>NW_017253360.1:3456253-3896015 GCF_001642045.1 Paraphaeosphaeria sporulosa | reverse complement strand
GGCAAGCTGGCGGAGGCAGAGGCCATGTACAGTCGGGCGCTGCAAGGCAAAGAGGAGGCACTCGGGCACTCTAGCAGGTAGAGCAGGAGGACCGTGTAGGATAACTACGAGCACCACCAACATGCAGTAACTGTTATGAGCAAAGCCACAGAAGGACTCAGTGTACCTAAGGATCGTAGCTATCATATGAATTTATCTATAGAAAATTTTACAATCGCGTTGTTTAGCCATCGCGTAGGAAGCTGCATCGATTCTGGTAGGGTGGCCAGCTTACTAATCTGACACGTTAAGTTACAATAACCTCTGATTACGTAGCTGGTTTGTAATGACTCGGTTCGGGAATCGCCTCACCGAAGTACCACCCACCATTGTGACTAGGCCTAGATCTGCCCGCTACAACGCTGCCATGTACATAGTAAGATTAGCTATTAAATGCTTAGGCTTCAAAGACTGACCCGACGAAATTTCTTAGTGTAGGTAAGGGCTGTCAACTTATTAAATGCAATTTGAGCAGCGCGTGTTAATGTGCTTAATAAAAAGCTAAGATACATTTTGCGCCAGAACTTAGCCGCGCGCACGTAATTTTTGTACGTAAAGTGTTTTCTCTAGAGAGTAGGAGCTATAGTGCGCGATAGGCAGTAGCGAATTAATTATTATGGCACTCAACCTCCAAATGTGAACACTTCAAGCTGAGGTACCTCGCTTAATTTTCTCCACGGTGGATTTTCCTGATCTTACGGGATAGACGTTACACGAAGACCTCACCGGGGCTAAATATCGCAGTGTTGTGTGAATAGAGCCTACGGAGTTCTTCTTCACCGGTATTCCTTACGTAAGTCGCAAGTATGACTATGCACATATCTATTTCTGCATGAGATACCTAATCCAGGCTGAAGACTGCAGTATCGTGATCTAACTTAGTCATCTACAATAGCAGCAGCTAAAACAATGACTCTACTTACGATGTGGAAACCTGACGACCTTTCCCCCGGGCTGAAGATTACAGTGTCGAGCCGCGGTGGTGGTCGTTTTATACCCTACCGGTCAGTCACAGCCGCATGCGAACCACAGCCTGATCCCTAGCCTCGCCATAAACGAATAATTCGCCCAGGCTGACGATTGCAGTGCTGGCCGATGGTTCACGGCGCATTGGCCCCCAGATATACCTTGCACAGCGATGATCCTTGCTCCGGCACATACCCGCGCTCCCAATCTCAGTTCACTCCTTCCGGGCCCTCCTCGTCTGCTTACTATCCGCTCCCCCTGGCCAGTCGTTCAATTGGCTGGAGGACTCCTCGCCTGGGCTAAAGATTGCAGTGTCGGCCAATGTGATGGACAGCCTTGACAGGAAAAAAATACCACGTACAATCAGACCGCCTTGAGCGAATACCCTCTTTTCCTCTCTTTTTGGCTCACGAAATTATGCAAATTGAAACTTGATCCCTTATACAAGCCAAAACGTTTCATGGCTAACAGCGAGCTAGGTCGTCCTCGGAAAATTCCCGCCGTTTGCGCTGTACAACCACAGATAACGTGTCGGAATGTGATGTAACCTTGTCTCAAACGTCTTCACTTCGTTCCCATCACAACACCGCACAGCAAAGGAAAGAAGAGCAGTTCTACATCGTGAGTCGTGACATTCGTGAGTAGCTATGCTTGCCGTACCGCTACGTAAAAGAATCCAGTAATGCATTCATTCGTTCATAGCCATGGTATACCCATTCCCTCACCCTCCTCGCGGCCGTTGATCATACCCAAACAAAAGAGTGAAAGGAGGCGCACATGAAGAAAACCACAGAACTATCCAAAACCGAAAAAGGCCATCTGGCTCAGGTATATCCATACCGCTCGTCCAAGCCAACTATGCCCGCCAAAAGAAACAAGAAAGGAACCATTGACCATCTAATACCGCGCACTCGGCGCACCGCCCACCGGCGGCGGCGGTAGGCTCCCGTAGGGATTCGCATCGACGTAGGCCGGGCCGTACGGGGCAGCAGCTACAGGGTAGGCATACGGATTAGCCACGCCTTGACCAGAGAGTGCATTCTGCCGGGCCTCTCGCTCCTTGCGCTCGCGCATCTTCCTCCTCTTGCGTCGCCGCGCCTCAAGCTCATGCACGCTGTGCCGCTGCTCGTTCATCTCCTTCCACTCGGAGAAGGCAGATTTGATGCCCATGGCCGCAATACCCACGGCCGCTGCGTCCTGCAGCATGTTCTTGGACTTGCGCTTGCGCGCCTCCTCGGCCGTTATCTCGCCCTCGGCAACCAGCTTGCGCCGTTTTTCAGAGGCGACCATGGACGAGTAAACGCCGTGCGCGGCGTGGATGGTGGCGACAGTTGCAAGACCGGCAGTAAGGAGTTCCTTACCTCTTAGTTTCTTGCGCTTCTGCTCCATGTCCGTCGTCGATGTGGAGCTAGAGCTGCTATCTCTCCTCCCTCGTTGAGAGCCGCCCGCGACGACTGCTCCTCCCCCAGTGGCTGCCGCTAGTCTGCGATCTGGATTAGCTCTGGGAGCATCGGAATAGGCACCGTCCATACTACGGCCCCGGTCGTATCCGCCGCGGGAGCGGCGGTTCCGGGATGGTGGTTCATATTCGTCGGCACTGTCGTACGAAGGCGAGCGCTCACGCCTGGAGCGTGACTTGGAGCGCACGCGGTCGTAGAGAGCCTTGCCTGCTGCTAGAACTGCTCCGCCTCCAACTACTTTTCCGAGTGTGTTGTCCCCACCACGTTCGCGAGATCCAGAACGCGAGCGTCCACGGGAACGGGAGCGGCCGAAAATTGACCTGGAGCGGGAGCGGGAGCGGGAGCGTGAAGGAGACCGAGAACCTCCGCGTCCGCGAGACTTGGAGCGGGAGCCATTCGCAACGCGGGCCGCAACGAGACCGCCGAGAGCTGATTCGGCGACGTGTCTTTTGCTGTGCTTGTCCGGATCTTTGTCGACGAGACTGTCGATACCAGCGGCACCGAGGGCAGCAGTAGCGATGCGCTGGCCCTTCTCGCCGGTCCAGGGACCGGGTTGCTTTCGGCTGCGGAAGGCCTCCACGGCACCAGCTACAATGGCGGCTTTGGCAGCCTGCTCCCACTTGGCCTGAGATTTGCCATGGCGGCTTGGGCTGCGCGAGCCGTAGCGGCTGCTTCGGCGGTCTTCCGAGTACCGGTCATCGTAGCGATCACGGTCGCTCTCGTAGCCGCGGTCTTTCCGGTGTCGTGAGCGGGAACGGCTGCGGCCAGTCACTGCGCCAATGACACCTCCCAGACCTGCGGACTCGGCGAACTCCTTGACATTGTCGACGATGGACTTGCGTCGCTGGGGTTTGGGCCGCTCGCTGTACTCGGAGTAGTCGTCATAGTCGCGCGCCCGCCTGCTGCGGCCGTCACGGCCGTCGCGGGAGTAGTCGTCGTAGTCGTAGTCCCGGTGGGCGGAGCGGGTGCGGCGTGGCTCATAAGTCTCGCGGTACTTGGTGCGCCTGTACTCGGCGCCTGGGGGAGGGAAGTCGCGGGCGACCTCTTCGATGCTGTCTTCGCGGCGGGGTCGGTAGACCAAGTCGCGCACTCCCTCTCCACGGCCACCGCGCTCGATGTACGTCGTCTCGGTGACGTACTCGGGCTCGCGCTCGCGCACGCGGTCGCGACGCCGTGGACGGTCGTCGTAGCTATACTCGGACATGGCGCGAGTTCAGCCTCCAGGAAAAGCAGAGACGGGCAGTGGCACAAGTTCTAACAGCAAAGCAGGGCCTAGGGATATGGGTTCGCGCGTCTGGGCATGGTAAGTATGGACAGAGTAGGGACGGCACGGGGCGGTAGCGTACCGACTACAGAGGAGTAATCTAGCAGTGGTGGCCTGGGCTACAGTAGCGCGGGCGCGTGTCGGGCTGTCGCAACGAAGAATAAAAGGTGCCGGCAACGTACGGAACAAGGTGGAGGGGAGTGTGTGTCGTTGCAGCGGCGCGCAGGGAGGGCGGGTTTATCTAAGAAGACCCGGGAGGCTGATGACTGTCCTGAAGGCTTGGTGCTGGGCTCGGGACGGCGGTTGGCGGGGTGGCGTGGATATTAGCAGAGGGTGAGGGCTGGGTAGTGGGATGAGTGCGGGCAGGCATCGTACGTCATAGCGTGAGCAGAGCAGGGCACTTGGAGAGCCCAACTGGCGCGGCTGAAGCCTGCCACCGACCGAGAGCCCGCCTGCAGCCACTGCCTGCGCGCGAACCTGTGACCAAAAAGAATCGCCCTGCGCTGCAAAAGCTCACCGTCGAGCGCACTGCCCCAGGGCGCTGCATCGCAGCTTCGGCCCACACCGCGCGCCGGACCTCGGGCTGGTGTAGCAGCACTGTGACAAACACGAGCAGAGGCCCCCGGCACTGGGCATCACTCAACGCCTGTTTTCCCTCCCTAGTGTGCCGTCTTGCAGTCGTTGCAAGGTTCCCCGATGCACTCTGCCAACTCAGCGACGACATCGGCTGACGAAGCCGGAATACATCATGGCGAGACTCGGCGTCCAAACCACAGCTGATTGGTGCTCGGTTTTATTTTCAAGTGTTCTCCCAGGGTGTATCTTGAACGAGTTTGAACCCAAGGTGACCATCGATTGTTTGAATCAGGCTGGTGGCGGCGGTTCGTCAGGCTGCGAACCAAGCAAGTGCGCGAGGGTGTGCCTGACAGTAGTGGCTTGCTCGCGCCGTAGGGCATTCTTGATGCTGACAACGCCTCTGATGGCTTTCTTGCTTCACATTATCAATGCACAGCATTGCCAGAGGAAAACCATCGCACAAATGAAGCAACGAGCTTCCACTTCACTCCTACATGCGGCAAATGTGATACTCGCGCATTGAGCAGAGAGCCTGATGCAGATAGCCAGCCCAGAATCATTGATTTTTCCACCTCCACATGGCACACATACTCATACAGTACTCTTACACCTTCTCTTCGATACCCTCTCTCCACCTCCCCTCCGCCCTCCGAATTAGCTCCTCGTAGACCGTCCACGCAAGCGCAGAACTGATAGCCTTCCGCGCGATCCGTATTCCCAGCCCGTCAAAGAAGCTGCGTATACCGTCCTCTCTCAGCATCTTCTTCCCCGCTTGTATTGTGTTTGCATATCGGTTTGGCATCAGCTGTATCCTCGTCTTGATAGCATCGAATGGGTTGGTAAACGTAGTCCCCAGACCGGCGGCCATGACCCCGGAAAGGAAGTTTATGCCAGCCGATGTGCTGGTCGAGAGGCTCGCAGTCGAAGTGCTCGCCGTTTCTTCGATAGTCGTAGCGAGACGCGAAAGCCGCCTCTTCGATTGCTCGTAGAAAAGCACGTACAGCCCCGCATACGGCGCGTCGCGGACTGCCGTTGCGCCGAACCCTGCGAAGAAGCCGCGAAAGCCCTCGGTCCTGAATATGTCTCTCGATGCAGAGAGCAGCGACGAGTATGCGTACAGGTTGCTCTCGTAGCGCACCTTTAGTATCGTGATGGGCATCATCAGAAAGCCAGCCCATGTCCGCGCCACCGCGCCTGTCGCCAGATTCGCCGTGTTGCTCAGCTTAGGCAGTGTGCTTGAGTGGCCGTCCGTCTTCGCGCGGTCACTGGCTAGTATGTTTGCCTCACTGACCCGCCGCCGTAGCGCGTTCAAGCCGGAAAAGTATATCGCAGAGCCGCATCCTGTGCGCAGTGTGCTTGGTAATGTGCCTCTCCAGAACTGCTGAATTGGATTCGGCCCGCTGGCTATCAATTTGATCGTCGCAAGTAGTGTGTTTTGGTGTGACTGCTGCACGCGGGTTTTGAGTAGGTCGGCGGGTTGGAGGAGGACGGCGGAGAAGATGCCCGAGGTCATGCCCGCAAAGAAATGAACTGTGATATGTTAGTCGCATGTACGCATTTGCAACGAATAGCATCGAAGCTTTTGTAATGCTGCACGAAGCTCAGACGGCTGTACCGAACTTACAGGACGATGAGGAGCGCGAACTCGAGCCATTGGACATTTCCGCGCCGTCACGATGTTAAGAAATTATGAGGAAGGAAGAGGAAATGTGCTGTGCATGGTGTTGGGTAGTAGAAGAGGCGGTATTGAGCTTTTGAAGGCAGACGTCAAAAAGATGTCGGAACGGTATGCATGACGCCAACGCCAACTCGAAGCCGCTACGACCCGACATAGCGGCGCTCGGTGAGCCGAATCTCCACACCCCCGTAAACTTTGTGCAAGCACCCGCGACACCGCATCAGGTCAAGTTCTGAGAAATAAAAGTAGCTCAAGTTACTCCAGGATGCGCCGTTAGACAGATTTAAAAGAATCTGTATAATTCAGAATTAGCGTCACTTGTAGCACCTCAGATTACCCTCCAGGATCAGCCATCAAGCGATTTTGAAAGAGTTTGTTCATGAAACGTCATTTGTGCATAGTCAAAGCATGCCAAAGCACGAAAGATGACTGTTCATCGTAGAGGGGTATCTTCTCCAAACTCAAACCCGCAATCCACCAACAATTCTCACAATTTTGGCACGGGTGCGAGCACAAGTAAGTCGCTCTTCACCATTCTCTGCCAACATCCCCGCAATCATCTTCTTCACCAATTCTTTCATGTCTCCGCAAGGGTCACCAAATCCCTCTACAAACTCACCACGACGCAACTTGGTCAGCGCCTCCACCCTTTCCATTCTTGTGCCGAAATGCTCTAGCATCTCAAAGGTTAGAACACCAAGAGAGAACACATCCAGCTTCTCGTCTATCTTGCCTTGGACAACAGGCCGGTAGAACTCTGTGCCCACCGCTCTGGTCACCGATTCGCCCAATGCTGCTACCAAGCCAAAGTCGCCAATCTTTGGCGTGACGTATTGAGGATGGTCATGCTCTGAGCAAGATGAGCAGCTGGCAAGGTCAACAGAGCCCGCAGGTTGGGTGCGACCTGTTGAGAGCGACAGGAAGACATTGGCTGGCTTTAGATCTCTATGCACAACTCCACGTTCATGCAAGTACTCCACTCCCTTGATGATCTCATGGAGGATTTCGAGGGATATGCAAGGGTGAAAGCAGTGGCTCGGGGATCCTTGTTCGGTGGATAGGAAAGCAGCCAAGTTGGTGTCGTAGAGTGACATCTGGATGTTCAAGGTCAAGACGGGGCCCTGATTGCGTGTAGAGATGAGCTGGTTTGGCGCATCGCTGTCTGTTACCATGCTCTCGGACTCTTCGAATGTCGGTTCATGCTCCCGGGGAATTGTCTCAATGCCCCCCTCGTCCTCTTCATCGACATCCTGGACAGCACTCAAGCGCGACTTTGTTGACGAAATGGTCGCGATGGTAGCCTGGCTTCCGCGGCGCGCATTGCCCTTGCCCTTTTGTTTCTTCGTAAAGCGTCGCGGGGACTCGTCAGTTGGCTCGTTCGTGTCGCTATCTCCAAAGTGGATAAGGCCCGCCGCCTCCAGCGTTCTACGCTCAAAGGGATCGTCAATATCCAAGTCACCGAAGCTGTCATATAGTGGGTCTGCGACGTTCTCGCTGAAGGAAGGCTCAGAAGCGTGCTCTATCAGGCGATTCGGGCGAGACACACCAGCGGTTGGTGACTCCGGGATGTCGGGTACGTTGGCGGTGAATTCCATCCAGGCACCATGATATCGGACAATGTTGTTGTGGTCGAACTGAGCAAGGGAGCGGACCTCCTCAAGAATGGAGTGGAGTTCCTCATCTCCGCGCTCTCGAATCTTCTGTAATCTATGGGAGGTAATGCAGATGCGCTTCACTGCATAGTAGGCGTTATCCAGCTTATGCTTGGTCTTGAAGACCTTGCCGTAACCGCCTTTGCCGACCATCTCAATCTCCTCGTACTCACGAGCATATCGGTTGTTGTGCAGGGCAGTGTGGCCCTGAACAGACGACGGAAGCTGACGGTACATATCATTAAGTGTATCCATCTCACGTGCCAGCATTGGGGCGCTCTGAGCTGGTATACCAAAGAAGGAAGGCCGAGTGACCAAAGCTTGAGATAAGCCTGCAGCTGCAGCAGTTCCGGTAGCGGTAGCAGCGGCAGTAAGGCTCGTCATCTGCAGATGCGTGGCTCGACTGATACCCTCTTTGGCTGCGAGACGTTGCATGCGCATATCGTCGCCGGCATAGCTACTGTCAACTTGACTGGAGATCTGGCGAGCTAGACCTTGGTATGTTTGCTGTGCAAGTGCCAACACGTCCGGATCAGTTTTACTCTTGCCCAAGTGCTCTGCGGCGTCAGTGAGCGCTTTGTCTTCGAGCAACGAGTGCAGGAGAAGGTCTCGAATGTTGTCCCCGGTGTTGGTCCGTGAGATTCCAGGGCGGCTCAGTGAAGGTGGTCCTGTTGCTGGCAAAGAACGGGGCAGTGATGATGTGGAATCCAGTGTGTTGATCTTTGAGAGTAGGTTGTCCGAATCTTCGCGGATGTTGGAGGTCTCCTCTCCACGCGTGTTCGAGCTCTCATCTTCACTGGAAGACGAACTGTCCCCTGGCTTCCGAAACATTGACATAATGATGGCGGTAGATGAGCGTCTTTGTGGGGGTTAGTCTCTTTCGACTTAGCTAGTAGTTCCCAAGACTTGACGGCAGGACCTGAATAGGCCCGCGGCTTGATGCAATGACAGCGTACACACAGCTTCACTTTAGCCGATGCGTGTAAGGTCCCCTTGATTGAACCCTTTGATGACGGTTTTCAGAAGCCTCTGTGAGGGGCGGGTGGGGCACCTTAAGGTGCCGACGGAAGCAGCAGCGTACACGAACCCCAGAGGGGCGCGAGCGAAGTAAACCCCAGTAAAACCTTGGACTTTACTGTTGACGGTGGGCGGGAGTATTCGCGGATGACAATCGCATGCAAGTTGCACCTCAAGACGGTTTAGGGTGTGGTGCACAGCGTGGTGTTTCGCTCGCGCTGTAGCAGTGACGCGCGAATCTTAACCCGGGGGCGCCCGGTGGTTGCCATGGAATCTACAGCGTAAACAAAATGGAACATAACCGAAGCATATGGAAATGAAACGTGGTCGTTCTCGCGAGGTGAATGCTGCCTTCTTTCCGAAGGGCGCACGACACACTCTGTTCGCTGGGCTTGTGGACAAGCGAGCCGCTTACCACTTTCAGCGGCCAGACGTTCACACGTGATCACGCCATTACACGCCGCGTGCACACGCGAAAGCGCGTCATCCGCGACACCATTCTGGGCAATACGTGGTTCTGCAAGAACAAAAAATGTTCTCGGCATGGGGCCGTTAAATCACTCGCGACCTCGCGCATATCTCTATACCACTCGGTAACATCGCGGGATATTCACATAATGCCTCCTCGCCGCCAACTTCCCTGGGCTATCAAAGATAGTGGCAAAAACCCCACCGTGAAGCCACCTCGAGCAAAGCGAACTATTCAATCCGGCATTGACGATGATTTCTTCGATGGGACTGTACTGGAAAGCTCCCGAAAAGGCGAAGAACGAGCAAGTGGGCCTTCTCCTTCTTCATGCACATCTGGATGAAGACTGATAAGGACTCAGATGTAGACTCGGACAATGATTTTCCGGGTTCATCCTACAAGTTTGCGAATACGACGCGTAAAGGTAGTGAATCGAACCGTGATGCTCGTTTGCCCTCATCTTCACCCCCGCCAATCGCTGCAGACCTTCCGCCGCCAACAACGGAGTAAGCCCTCAGCCTATCCAGAGTCACCCAAATCTAATCGATATAGATATATGCTTGCGGGCGTCGATAAGTTCGACCTCCGCGACGACGAATGGATGATGGTGGAAGATGAACTGTTGCAAACAGCTAAGTTGTTTACGCAGCACCTTCACCTTGCAGAGTACGAGACACTGAAAACGAAGATGGAAGAGTTGAGGAAAGAGACTGCTGCGAGGGCCGTTGTTCCGAACGCAAAGCCGTCAGTTGATGCGTACTTCAAGCGCAAGGCTCAAGAACAAGCACAGATGCAGAAGAAGGCGCTCAGGGAGATTGTCTCAACACACGACAGTGAGAGCGAAGGCGACGAAGAGCCACAACGAGCGGTTCCGGACAGGACCGCACCATCACTCCTACCGGCAAGACCCCTGAGCAGAGCCAGAGCGCCAGCCAACGAGACCGCCTCTGATAGCGACGACCTTGACATGCCAGAGCGACCGCCAACAATGAAACTATCCACCATCCTACCGAAGGATACAGTAAAAAATGTCCCAGCTAAGCGACCAGAAGTCTTCGTGAAGCCCGCATCGAAGACGCCGAGCAAACCAGCTCGCGTACAGCGCCGAAATGTTTGGGACGATTGGGATGAGCTCAATGCCAGTCCGAAACCATTGATTCCAGCGCGTTCTCCCTCACGAACACCAAACCGAGCGTCGTCGCCCAAGAAAGCAATTAGAACTTCGACGCACCAACAATCGTCATCACCTATTAGTTCTCTCCCCACGCTAATCACGAAACGAGCACACAACGTTACTTCCGCGCCCTCAAAGGGCGCTACGACGATCCTGGACGACGAGGACCTCAACCCGCCGAAGCGGATCCACCTGGCCAAGGACACAGCCGATCAGCTAGCCAAACGTAAGGCCGACAAGGATCGGGAGGAAAAGAAGAGGCAGAAGTACGACGACATCCCGACTTTTCTATTCTGATCGTGGTGTCAATATTGGCGTTTGGAATTTCCGAGTCGGCTGGTTGATACCCTGGTCTTGGATATTGCCGTTTGGCACAAGCATTCAATTGCTACTGGCTCTGATATATAGAGATATAGATGGTACATGTGACCTTGTCATTCACAAAGGACCATAAGACACTGAAAACTAATCCCTGCCCCACCCTGCCATCTGTCTAGAGCCCGTGAATGGTAAACTGAGCACGGGTTACCGCTATGTGGGCTGCCTGATCCATCATATTAGCGCCTGCAACTTCAAAGACAGAACTATGGAATCAGAGGATTCTGAGGTTCCGTCGTATTTTCCTCTCTGATAAATGCAAGTTTTATATTACTCAAATAGGGTACGTAGAATTTGGTATTGCCATGATGTCCAACGCGTAGAAGAACCAAGTGACAAAAGTGATGCATAGCCACTCTTCCTGTGGTAGGACCATTCTACCACGCAAAACCACAAGATCATTCTAGCGTGGCAGTTCTCAGCTATTCTTTTTGACAGTCTTCCAGCCACTTAGCTAACATACTTTAGACGTATCTTTACGTATCACTGGGCTTTAATACATATGTAGCCAAATTACAACATCGTAGTTGTGCATTTAACCTTTATGTCTGAAGCACTAGAAGTTACAGCAGCCAGGCACCCCTGTTCAGTGGTAGATAACTGCATTATGTGTCTATTCAGGCTTATTGTGATGAATCAAAGTTTCCAAAGTTTCAGGCCATGGAGGCCTGGTTATGATATACTCTGAATTTTTCCTAAGTGCATGGCAGGTTTCTGTGTTGAATGCGAAGTGTACTTAATATGATGTTTTACCCCTGATCCGCACCTGTCTTTTCAATCCATGCCTCCAAGCTCTGGTGCAGTAAATCGTCTTGGTTCAGGTTCCCATCATGCTCCAGTAAAGGATAATCTTTCTTCAAACTTTTGCTCCATCTCTCGTCTAGCACCCCGTCGTGTCCGTAGGGGTTGTGATCCAAGAAAGCCTTCCACATTCTCACGGTTCTGATAGCCTCTTTATTGGGGACTGCAAACCACTCCTTATGCCTCGTAACACATTTAGGCGACACGCCGTATCTCCTACAGTCCAAATACCTCCTGGAATTATTCAACTGTGCGTGGCATATCGCCTCGATCACTTTGAGCACATCGTAACGGATATTAGGTTCTGTTGAGTAAACTTCCTTAAGGTCACTGATGCCACACGTAGAACGTATTTCTTTCACACGCTCGTCTACGTCCGCTGCAATGCCGATTTTGCACCATATCTCCTCCCTATCGCGAGAAGGCCCGAAATGGTTTAAGAAGAATTCGGGAGCTTCAAGCACATAGATGGATCCTGTGATTTCTTTCTTGAGGATTTTCTTTATATTTCTCGCCGTGGACGTTGCATTACGTGGTGGAAAGACGCAGGACGACTGGACGGCGCCTTGCGGCGATGGTGAGCTGCTCCTTGAGCGAGAATCTTCCTGAAATAACGGCGTTTCCAGGAACGGAGATGCGATTTCCAGGTCCTCCAGTTCGTTAGACAGATTTTCAAGAAGTGTGCCTTCGTTTGGGGCATTTAGGATTGATGCTCGTTCTGTTGAGTGCTCCCGAGAGACGGTCGGTGTTTGGCTGGTGTAAGCATCAACGCGGGATACTGCAGTTCGGTTTGACATGTCTTGCAGATTTCGAACCGGCGTAAACAGCTTTGGTGTCGATGAATTTGGGTCCGAATTTGGTTTTACTGGCATTTCACAAGAATCAGTCCGGGCTCCCCGCAGCTGGATTTGAACATCGGGCGTTATACTTCGTGAAGCTGTTTCTCGGGACTCTCTCGGTGGAGGAGTCAGCTTTGGTATTACTGTGCTGTTTTTTTGGATACGTAAGCCATCGTTGTTCGCATTATTGCGAGCTTCACCAAGTTTGTCAAATATCGATTTCCCTCTGAATGGCATGAACGTCTCCTCTGGACTCTTCTCACTCGGGGGCAGCCGAGGGATAAGATCTTCATCGGTTTTTGGCCACCAAATGGGAGCTTTACTCGTTCCGGGTGCCTCCAGATCAAATAAAGGCGATCGTCGGGGTTCCGATTTGGGGCGGTCTTGAATTGAAGGGTCAGTGCCCTCCAGGGAAGACTCTATTCTGGGTTTGATGTAAGTTGATTCGGGCATTTTGCTTGAACCTGTCACCTTTTCGTTTGATAAGGATGACTGTCGGGCTTCCGATGTGGGCTTCTTGTCCTGGAAAGGATCGGGTAGGTCATGCCACAGCATTTTCTTGTCTACAAGTGAAGACTCTGGACCCGTATGAGGTTTGAACAAAGTTTCACGACTCAACGAAGGATTTGCAGCCAGTCCAGAAGCACTCCCGCTGAATGTTGTTTTTGACTGACTGAAAGGCTGCATCCGTGAAGACGAAGCAGGGTCGAGTAATTCCATTTCATTGGGCTTGAGTGTGCGTTTCGGATTGTCACCAGAGTTGATGTCGCTCGGGTCTGTCTTTGATTTGGCGGCGATCCCCATAGGTGACCTGGTTGTTGGCCGAGCTAGCTTGGAAGGCGTTAAGTCGGGATTGAATCGGGAAAGCTTCGAGTCCTGATTAAGATTCCCTTGGGCAGTCCATGGGCGAGTGGGAGATTCAACGGTGGAGTCGAGGCTCGGTGTCATAGTCTCAGAAGGTCTAGGGACCTCTTTGGGAACGCTATTGGCTGCTCTGTTCATATGTGGTCGTTCTTGCTGAGGAGTCGAGGGCCCATATGGATAGATGTTCCTTTCACATTTTCGAAGAGCGTCCCAAACCTCGGCGCGCAACTGAAACTTGTCCGAAGTCTCTTCCCAAAGCTTCAAGAAATGGTTTCTAAAAGCTTTTCGGCCTGACTTCATGCTGAAGTCATGAGTTCCACAGAAATAGGTACGGACCACCTTGATGAAGTCGTCTTTGAGGACGAGGTCTGCGTCCCTGATCAAGACTTCGGCTGCGTCTTTGGACTTTCCCGGATGATCTTTACGATACCTTCGGGCGATGGGGTAATCGCAAGGTCCAAAATCGTCGTCCAGGATGCAAGTATGGGGGTTCTGCGAATTGATACCCTGTAAATAGTCGATGAACTTGCGCAGATCTGCACAGCGCTCATTTCGAGATAGGTCGTCACGAGGGGGTAGCACGTCGGGGATATCGAAATTGACCTTCTTCGGTTGTGCCTCCGTGTCGTTGGCCTCCTGTGCGCCGGCTGTGGCGCTCTCATCCTTGACGTCTTCTGTATGCCAATGTTCTGTGACAGACTCTCGAGACTTCTTCCCGGATTCCGTCTGCAACCGCATAGCCGCAAAGATTTCTTCTGAATCGTGCCTTTCGCTGCAATTCAAGCAAATGAAATTCTCGTTGTCCTCCGCGTCAATACGAGGATCTGGGCTTGAGCAGCATCTCACAAGAGCATCTTGAAGTGGCATGTTGCGAATCACGCTAGCAGTAACTGTTACGAGGCCTTCGCGTAAGGATAATTGTGGTATGAGTCAAATTGACGAAGACTGCGAGCAAACGAAGGTAGAACAGTGATCCGGAAATAAGAGTGAGAGAATTGCACGTGATATAGAGGGCAAGACAGACAGCTAGGAGAGTGTGTAGAAATAGAGCTGCCAAACAACTCTGCTCAATTTATATTCAATCATCGAAAGCACTATTTATCCTCTGGACCGATAAATCATACTCCATGTTGCGACAACGAGGATTCGATGCCGCGTAGCGACTATGTAGGGTTGCGGCGTAGCAAGCCACGGGGCAGCAATTTCAAACATCATCCCCTGTCGCAACCTTGTTCCCAGGTCTTATCGTGTCAAAATGGGGCCAAATCAAATGCACCATGCAGGGGCTAACTGCTTCGTAATGGCGATATACGAAGCTGCCGAGGATGAGGCAACAGTGGCGTGGTTTCAATACTCTAAGATTGTTTCGGTCTCCACATCGGCTGAGAGACACGGACGGGCCAGCAAACCCGTACAGGCAGACGGGCGAGGAAGGTGAGCGACGGAAGAGGCGACAAGCTGGTGTATGCAACTGATAGTACTAGTAGTCTAAACAGCAGCATATCTTCTCTTAATTTCAATTGGACCTAATAATTAAGGGACCAGCTTGTGAGAGTTTCCTTTCTTGGATAGAACCCACGCCTAAAGGCTCAGGCCACTAAGTGTGAATGCGCTACAAAAGCGCTAACTAGTAACGATTCATCTTTTAATCACCGCCTTGTCGGACTACGTTGTCGCTATCATGGGTTCTCCATACACAGTTGTCAGCAGCCGGGGTGTAGGATGCTGTGAACCGTAGGCCGGAAACGGTACATTTAGCGTAAATAAGTAGTAGGCGATGTATAGAGAACTGGACTTCCCGTCCGCTCAGCCATATATAAGTAGTGTACTGGCGAGTCAGTAATATCGTGGGTGACCAGATCTGAATCTTCGCTGTTGCATGTTTTCGTTTTCGCAGAATCTTGCGCGTGTGGGTCTTTCAGAGGCCATAGTGCACCATAGTCACTGCCGGAGCAGGAGGGCCCTACAGCCCACATTGTTGCAGAGACAGTTTGCGGTGTCTTTTTGTTGTTTGCTATCAAATCCTGTCCGCTACGCGCGCGGATTTACCAGGATTGAGCGTCTGTATACGACCGGCCGGAGGGCTGGTGGCTCACGTAGCCGTCAATATCCAAGGCCCTAGCTGATAATTCAATCAAGGAACCTGGTCTGCACTATCCCAAACCCAGAAAAGCACCAGTAGACTTATAGCCTGAAGTCTGACTCTAATTCAGTTCGTTCGAAATTACTGCTTTTCGCTACTGCTTCACTGTGGCAGTGCCCGCGTCAAACAGACTCTGTACGGATATCAAGCAGCGTCAGATAATTTTGGCATTGGTAGTTCACATAGACTCGCTTTCGAAAAAGACAGTGTCTTCTCTTTCTCTTCGCTCGGAGCGAGCAGTATTTCGTTCACCATTCTAACTGCCCATGAGCCAGCCTATCTGCTGACGGCCCGCATGATGCTCTTATTTGTATAATCTCATACATCCATCATTGCAAGGCTTAGAATGATCCCCTACATTTCTACCGACCACCTTCTTAGCCAAAGATCTTATCCATCCACTGGTTGAACTTGTTCTGATCCTGGACCTCCACATAGTTCCGTGTGTACTCCTCGATTTCCTCAAGATCTTCCTGCAGGTCGACTTCATGCGCTTTCTTGTACTTGGTCTTGTGAATGAGCTTCCAGCCAATGTACAAGACGGGGAAGATGAAGATCATCATGTAGCTATGACCAAACATTAGCATGGGCCCACGGGTAGGACCACATTTGAATTGGAAGGGGAGGCAAAACGTACGCAAATAAGAAATCTGGCACATTCCAGTTATCGTCAATGAACACGGTATACCCACCCACAAATGCCATGATAAACGTGCCCACAAGACCGTAGTACGCCGCAAACGGCATAAGCGGCGCCTTGAACGGGAGCGTATTCCGATCCAGCCCCTGCACGTGGCACGCCTTATAGAATGCAAGGAACGTGAAGCACATTACGCTGAAGTTGATGAGCTGCGACGCTGTGACGAGCGCGACGAACCAGTCCAGCACGACTGCCGAGTTATTGCCCAGGTTGAGGAACGCCAGACACGCGAAGACCAGCACCACAGCAACGCAGTAAAACGGCACACCGTTCTTCGTGCACTTGGTCATGAACTTGGGCGCCTTGCCCTCGAGCGCGAGCCCATAGAGCGACCGCGACGCGCAGTAGACGTAGGAGTTTCCGGCAGAGAAAGCAGCGCCGAGAACCATCGCGTTGACGATGTGCGGAAGGCCCTCGATGCGGAGACGGTTCATGGCGACGACGTATGGACTTGCTGCTGCGCCGGGCTTGCCATCCTTGAATGCAGCTTTGAGCTCTGGGTCGTTGTACGGCACGTTGATGCCCACGCAGAGACTGCCGAGGACGAAGAACGCGGTGAGGCGGTAGAAGACGGCTTTGTACGCTCGGGGCATGATCTTGCGTGGGTTTTCGGCCTCACCGGCTGCCATGGACACGTAATCTGGGCCGGCAATTGTGAACGAGGCTTGGATGAGGCACTGCAGGAAGCCTAGGAAGCGGCCGAGGTTGCCTTCACGATAGAGTTCGGCGAAGGAACCGGGATTCTTCCAGTAGCGAAAGCCGTAGCGGTCTTTGATGGGGTTGCCGCCGAGCATAGAGATGAAGGTGAAGATGATGAGGCCAATGATGAGAAGGACTATATATCGTCAATGTGTGCTCCAACTGGGGTTTGTGTATGCTTACCTTTCCCCAAAGCTGCCCAAAACTCGGTTTCGCCATACCACTTGACGGCCATCAGATTGATCAAGCTGTTCACGAGTCAAAATCGGACTTATCGTGCCACTCCAAACAAGCGCACATACCCATAAAGAAATAGGATGATGGCAATGATAGCCCCCGTAGGCACAATATCACTCCAGAAATGGATGATCAGGTTGCATGCTACAATCTCGAACGGCACCAATGCTGCTTCAAAGATGAAGAAGTTCCAGCCTGCAGCGAAGCCAAAGGCTTCGTCTACATAGCGCCCAGCGAATCGAATGAAGGGCGAAGAGATAGGCAAGTAGGACACCATTTCAGCCATGCCTAAGCGGGGACATTAGTTTGAACAACATATGACGCGTTGGGCAAATTGAGAAGGCTCGCGTAGTATTGCGTTGGGCATGTTGCGTTTGGGAGAGCTCACATAGGGTAACGGCCAGGATAAATGTGCACCTGGAGCAAAAAGTCAGTCGCCGTGAATTTTTCCCCGTACAATTGCCATGTACACGATGACTCTTGCAATTAGAGGTTGTAGAAGCATACCATATCGAGAAAGCGAGGAACAAGCTCCCAGGACCGCCGTTCATCAACCCTCTGCCAATCTGCACATAGAGCGCGGTGCCAATCGTTCCACCAATACCAATGAGCTATTCGACGTCTAAGCCATAGTTTCAACAGGGCGAGGTATTCTCACCTGAATATGGCGGGGCTTGAGCTTGCGATGGGTCGAATCGCGGACCGTCTTCACGGAGACAATGGATTCGCGGCGGTAACCAGGCAAGCCATTGTTCTCAGGGTCGATCTTCCCAGCTTTCTCGTAGTCGTGAGGGCCTACATAGTCGACACCAGTTGAAGCCATTACGTTCAATTGCAACACCAACACTAGATATCCCTAGCGAAGGTCTTTGAGAAGAAGGCAAAAGAACCGTGCGACGAAGTGCATGTGCTGCGCTCGACCGGCGATATATGTCGTGTTCGGCTGACGAAAGGCGCAAGGGTAGTGCTGCGTGAGAGGAGGATCGCGAGGCTTGTGTCGCAACGCCCAGGAGCTTGAGGAAAGAAAAAACCTCGCATGTACGGTTGATAAAGCAGACTGGGGGTTGCTAGCGTGCGGTAATAGGCCGAGGATCTCTCTACAATCGGTGGAGCCTCGCTGTAGTTTTAAGCCCAGGCCCTTGGCCGTCGCCCGCATCCCGCGCTGCTGGGAGCTGCGGTCTGCAGAAACCTTGATTCCGCTTGCGAACACCGGAGCTTTCCCCTGTTCGCCATGCTTCGTCTGTACAGGGCTTGGTGTCGTCGCCAGGGACGTAACGTCACACCGTGCTGCGCGTGTCTTGCGATCACGGAAAATCGATGGTGTTGCGGTACGTACCCCGCATGTCCACATGCGCTTATCTCCACTGGCGAAGGTTTTGCATCCTGGTCGGCACGCCCACTCGTTGCCGGCCGGTTCTGCTTCTCCAGAAAATATCTCGCGCGGCGTTGCTCGCACATACAACCCACGGGCGCGGTATATCGTAGGTGTAACGCTACGCCTCGTCCTCGGCTACACCGAACCTCGTCCAGATGCCATCCATCCTCAGACAGCCACTCTTCCTCTTGAGCATCTTGGCCACAAGGAAACTCCAATGGCCGAGCATCGAGGTGATCCGCCGAGATGCCATTACTTGGCAGTCGCTGGGCGCCGGGGTTGGCTTCTCTTTGCTTGCGTTGCTTGTCGCGCTGGCATTCTTGTCCTCGATTGAAACTTCCACGGACTGGCGTGATGGGTTCTGCCCGCTGCTGCGGTTGAGTGTCGATTGACAAAACATCCCAAACCCAAGCATTGCTTTTCGAACTGCCAGAGATGCCGCAGATGCAGGTATTCTCGGCTCGCGGCACGTTATCCTTGCTCGCCCGTGGGACATGACGCTAACTGGGCTGTCGGGTTGCATGGAGATCCGGAGCTTGGGCGGTTGAAACAAAGGTGTGTATTTCGGTGTCTATCCGATCATGATCACTGATAATTGATTTCTCACGACGCACATACGTGAAATCAAGCTATCTCTCCCTTCCGATCTGCCTTGTATCGTCTTGTTTGTGGCAAGGCTGTGCCCCGATACCGAAAGAGGAAAGAGCGTAACATCCCCCAACGAGTGGCAAGCAGCGCGCTCTGAGAGGGCTAATTGGATTCTCAACTCCACGGCTGAAGCCCGCGCGCGAGGCAAAACCTACAGCCTGTGATGACGATCGCCACAATTATTGAACAAAAGATGGTGCTTGCGTCATCTTGGTCAAATGATGCGACATAAATGAGCACCATGTTCAGCCGGTGTCCGAGCGCGCGTGTTGGCGATACATTGCGGTGGGCATCTTTTATCGCTAGGTAATTCGCCCGTAACCTGATAGCAGCAGGAGTTTTACCAGGGAGTTGATGTACCATCCCGTCCATAGGTAATCCTGCTGCAATGACACCGTCCACTTTCTTTGTCCATTCAAGACCTCTCAACTGGAAACATAGGCCACAACGATTTAAGATAACTCATACAGCATCCTTACTTCATGAGGGAACTTGGACTCGATCTGGTCCAGCGTCATGCCTTCTTTGAAAGCTGCTCCGAGTCGAGAGAGCTCATTCTCTGACCTCCAGGTCATTCTTTTACCAGGCTTGCGTGGGAGATTTATTCTTTTTACTATACTAGCACTTAATGGCATTTTTGCTGCGGCCAAGGGCTTTGCCCATCTCTTCGAAGGTCTCTATTTCTAGTTGAGTCCAACGACAACTCTAACTCCCCGCTTCATGCGCTTCTCGGGTGGAATGCACTTCAAATGATATTGCTTCACATTTGCAATTGATCGTCCGAGTCTTGTCGCTATCTCATCATAGTGCAGACCTAAGTCGTGGCACACTAGAAACAATTGGGTGGATTCCTCTGCGATCCATCTGCGCTGATTTGGTTCCTCATCGCCCTTGGATAAGAACTCCGCCCACCGTGCTTCTAGACTGTCCAGAGTCCGATCGGAGAACGATCTCTTAATATATGACCACGTCCCACCAGCGCGTCTGGCTTCAGTAAGCGACCGATCTTCTTCAGGCGAGAAGCGTCTATGCGGACGAGGGTGCGCAACAACATCATGTCAGTATCTCAAGTTTCGCTTCCGGATAGCTTCGTATGTTCGTCCAGGAAATTCAGCCTCCAAATTCTTCCAGTTCCTTCTTGTCGCTACAATTGAGACATGGCGAGCGAGCTCCTGAATCTTCTCCAACTCTTCTTTGGATCATCTCTTCCGTTCGATCTTCTTACCACTCGATGCGGAGTAAACGCACAGCAAGGCCCCTTAACAAAAATCTTGAGGCGCGTCGCTGAGTCCTTCCACAGCCCGAGCAAGCCTTCGCGAGCTGAAGCTCCACTTATGATACGTGGCCGTGCTGTCAAGAGCAGTGGCACAAAGGTCGTTGTACGGGTCTTTGGAACGGACATTATGTGCTGAAGCGCAATTGATGGTATCGCACGTGAGAACCTTCGAGACGTTTTCCGCATAGCGGCATGCTGGGACGAGAGGCTAGCTTGCAATTCCCGCAATCATGGCAACATCGTGCAGAGAAAAACGTGATTGGACGAGGGTTGAGGAAGAAGCCGCTTCGCTTTGGTGGACAGGAAGCCGATGAACCGTCACGTACCGGCTATCTTGGCTCTATTGATATGGTGGAAGAAAATACGAAGGCCGAGCAGTCTCACCTTTATGCCTTGGTACGGACGAGACAACTAGTGGGGCAATGCGAGCTCGTACTCATCCCGGCGCAGGTACATGCGAGTGGACACAGCAATGGGGTTGTGCATTCTACACTAGGAAGCCTATGATTTCTCCCGAGCCCACCGCAGTATGCACTCATGAACGCCTCACATTTATGTCCACTTCCCCAATCTACACGCGCGGTCCACCATAGCACATCTATCACTCCTCCTTCCTCCTAATCCTCGGTAAGCACAGCCAAAGCCCTAGAATGGCCCCAAGCAGCGCCAGAACAATCGGCTGCAACACCTTGACACCCTTCGCCTGAGCGATCGCTCCCACAGCGAAGGGAAACACGGCAGCACCAGAACCACCAAAAGCAGCAGCAAACCCGATCGCACTGACGTGCAGGTGCTTAGGGAGCAGCTTCGTGGCGACGACTATCACGGCGGGGAACAGCGGCCCCATCAGAAAGCCCTGCAAGGCGACGGCGACGGCGGAGACGTAGAACTGCGGGACGAGCCAAAAGATGAGTTCGAGAGCCATGGTCAGGGGAAGGTAGATCTGGGGATGTGCGTCAGTATTTGCGGACCGACCGACCTTTTTGATGGTGAAGGGTTTTCCTTTGCACCGAATACTAGATATAGCACTTACAGCGATAGCTAACTTCTCGCCTATCCGCGGCGTGACGAAGCCCAAGATGAACCTCCCAACAGTGATTCCCATCCAGTACCCTGTTGCCACCATGCCGCTCGCGAAGTCCTTTCCGCTCCGCACTTCCAGCATGAACTTGACAATCCAGCCACCGAGGGCGACTTCGATGCCAACGTAACCGAGGAGGAATATGGCGCAGATCCATGTGATTCGTGCATGGGGCATGCGAATCAGTGCTTCCTTCATGCGACTGTCCTTACTGTCGGAGGTGCGCTCATTATTCTGGCGGAATACGGCGCCAGTCTCAGTCCAGAAAGCTGCAAGCGAAGTACCAAGTTCAACAACAGCCAATCCGATCTGTGCAGGTTTTAACATCCCATGCTTTAGGTTAAGAGACGATATGAAGGCTTACCATGACATAGTAAAACATATACCATGGCAATCGCTGACCCTTGGTAATCATCGTGGTGGCGATAAGCGGCGAGAGCACGGCGCCGACACCATAGAAGCCATGCAGGAAACCCAGAACTTCATTGGCATTCGCCATGTTTCCGATCCCTGTTCAGGCGTCAGCCTCTGCTTGCTAAAGTAGAGTTCGAATTGAGGATCGACTTACATGCATTCCACGCTGCATCAGCCAAACCGTTCCCAAAGCCTGCTAGCGTAAAGACGACGACCAGAACAGGGTACGGAGGATGCACGGCAATGATGACATAGGCGATGAGATGGCACCCTGGCGAAAGGAAAGCCACTCCTCTTTGGCCAAACTTGAGATGAATAGCGTTATTGAGCAGCGCCGATGCAGTGTACCCTGAACATCATCAGCCAACTCTCGGTGGACTCCAATCACAATACCTACCAACAAAAGGCGACAAAAAGATCAACGAGATGACGACAAAAGTAAGGTCGTAGTACTCCTGAAGCTACACACGCTGTCAGCCTCGCCACCACACATCGAAGCCACAACATCCTTACATAAGGAATCAAAGCACCATACGCCGCATCATTAGCCCCCATAACCACAAAGCTCCAGAACGCCGCCAGCGTCCTCCACATATTGCCCCGCGGCGCATTCCACTGCTCGAGCTTGGCATCTGCCTGCGTCGTCGGGGATGGTAGCCTCTCGATGGGATCCTGCTCCTGGAGCGTCTTGCCGGCTTTGATGCTGGATGGTTTGGCGTGTGGGAGCTTCGCTGCGTTGTGAGTGGAGATATAGTGCGAGAGGTCATTGAGCTCGACGGCGGGAGGCTCCATGACGGAGGTTGAGGAGCTGCCGTTTTGGTGGAGGGTCATTGTGGCGGTGGTGTTATGCGTGTTGGAAGTGTAGTCACACCAGTGGATGCTGAGCTCCGTGGGAAAGCAGATGGACGACGGCTGCTGGAAGTCCTCGCTCTCGATTGTCCCAACTAGCTCTTCTTAATGCTTATTCTCGCTCTTCAATGTGGTTCGTAATGTTTTCAGGTCTGTCCTCCTCACCGCGTTATATACCTTCTCAACGATCGCTGACGCACGCAAGTCTTTGACTCACAGTTCGCAGCTTCGTATAGCCGCAGACAAAAGTGTGGTGAAGAACGCTGCAAATGCCATGGCAAACCATATTAGTTGGTTCATTTGTTGATCCATCGACCAGGGACCTGGCACCGCATCAGGACTAGTTCATGCCCCACGAGCCTATCCCCGCCTTCGGGAAGTCGGCAACAAGCTCCAGAACCACCAGAACCAATGACTTCACGTGTGCTCCAGACTTTCCTGTGGTTCTATAAACACTGAAGCCTCTGAGAGAAAAGGGCGGCGGACTAAATCTGACAATATGCGCCTGCATTCATTGCTCAGCAACACGATACCCTTCTCCACGCCAGTCACACCGCACACCTACCACCCATTGATTTACCGGACTAGTTCGAGCTGTTGCCAAGTCTTCCTCTTCTGTCAGGCCTCGGACCGACATGCGACGAGCCACGCGCACTGTACCCCAACAATGGCAGAATTCCGGAGCGCTTACCTCATTCCCACGCTTGCCAGAGGTAGTGTTCTCGCAAGGTTTCCCCCTTCGAGCCGACGCGCGTGCGAAACACTTGCAGTCACGCCCGCAACGCGACACTGATCCAGTAATTTTGGGCTCAAGCCTCTCCTCTCGATCTGAGATTTGAGCGTAGCAATAGCAAGCGGATGTTATCATAATTTTTTTTTATTGTTGAATTCAGCTAAGTGAAGGCCTCAGGCCGTACAGTCATGCATTTCATCGTCAACGTCGAGCCGTCCCTCTCTGCACTGCCCTATTACCTCCTCAAGAGTATCGGGCCCTCCATTCAAAGAAAATAAAGAGAATAACAAAAAGACTCTGGGGTATCTGCTTCGCGACTCGAGGAGTCATCCACATCTAATCCTCAATACAAAAATCATAAGGAGAACGTACGTACAACACACTAAAAACCATTTCTTGATATCAACGCTTGTATTTCGCAACGACTGTAGTGAAGAAGATGTTTGATCATGCTCATGCTTCGATCTTGACAACGCACCTCCATTTCAAGTCTTTCCCCATCGCTCAAACCCCTGGTTTGTGTTCCTTCCTCCGTCACGCCCGCCCTCCGCAGCACTACTCATGAGAAATAGTAGGAATGGTAGTCATGTATGTGCTTCCCATGCAGTGTTGCCGGCGGAGGACGCGGGAGTGCGCCATGCTAGACGGAGTGAAGGCGTCTATGAGGGCTGGATGACAGAGGGGCCGGCGAGCACCTCAGCGTCGGCCACGGACTGCGACTTGGTGATCATCATGTAGACCTCACCGGAGAGGTTCTGCGGGACCACGCAGTTGCCATTGGTGATCTGGGAGAACTGGTTTCCGCCACTGCATTCGTGTTAGCCTATATCCTCTCAGTTTGGAGGAGATCAAGGAATACTTACGGAGCGACGAACGCGCAGAACTGGGCACCAGCCGGGTTCGCGGCATCGGCGAGCTTGAGGTTTGATCCAACGGCGGCCTGCTCAGGGTTCTGAAGTGCGATGCTGGGGAAGGCCTGGATGTTGAGGTTCGAGCCCTGGGGGCAGGAGGAGATGAACTGGGCGGCGAGAGTGAAGACGGCGCGGGGGCCGAGCGGGGTGTCGAAGGCGGCGGGGACGGGTTCGGCGCCGGAGGCAGAGCGGATAAAAGCTTGGTGGCGGGCCTCGACGGTGACGATGGTGGCGGCGGCCGTGAGGACATCAGAGGAGTTGACGAGAGGAGCAGCACCAAGGTAGGCGGAGACACCGACAGCCTCGAGGACACGCGCGGTCGCGACCATGGTCTTTGCGTCCTTGAGCGCGGCATCAAAGTTGTATTGGCAGGGCTCGACGGGCTTGGCTCCGGCGCCCGCAATAGCGGCCTGGAGGGTCGTAACGTGCGTGGCTTCGGTCTGTCCTACACCCTTGAGAGACTTGATCTGCGCATCGGTAAGGCCAAGGGCGGTGAAGTCGCTCATGGGGAACTTGGCGAATCCTTGCGAGTAGAAGGTGGACTCGAGATGCTCGGCGGTAAGGGCACTGATATTGTTAGTATATACGGATAACGGACATGTAAGTCTAACTCACAATTGAAGGATGTCAACATCGGTCAAGCCTCCACCTGCTGCCGGGGCTGCTGCGGGCGGTGCTGCAGCAGCAGCAGACGAGGTAGCGGCGGCGGCGGAAGATGTCGTCGACGAAGAGGCCGCTTGACGGGCGATGATTCCAGCCGGGGCGGCAGCCGCAAGGGGAGCCAAGGCCATGAGGCCGCCGATGATTGATCGTACGCTAGGCATCGTGTCGGATTAAGTGTTGCTGTTGGTTTTCGGTGGTGTTAAAGTTGTAGTCGTAAAGAGGAACCAGCAAAGACTCGCTTTGATTAATTATAAAATTTCCTTAAAGTCCAACCAGGGACGGAGAAGTGAATGTGAAGGAATGTGAGGAGGTATTAGGTACAGAGAAGGTTACTGGATGGAAAGGCCTCCGCTAGTTGATATCTAACAGAAAACGATTGTAGAAACAAGGTGGGCGCCAATGGACCTTATAGCCCTCCTGCGGCTCGTCGACTGCATCTGAGACGGCAGAGCAAATTCGGAGGACGGAAGCAGGCTCGTGGCAAGTTGACGGACTGCAACGATCCCGCCCGCGCTTGGTCCACTTGCCGGATCTGTAGCCATTCAAGCTTTTTGGCACGGGTAATGGACCACTGGTAGCTGCGAGGAGCACCCTGGGAACGCCAGGGCAGGCGCTGATGGAGTTCGCGTTGTTGCGAGGGGTCTTGGTGTTGGCTACGCGAAGTGTAGCACATCCGGGGTGCTGCGACGCTTAGGCCTCACCCGAAACAACACAGGTCGCAACAGCGCTCAAGTTCTTGCTCGGAGGAGGCGCTACCGGTCAAGCCACAGCATTCCGGGCTCTTAATCCGGCCGCATAGCACACGTAGCTGACGGGTTTGGGTGCTTCCGAATGGCTTCACGCGTCGGTCACCACGCGCTTGCCGGTTACGCGCCACAGAGAACGCTTCATCTTGTCCGGCCAGTATCAAGGCACCGAAGCTCGAACAATGTTTCAATAACTCTCTCGACACCAACTGCGACGTTGGGTAGGTGGGTCGTCGCATGCGGTCGTGAAGTCGCGTGTGGTTTTGAGGTTCACGGGCAAGAAGGTGGTCTAGCTAAGGTTCATCCACCTTCAGCCGCTAAACGGCTCGACGGTTGATCAGGCACCACATGCAGCGACCCACCGGTTCTGCCTGAGGCCCTGTAATTACCATGCGACCAGATACCTGTCACAGGGGAAGGAGCTGGCCAAGGTTTACAACAGGTCACAGATTTGTCGACCGAACCGCACTAAGACCCGCCTAAGGCCTGGAAACTCCGGATACCGGCAAGACTGTTTTACAATGCCAAGCGGGTAAACACACTATTGCGCTTCCGTGCAGGAAGACTTCAGATCCAGCGGAACAAGTGCCATCCATTGAGCTGTTTCACACAATCGTCGCCAATCCAAACAACCAGCTAAGAATACCCCCAGCCGAGCTGAGCCAGTCGTCAACTCATCATGCGAACGGATCAGCATTCACTGGTCCCGAGAGAGAGAGAGGGCTGTGCGGGGCGAGGAGGCTTAACGCGGGAAAGATGATGTAGTAGCAGCACCGCCAGCCGTTTAAACATGAATAACGGCAATATATTGACTCAACTCAAGGCTACTACCGCACCTCGACCATACATTAACACTCGCTTCCTCTCTCCGCGTGCGAAGCTTGTTACTTTACTAAGATGTTCAAACTCACTGCTTTTGACCACTACCCACTAAAGAATACATATATGTCCGGCTGTCCCACTCCACTTGCGCTAATATATCTGTGCCATGCAATTTCTGTCTACACAAATACTCCGGAACTAAGAGCATTGGCAAAGGATCAATGGGATAAGAAATGGGAACATGGGGTCCAGAAACAACGCGGCGCATAGAATCACCGAGACGGAACGGTCATGAACCATCCGCGGATGCCGAGCCTCGGTTGTGGGTGGAGGATAGTAACTGCGGATCGAGCGAACAAGGGGAGAAAGCCTGGAAAACCAGGCTCTTACAGCGCGTAGGGGTTTAAAGAACGGATGGTCAAGCATCTGGTACACGGTTAGCGTTGTTTGAGATGCGTTCAACTGCATATACTTACGGAGGGCTCTTGGACAGATCCGTCTTAAGGATGATTGGCACTCGAGTCATCTCCCGCACATCCTGGATGTAGTCTCCGTTCTCCTCGCGAAGGGTAAACCAGCTCAGATACTTCTCCTTGTTGGTAAGCTTGGCCTCAGGGGACTCGCTGGCGCTCTGGGCAAGCTTGGAGTCGGACTTGACGCGATGCGGAGCGTAGCGGCTGGACTGCAGACCATTCCTGGTTGGCGAAGGAGGCATGCTCTGCGTAGGGCGGTCTGCTCCGGTGTTCAGTGAGACACCAGCCATGGCACCGGTAAGATCACTGGAGTCATCATCATCGTCATCGTCGAATAGTGCATCGTCGTCCCGCGCTCCAGTGTCCATTTGCCTGCGCTGGGCTTCCTCCTGCTCTTTGGCGCGCTGCTTGGCGACTTCAGCATCGCGAGCGGCGGCGGCGGCCTGCGCAGCACGACCCGAGCCGTGCTTCGGCCTCTCGTCTTCGGGAATATACGCAGACGAGGGAACACCCTTCTCCCAGTAAAGCTCAAGGAGACGCTTGTTCTTGTCGAATTCCGCCTTCTTCAGTGGCAGCTGATCGCAATGCACACGCTTCTCGAATCCGAATTCAGGAATAAGGACGTCAAAGGCCGACTCGTAAACACAAAGGACGATACCTTCGCTGATGAGGTCACCGCCCAAGTCTTGCCGTGTCTTGTCCATGCTACGGCAGGCCTCGATATGCACACTCTGCTCTTGAGCAGCATGGGCTGAGTCCTTCTTGGTGTTGCACATCTCGGCGGTCTTCGCAAGCACTTCAATGTCCTCGGTGAACTCGATGGCGCCATTAGACAGAGCAGCCTCCAGTTGGCGGTGGACGATGATATCGGCATATCGTCGAGAGGGGTTGGTGAAGTGGGTGTACAAGGGAAGGTTCAGCGCGTAGTGAGAGCGCTGGTCCTCGGTTTGCTTTCCTGCCACGATGTACTTGGCACGGATCATCGACTTAATGACCAGGGTCTCCAGTCCCTTGCGGATGTCGACATCGTCGATCTGGAACAGGCTGTTCTGTACACTGCCACTGCTAGTGGTATCGATGGTGTAACCGATGGCGTTCATACGCTCGGAGATAGTCTGGAGACGGCGAGGGTTGGGAGGGGCCTGGCGACGCAGCAGAGCCTTCTCCGGAAGACTTGCAGCGATTTGCTTCGCGACGAAAGCGTTGGTCATGTGGCTCAGCTCCTCAATGCACTCATGCGAAGGGGATGAATCGAAGATATTGGCTTCGACCGGGACGTTCTCATCGTCAAGTTGGTGCATCAAACGGAGGGACGGGATATCGGTACTACGATCGCCGAAGCGAGCCTCCCGGAACTTCTGAGTGATGTGGTGGAGCATCTTGATGTCCTTGGCACGACCCTCTGAGATGTCGGAAGCATTACCGTTAATAACAGCATCAACCTCATCGTAAGACAACTTGCCGGAACTCTTGATGATGGACTTGCCGATCCAGGTCTCGTCCTCAAAAACTTTGCCAGAGTTCGGGTCGACCTTGAACACCACGCTCACAGTGTAGCGCTCTTCGCCAGGGCTGAGGCAGCAAATCTCCTGAGACAAACGCGGCGGCAGCATGTTGACAGTACGGTTCATAAGGTATACGGCCGTGCCGCGTTTCTTTGCTTCGCGGTCGACGAGAGAGTTCGCTTTGATAAAGTGAGCTACGTCGGCAACGTGGAAACCAATCTCAACGCGGCCATCGTCCAGATACTTGAAGTGAATAGCGTCGTCTAGCTCCTTTGAACCGTTAGGGTCGATAGTGAAGGTCTGTTCGCTGCGGAAGTCCCGGCGATTTTCCAACGCAACGTCGCCGTCATTGGCGACAGACCACTCTTCGAATCCGACGTTCTTGATGACTGCATCGGAGAAGTCATCGGGGCCAAAGTTGTTGTCTCGCAGGAGAGCATCGGTTTCCACCTTAAGGTCACCCATCTCACCCAACTGCTCGACGAGCGTTCCGAAAGGATGCAGGGAGGTGATCGGCCATCGCTTAATGCAGGCCACAAAGATACGGTTTGCGTAGTCTTGATGCTTCTCGACAAAGTCGCGGGGAGCTTGTTCAGTCGGGATAGCGATCAAGGGCACACGCTTGTCGGTAGGCTTGAACCAGACAATCTTCGGCTTATCCTGCTGGCGATTATCCTGAGGACGAGAGTTACTACCCTCACGAGCCGCACGCTCAGCTTCCTGCTTCTCCTTCGTGGCCTGGCTACTGGGACGCAAAAGACCCAAAGTACTGAAAACACATCAGCAATGTCCGCTAATCATGTGCAGTACTTGTACTTACCCAGAGAACATCTGGCCGGCAACGCGCTCAATGACGGCAACAATGTGCCCAGCGTACAAAGGCTTTTGTTCGTCGTTGATCTCTTCCTCCTCCATCAACAGAAGACTCTGGCCTTCGACTTCGACATCATCATTCTTCTTCTGCGTAGGGCGTTGGCGCAAGCTACCTCGGCGCCGGATTCCGCCCTCGCCGCTAGTTTCAGGCTGGGTGGTGGCGTCGTTTACGGCAATGTTGCTGCCACGCGGATCTGCGTTATCCTTTCTCTTCTTCTTCTCTTCCTTTTCACGCTTCTGTCCCCACACCTCGTCCACGTCGAGAAGTTCAACAGCAACCAAATCACCCTCGAGTGCTCGGTTCCTGTCTTTGCTACCGCAAATGAAGATGTCGGCATCTAGATCTGTAGTGGTAACGTATGCATCGCTGCGGTTCTTCTTGTTGACCCGCAAGATACCGGCAACAAGCTGCCCGTCACTAAGAAGGGCGGGTAGGGTTGCCTGAGGTAGGTAAGGAGTGAAGAGCGTCTTGCGCTGCTGCTGTTGTTGTTGCATCATCTGCGGCTGGCCGTGCTGGCCAGGCATGCCTCCGAAGCCTCCGCCGTTCATCTGGGCGGCCTGGAGTGCCTGCAGATGGGCAATCTGAAGCGGATTCAAACCCTGTCCGCCGAGCATCTGCTGGGGAAGTAGCACCTGTCCCTGAGGTAGCTGCATAAGCTGGGGCTGGCCTGGGTATTGGAAGTTGCCCAGAGAGCCAACAGACTGATTGACTGAGCCACGGGTGCGGTGGCCGGGCTGGAAAGGAGCGGCGTTTGCTGTCTGGTTCATGTTGAAATTGCCCATGTTCTGAGCTTGGTTGTTCTGGTCTGGTTGTTGCTGTTGTTGAGCTTGCGGCTGAGGTTGCCTCCAGTTGCCCTCAAAGTTGCGAGACTGGCTTCGACCGTGGCCTTGGCTGCCACGGCGTTGGAAGTCAGACTGGCCAGTCTGAGCACCAGTGGTGTTATCGCCGGCCGGGGCAGCAGGGAATGAAAAGGCTGGTCCCCCTCGGCCTGCGCTCCCACCGCCACGACCAACAGCCATGCTCTGGCTGCGACCATGTCCGCCACGTCCGCCGCGACCCGCGGACTGATCAGTCGGTGTGTTTCCACTCGGACTTGCGTCACGGTTGCTGGAGCCGCCAGCGGAACCAGGAATAGGGAACTGGAAGCCAGAAGTTTTCCTCTTCTGTTCTGCCAATTCGGCCGCCTTCTTGGCTTCGGGCAGGGCAAGGGAGTGTCGACGAGTATGACCTGAACCGGCACCACCGCCACCTCGACCACGCGGGTTGACGTTCTCTCTGCCTTGGTTCCCAGGCTGTCCACCGTACTCGCCGAAGCCAGAGGCGCCCGACGAGGGCGCAGGCGGGGGGCCACCCATTACGTTGGGCAAGGCCGACTGGTTGCGACGGTGCGACGATGGTTGCGAGGGGGGGTTCATCGGAACGGCAAGGTGCTGCTGGGGCACCTGCTGGGCAAACTGGAACTGGTTCGGGTTGGGGGATACGTTGGACATCTGTCCCTGCATCTGGAAGTTGCCGGGTAGATGTTGCTGGGGCTGAATCATGCCCATGTTAACATACTGTTGGTGGGTTGCAGCAATTTGTTGTTGCTGCTGCTGTAAGACTTCAATCTGCTGAGCGATGGCAAGTTGTTCCACTGCGGGCACGGTTAGCAGGGTGCGGATGGTATGGGGAGAGGGATAGGCGCACTCATCAGCGGAGTCAGCTCAGACGGGCTACGTCGATGAGCGATGTGCAGGCGACGGCCATTGGGATTCAAGGGCCCGGGTTGGCCCTGTTGATCCATGTTGCGGACCGAGTGTGAGGTTATCACAGCCTGTGCCTGCAGGGTTGTTTAAGTGCTATGCACGGGAGTGGCGGTCGACTCGATGAGATAGCGGCAAGTCAAGACGACCGAAAAGTTTATCGACAGAAGATCTGGGCTGTGTCAGCAGTGGCATGCGGATTGGAGGGTTTGACGCGGCGTCGCAGCGGGCTGTTGTCATGCGCAGGCGGAGGTGAAGCAAACAGAGCGGGGGGCCCATGGTAGGCTCGCAGGCTCTGGGCGGCGGCGTGCTGGGGTCAGGCGGGGAGCACTTACACTGCGTGCGAGGGGTGGCGAGGGTACGGTACAGGCAAGATGATGTTGGATGGATCGATGCTTCAAATGTTGCGAGCGGCAGGCTTCAAATGTTGCAGAGTCTGGTGCGTGACGGCAGTCTTACAGGGGCGGTCGTAGAGAGTGTTCTGTCCCTAGTAGCGGACTGCGTGTTTCTTTCCCTGGGAAGGGCTGTGAGATTCCAAAGGGCAGGAGGGAGTGCGCGAAGGAGGGAGGGCAGGAGCGACCAGAGCGACCAAGACAGGCGGGCTTGCCAGGGAACGACTTTGTAGATGGAGGAGCGGGAGACGTCAGCGTGCGAGCGAGCTGGATGGGTGCGCCCCAGCTCTAAGGGAAGGGATCGGCTAGTCTCAGCTTGTCCGCAAACGACCCAACGACCCACTGTCCAGCGTACGTCACTCTGTGCTACGCGCGCGAAAGAAGTGCTGCGGCCTCGTCTTCGACGCCTCGCCGCTGCTTATAGACTGCAGAGGCTCGATGCGCGTCGTGCTAGGTTTGAGGTCGTGTGCTGAAGTGCTTCAAACGCTCTTTGCAGTGTTTCACGCCCATGCTAGGCGTTATTGGAGCCTTCAGAAGCGAGCCCCAGGCTAATCCGCAAACACGCGGCAGCACTGCTGCGGGTGCGCATCGGCATGGACACGTTTGCTTCTCAATCCTCTAAGCCTGGAGTCCTGCATCGTGAGATCAGCATCGGGGGCCGCTGATGGCGACTGGGGTTGCACCCAGCGCAGCAAGCCGCCTGTGCTGTGCCACACCTCTGCAGGGCGCACGAGCTTGTCCCACGCTGATATCCTTCGGATAAGGCTAACCACAGCACTTACAAACACTGCACTACGCGACTCCATGGGCCATCGTGCGTCGTCCATCAATGCGCCCGTCGTATCAAATCCTCGCGTAGCCGTGTTTTTAAGTTCCCACGAGCTCGCTCTTAGAGCTGCCCTCTGCGCGACAGGGGGCGGTTGCACTGCGGAAGCCATCGGTAGATACACGTTAGCGCAGCCGTGCCGTCCCAAGTGTTGAAGCTTGCCCATCTCGTCTCGAGCTGCTCTGCAACCACTTCTCTGGCGATGCGCCTTCGAGCTTGGAATGGCGCAATCCATTGCGCGCATTTCTTACGTCCATTACCTGCGTCGACAATACACACCATCAGCATCGGGTCCCTTGTATTGTGTCGATGGGTGAATGAGTGGGTCCAAGGACATACACAATCCATGGATCCATCCGGGGTAGTCACGTGTGTGCTCTTGGCGTCGGCCTCGGAAAAACCCTCAGCATTCGACGCGCGCGAACCAACCACGTCTTTTAGCAGTTACGCGCAGCCCTTGATACCAAACCACCGACACCTTTGCAATGCCCGCCGCATCGGGCGCGTCGTCCACCAGCATGAACACCAGAAACTCCTTTTCGTCCAGCTGGGTCGGAAGCTCACCCTCGCGACAATCGCCCGTACGGCAATCACCCCAACGCAATGGGCTCCGTTCATCTAGAGGAAGTCTTCTCTCAGACTCTTACGAGAGCCCTACGCGAAAGCTACAGCTCGAGTTCACCAACATTCTCAGCCACTCCGACCGGGAATTCCACAAGAAACTTGATCAAGATGCAGCCGAGCGTGCCAGGCTTCACGAGGAACAGCTTGCAAGGGCTGCCCGAGAGCATCAGAGAGTCATGGAGGAGGCAACCCGTGAGATGGAGCGAATCAAGCTCGAGGAGGAAAACGAACGGTTGCGCAAGGCAGCTGTCCAGGAGAAAGAGATCCAGCGTCTGAAGGAGCAAAAGATGAGAGAGCAAGCCGAGGCTCAGCAGCGGCAGTTGGAAGCAAAACTTCGTGAAGAACAGGCTGCGAGAGAAGCCGCGGAGAAGCAGAGGAGACTACAAGAAGCCGCGGAGAAGGCTAGGGCACATAAAGAACAAGAAGAAGCAGCAAAACGGGAAAAGGAAGAGGATGAGCGAAGAGCACGGGAGGCCGCTGCCGTGCCGCCACCTCCAGTTGCAAAGCCTCAGCCTGTCCAAGCTTTGCCAACCCCTTCCGCACCAGCAGTAGCAGCACCGGTCCCCGCATCAGCACCGTTGGCACCGTCGGCGCCCTCAGCCGACATCGTCGAAGTCCACAAGAAGTACCTTACACTTCATCGCTCAATGAAGGAATTTCGGAAACAGTTCCTAGCCGCGCACAAGGCTCCAACAGATCCACTGAAGAGCCTTATCGGTGATGTACGACGCAATCTGAACAAGCGGATGGGACAGATAACGGTCGACGTCGCGGACAGCAAGAAGACCATCAAATCGATACGAGAGGAGTGCTTCGATAAAGCCATTAGTGCAGGCGGCCCTATGATTGACATTCGCCCCTACTTGATCTCGCACCAGATCACCAATGATGCTGACGCACAGTATCCGCAACTGCTCCTATACTTGTGGGTAATGTTCGAGAAATACCTGGTTAAACAATGGGCCCACGAAGCACCCAAGGAAGACGGTAGAATCATTACTCAGCTTTCTCTCATCGCCGCAAGTTTGTACCTGGACACAAAGTACATGTGTATGGGAACCGTCACCATGACCGACACTCTCCTCGCCAAGTTACACCGTATCTGCCCTATGCTATTCGGCATCCGGGGCAACACGACAACCAACCGCGCTGGCTTGGGGCTCGACAAGGTCCACCCCAACGATGATGCAGAACATAACGCATACCTCCAGCGAATGACCGGAGTCGGGGCAGGCTACGCCGCTCTCACCCATCGAAAGTTTGCACAAAAGCCTCCCGCCATCCCCATCTCGGAATACTGGCGCGCGGTAGTACTCATCTGCAACACGCCAGCCGAGGCCCTGTACCCGGCCCACTTCATGACTCTGCAAGGCCTCCTCCGAGATAACGTGAGGAAATTCCTCGCTACGTACGGCGTAGCAGCGAAAGCAGTCCTGCGACGCGCTACATTTGATCTTCCTAACCGCGTCCCGGAACCGCGCGCTGGAGTCAAGGAGGAACGTCCAGGCCTTCACGCAGCTGCAGGCTCGGTGAAGACGTTGCCGGACGTCTGGCATGCGAAGGAAAACATCAACATTAGGTGAAAACGTGCAGCATGAAGCCAGTACAGCGGAGGACATCATCTCAATTTGTTTGTTTAAACTGGAATAATGCATAGCATGGCGTTTGGCAGAGCATGTTGGAATGCATATAAACAGCGGCGCCCACCAGAGTTGGCGAACGCACGTGGACATCGAATTCGTCGCTTAGTTGCTTGCCCATAACATAGTTACCACATCATCGAATACGTTGTGTCAACTCCAGCCACATTCATGCTCACCGCTTCCTACCGTGATGTGCCAAGTTCCTCGCTCACGCTCGATTCTCTGCATCGCAATACGCATCCGCGAGGCACAGCCTCCCCACATATCCATCCACACACACCCGAATTTATCTCGATCACTTCTCACCTCTTACCCCTCATAACACGCGCTCCGCGATAGGCACCCACTCCCCAATCGGCCTACTCGTATCGACTAGCACTACCCTACCCCCTGTCCATCCACCCATCTCTCCCTCTCCCTCTCCCTCCCCACCTCTCCCTTCATGCAACTTCACACCCTCTACCCCAACCCACGCCTCCACTTCTCTTAACTTCTCCTTCTCCACTACGGGACAGTCATGATACAGCAGACTCAAATGCGGGACCCACTTCTCCTCTAGCCAATTCTCTAAATCCCAGGGGTTGGGCTGGACAACAAAGCGAGTGGCGTGGGTTAGGAGGGCAACACCAGGCTTAGACACGCGGGAGTAGAGTTTTCGGACGTAGACGGGGTCCTGAGTGGGTGCGACGTCAGTGCGTGTTGGGTTTGGGGCTATGTACGAGGCAATTTGCTTACGCTGGCGAGGGGGCCGAGGGAGACGTGGGTTTGGGAGGCAGGGGGGAGTAGGAGGGCGTCGAGCCAGGCTTTGGGGTTGGGTGCGTACTGTAGATGGGTGGTTAGTATGAGGGATGGTGGGGTTTGCTTAAGAGATACAAAGGCTTGGGATGTTTTGTCTTGCGTTGCGCGGATTGCAGGGCTCGGTAGCTAGGTACCATATAGTACCCCTCCACGCGGCCACGCCAACAATACACTCAATTGGGTTCAACTGCACCCCATCCAACGCAAACACGAGAAAAATCAGCCCCGGAAGGCAATTTATAATGATTACTCACCACATCCGCAGCTATATCCGAGGTGAGCGTGACATGCGGGAGGAAGGTATGTGGGGACCCAAATTGCGCGGCTGTCTGCGCGATCAGCTTAGACAGTGCGGCCTCAAGGGGGTGTCCGCGCGGCGGGAGGAGCCAAAGGGACGATCCCGGCATGGCTGGCGGTTAGGGGGTGGGGAACGCGTGCGTGGGAGGTGCGCGGATGTGCGCGGTGCTATGCGGTGGGTGCGATGACGTTATTTTCTGGTCAGCGAGGCCAGGTGATGGGGTCTCGATTTTTTTTTCCACACCAAAGAGCGGATAGATGTATTTGGAAACCATCGAGCGGTCGGAGAATTCCTAGTTCCAGTTTGTAGATGCTGGGGGATCACGTGCTGATTACGGTTGTCGACCTCGGGATAGGGTATAGAACATGTGTACACTGTCTTTGATGATATCTGGCAAAGGCTGCAGATCAATTGAACGAAATAAAAAGAACGTGGACTTTAAACATGTTGACTTGGAGCGGTGTGGTGCGGACAATAATTGTTACCTGAATATTTAAATCACACTTTTTAAGGGTGACATACTAGTACTATTACATAATATCGTTACTGGGTCGTGAAAGCAGCTATCTTATTTCATAAGACCCTTCTTGCCATCGCCATCAGCATCCTTCAAGGGGTTGAGCTTATCCAAGAGGGAAGCCTTCTTTGGCTGAGTACCAGTGGAGTGGCTGGTACTAGACACGGAGCTGGTTTCCCGTCCGAGCTTGTCACCGGTGTAAAGGCCATCACTCTTGCGTATGTGATGCTCCTCGACGCCACGGATGTTGCCGGTCTGGGACTGAGACTGGTAGTCACGGCCGCTTGCAAGACTACCGGCACCGACACCGGCGGCACCGACACCGGTACCAGCGCCTCCGAGGCGACCGGCAGCAGTGTTGTGCTTGCCGCCGTCAAGGGGGTCGAAGTCACCATGCATGGCACTCTCGCGAACCTCGTGGTCCTGGTGGGAGTCGCGCTTACTTGTTTTTCCCTCCATCATGTGCTTAAGGGTGCCGCCAATGTGCTTGGGCTCGCCCTCGAAGCCGTCGTAACGCTCATCACGGCCGCTGAGAACACCTCCCTTTTGCTTAAATTCGGACATAGTCATGGCGGGAAGCTCAGATGACTCATGGATGGTGGCAGCGTTGTGGTGAACCTCGTGAATGGGAACAGTAGTATGCACAACGCTGGGCTGGATAGTCTCCTTATGGACTACTGGTTGGATAGTCTCGTGGATGTGCTGTATTAGTGTTAGTCACATGGTAACAAGACGAAAGCGGGTGCGACCTCACGTGGTGGACATGCTCGCCTCCAATGGCAGCGTTAGCACTCTGGCTGTGACTAGTCTCCGTAACAACGCGCTGATCCTTGAACTGAGCCTGCTCAGCAGCAAGGTTGCGCTTGGTGTGGTCGTGATCACGGTGATCGAACTCTCGGTGCTGAACTGCCCCAAGTTGTGCGGTGTGCTTCTCAGGGAGAACCTCGCGGTCCTTGATTGGCTGGACAGTGCGGTGGTAGTGATCCTGGTGGACCTCCTTGTCGATGGCTGTGTTGACTTCTTCATGTACATGAGGCTTGACAACCTCCTCCACTACGGCCGGAGCGACGGTCTCGTGAACAGTGGTGTCATGGTGACCAGCCTTGCTCATGAAATCGCTGACTGCTGCCTTAGCCTTGTCCATTGTGATTGTAGTTGGTGGTGTTGTAAAGTAATGTGTTGGGTGTCAAAAGATGGTGTGAACAGTGTATCTGATGAAGTGCTGAGTGGAAGATGTAATGATGGGATGTGAGCAAGCTCCAATGTAACAGTTATATATTCGTATACTCGAACAAAGCAGATCCTGCTTATCGGCCTTATGATGCAAGCCCGCAACGACGTAATTGTTAAGAGCTCAGACTCCAGTGTACGCTCAAGTATCCGCACTACAGGTACACCAGCGGACAGTGAAATACCGTAATCGGCCAAGATGGACAAAAACAAATGGGCGATTGGGTGAGAAGCATTGTTGTTGCGGGGCTTGAAGCGCCTGGCGTCTGGAACCTGCGCCTACAGTTCGTGGCTGAAGCGGATGTACGTCAGGGAAACCACAGATACATTCCCCACTCTCGTCAAACCTACAATGACCCCATCTTCGCACGCCAGCTGGACCATATGGATGTTGGTGGGTCAGTCTCGTAGTGGAATCGCAGTGATCCGGCTCCTCAAAACGGCCGTGGTGGATTTCCGTTGTACAAAAAAGTGAAGCACAGCAGTTACCAATCTTTTGAAAACGTTCCATGCAACTGATCGTCAACCGAGTCCTGCTTTTGATTGGTCGTGTACAGGAGCGATCGAAAAGCGCATTGTGATGTGCACGAGGATATTGTAATGGACGAGCTTAATAGAGTTAGATGCCATGCGCTAAGCGAGCCGCCGCATGCAAATCATCGGGGGCGGATCAGATCTCGCTCCACCCCCGACACACGGAGCGAATCATCTCTCTATCCATACCAAGCCTAACAGTTCCAGAATCGCGGACGGCGATGTGCTTGACGCGGACCCTAGTACACGGCAGGCGGGACTGCCGCACGTCCTGAATCGTCAGCCTCCGAACTATCACTGGACACGATGACCGTGACGTGCGTCTCATCCGCCGCGGTGGATTTCACCAATGCGTATTTGCTGGCACGTCAAGTGCTGGCTTGGTTGAGTGTACGTCATAAAGAGCCTCCGGCTGTTACCGAGCCACCAGAAGCGTTGAGCCACTCCAGTATTTGAGATGCTACAGTTTAGCTCTCACGAGAACACTGTTCCTGCTAGGGAACAGTGTACCTAGTGTCGACTTGCAAAGCTTTGGCGCCGAACACACCTACCGTATGCAGACCAAAAAAGGAGCCTGAGTGACCACAGAACGGATGCTCTGACCCGCTGCGGGTGACGTGTTATGGAGCGGCCGATGTGGAAAAGCCTTGTGCCAGAGATCGTAAAAAGAAGCGAGATTGTAGCAGGGCAATGGGATCTTCACGACATTTGGAGAAGGAGCATCTCGACGTTTTGCCACAAACAGAAGACTAGACTTAGGGCTCCGCGGACCCTCGTTTTTCGGATGGCACTCAACACCTTCTCCGAAGTACGTCAGCGGGACACATATTTTGTGACCCTTGCCACTGAGCATTGCCAATCGCGCCTTCCAGACGGGCCTGTAGTCCTAGCATACTCCCTTCCCGTAGCATGCGTCGTGACTGCAGGAAGGAGTAAACAACAGGGCTCTGGTTCTGTTGCCTACCTCCGGCTCAGGAGACAACACCCACCTAATCCCTTTTCCTATCCCACCGATCACCTATAACCTCCCGTGCGCCCCCACTCTTCATATCACTCATGAAAGGCTCAAAGTCTCTCTTCAAACATTCCGACCGCAACAAGGGTTCAGTGCCCGAAGCGACTTCCTCTCACCCAGAAATACGTCTTGGACCTGCGCAACTGCTCGACGAACACTGGAAACAAGAGCGGGCGTCAAGTTTAGATCTTTCCCGAGACCCTTGTTCCCCCGCCCATCCAAGCGTTCCATCCAGTCATCGGAGTCCTACGTACCCAGATAGCCGGCCATCCGGTCACCATCCTGCTAGTGTCAACGGAGATTATTCCGTAGGCACGACCGGCTATGCGGCGCGATCTTCAAGTCTCTCAGAAAGGGGAGACGATACAATTGGAGACGATTGTCGAGCATACATGGGGTCCATTTCTCCTGGCAGTGTCACCAGCAAGGCCAGCAAAAGCAGCACTGATGCGGAATTCTTCAGCCTTGGTAGCGACAGCAGACTGAGAACCGGCAACAGTGAGATGAGGCACGCTGAAGACATAGCCGACAGAAACATAGAGCACTATGGGTCCAATTCTTCGCGGCATAGCTCCCTTGGGTGCCAGAACGCAGGCAACCAGTTCGCGCAGGATCATAATGGTACGTGATAGCTTGAGTGCTGGGTGGCTGCTACCCAGGCTTACTCCTGGGATTCGAGCTGCTGTTTCGCCCTTGCATATTCCGAATTTGCTAACGCCCAGCAGCACGCAGACAATCTATCGCAGCCTCTATCAAATCCTTGGGGTCTGTGCCCTCGTCTCCTGCTAGATCTGTCCTGGGTTCGCTCAACTTTTCTGGTCTGCCGAAGTATTCGCTCGGGACTGGGGTTGCTACTGAAGGTGGTCTCGTTGATAGAATCCTACCTCATGTTGAGGATCCTAATGCTCGACCATATGACCGAAAGAATTGGCCGACGCGAATTGCCCGCGATGAGTCTCATCACTCATCAAACCGCGACTGGCGCGCGAGTGACGACGACGATACCTCCAATGGAAAGCGTGGAACGAAGGAAAGAGATGGCACTATGGACATTTGTGAAGCTATTTTGGCAGGCACAGGTCGTTATGATCTGAAGGCCGCTTTGGATGGAGTGGTCGATTTGAACGACACGGAAGATACGGATCGGGACGTCCAGTGGGCTCCAGGTGACGCTCATCTCATTTTAGATGCGTTAACTGGCTAACATGCGAATAGCTGTTACTCAGGAAGTTGTGAAACCGCACCAGCACAAAGTGACCGAGGAGCGCATCTATCGCGAGATCCATAACCACGACATCTATCGCTACATCCAACCCGTCTATCAAACCGAGATACTACCTGCTCGGCACTTTTTCTACAACACAAACAATGAACTGGTCGAAGTGTCGGCTGATCAGCTTCCGGAGTGCACTGGTGCGAAGCAACGATGGGCTCTTGTCCGAGGTGACAAGGATAAACCCACATCGCACGCCGTTCGGAGCGCACTGCCGCGTCGAGAGCTGAAGATACTTTCCGACAAGACGTACATGACATCAGAAGGGTACGAGCGGAGAGAGACCACGATTTTGCACCCACCTGAGCTAGAGGATCTGTCAAACTATGGTGGCCCGGTCGTCCCTATCGAGTTCCTGCATCATCCGGCGCCGGTGGATCAAGAGTTAAAGGAAGAGAAGAAGGTTGACCATCTCCACAATAGTCGGCAGTTAACGATGGAGGGATTGTCCAATGCTTTGCCCTCGTTTCGTCCCGGGAGTTCTTCTTCTTCTTCATCGCGGGCACCCACTGGCAGCTCTGCGTCGTCGCCTGCTTCGAAGCGGCTTTCCATTCCACGGAAACCGGTCCCTGCTCCTCCCTCTTACTAATTGCAATGTTAATTCCTAACTGAGTCCTCCTTTCCGTCTATTTACTCTAGCTTTGCTTGATGGATTGTGCCACAGTGTCAGCATTTGTAGCGCCGCATTGCTTGCTTGTTCAGGACGCGTATATGATTTTATGCCGTTTTTTTTCTGATTCTTGCGTGCGGCTAGCATACGCATTTGCATTCTTATCCTTCCGACAAATGTTCATAGCCCGAGTTGCACCTGCCGGAGAGAGGTAGAGAAAACTGCTTTAATTAGACATATCTGATAGAACCTTTTCGCTGTACTTCTCTTGTCGTATTTTTACAATCTGAAATCATCAAATCAACATTTGCTTTTTCTTGATTGTTCATCTTTTTCGATGATTGAGTGATATCATTGCTGCATTTGGCTGCACAATCGATATGTAAAGATATCTATAACACTCGCCCCACATTGGCGCATCTTGCAGTGGCTTTTCCGGCAAGATTCTGCGACTATGTGGTTTCTGTTGCAGCTCAAGATCACACGAACTGTACACCTTGTGCCTGGAAGACTCGTGTATGCAATGCAGCAACAACCTATCACGCACGCTGATGTGGCTGTGCTTGTATCTTCTGCATCGCTTCGGCACTGCAATGGTGTGGCCTTGCGCCACACACCTCACAGTTTCTCGAACGACTTTCTCGGACGACGGTGGATCCAGGTTTCGCAGGACGCGCGGTCTCGAGACACCCTCCCGGAAACCTTGTCGACAGTCTCTTGGTAAGTTAAAGGTGGGTCAGGTGAAGAAAAGGTGGTGTAATGCAGGCTCCTGCATACTATTTTTGCAGAATCGCGTCACAGGTTACGGCGGTTGCGCGAGGCTGAGAGAGGCGGAACACTTGGTGTCGACATCTGGTAAGAAGGCCGCACTTCCCGGATAGAACTTCATTTCCCGCACGGCTGGCTGCGGCGTTGTGGCACTGTCGCTATATTTCAGGTCGCTGGAGTGAGAGGTGGTGGATATTGCCCATCTTAAACGCGGCGGTGCGTGTATACCATGACTTTGGTGAGGGGGAGGTGCGGTGCTGTGCGGATTCGTGGTGGTGGTGCCAGTGAGCGAGGGAGGTATCACGACGATTGAGGAACGTAGGACAATTTTAAAAACGTTGGTTTGATTTGATTCAGGCTCGACTACGGATAGGAGCGAACGAGGGGTATATGTATATAATGCGCTAAGTAGACAACCAAGCTGATGGCAGTAGAGAACGATTTGGGCGATCGCGTTGGAAGGAGGGATAGGGAGTGACCCACCCAACACACGCTATACCGTGTTGAAACGACGAAATTTCAGAAATTAGGGTTTGACGGCTAATCAGAAAGCGTGTGCACGATCCTAGGTATCTCCGGTAACTGTTGTGCCGCGACGCTGGTTTGCGGCGAGTTCGACGTCTTCCACGTCGTGCTGTCTGGTGAGCCCTCCTTCTTCCCATAGTACCTCACGCTACTTGTGCTTGTGCTTCTTGGCCTCACCGGTCTCGTTCCCAGATCCCCGTCCTCCTGTTGTATCGGGCTCAAACTGATGCTTCCCCGTGAGTACCTGCTGCTCGACGCACTCACACCGCTCCCATTGCTGATCGCTCCTGTCAGAGACTCGTGTCGCTCCGGTGGAGCAATATGCAGTGGTATCAAACTGATGGTCTCCATGCTCTGGGCGCTTACGCGTCTGTTGGCGGGTTCGGATTCGGGTTCGACGTCGACGTAGACAGAGACGCTGCTGCGTTCGCGGCTGAACATAATCGAGCGTTCTTCGTCGGGTGTTTGTGCATTGTCGAGGAGACTGGATTTGTCGGTAGTTTCTGTGCGAAAAGGGTGGTAGGATCTTGGACGGTGCTCGGCTGGGAGCTGCTTGCGGAGTTTGCGTTTGTGAAGCATGAAGGCGATAATAGTAGCAATAAAGGTGAGGGCGAGAAAGAGGAAGACTGCTCCTACGACTATAGTGGCCGTGGTCCATGACCTGCCACCTTCGTTTGTGGCAGTCTGGTCGATATTCTGTTTCTGATCATCTGCTGGGAGGGGCGCCATGTCGACTTGAAGTCTGGCTGCGTGGTCAGAGGTTGCAGAGTCCTCGTGTTGTATGCCGATATGCCTTCAGTGTTCCCGTTCTCGGAATATGTGCCGCACGGGAAGTTGTTCGCGCCGTATGCACGGGGTAGTCGCAGTCAATTGTGCAAAGACGAGATTCGATAACGCCACTCCAGCTGAATGTGCCTCCCAAGCGGGATGTGGTGATGTGCTTTGATGATGCGAGGCAAGGCTCGGTCAGAAAGAAACCCCCGAGCCAAAGGAGCTGGATGTTGCTGTATAGTTATACTTGTGCAGTAGATGAGACCAACTGCGCATGGACCGCATACTGTTGTAGGATGGGTCCACTTAACTCGTAGGCGTCCAACTTCATGTCAGTTTGACCAGCTCAGCCTCAGCGTGTGGGGATATGCCTGTGCTTCCCAACCCAAAGGAACGAGCCGAGACCGCACGCCGCACTCGCGCAGATGTTAAACCCAAGCGAGTGGAGAAATATGGTATCGCATTAACGAAGTCTTACGGTAATCTGTGAGAGGTGGTGGCACAGGCGGCCTAGCGGGACAACGTATCCCGCTTGTAATGAACGCCGCCTGTAGTTGAATAGCAGCAAGCTTGTCGTGTTGGTTCGAATGGAGAGCCACAAGTGCTGCGTTCGCTGTTTTGGGTATCCCTAATTATATCAGCCCCCGTATAGATGGTGAATGAGGCAGAACGAAATGAGATGTCAGCCACTCTTTATCGCCATCCACGCCATCACTACTTTGGTACGGCTGGATTGGCGAGGACGGGAGTCCAAGCTTTAGGGGAGTTTCGCCCAAGTTCAATGCTGCGCTCTTACGTTCTAAGGTTTTGAGGCTTGTCTATCCGCAGGTTTCAAAATCGCCATCAGAGCACAGCACTTCGCGATGGAGCCTTAGGTGTTCGTGTCGTGCTCAGCAGTAGGACTTCGCCACATGTGCACCTAGGGGCTGTGCCCTGTGCGCTCGCAGTGCATGCTTTGTTCAGGCGGAGAATTCCGCTAGTGCAGCCCTGGTTCGTAGACGATGGAAACGCGAATCGTCGTACGGGAGCCTCAAGACGCAGCCACTGTGGGTGTGCAGGCGCCTGTCAGAAGACACAGTGTCTGTGATCAGAAAAACAATGTCTCGCGCGTTTCCTGAGGACCAATAGGGGAGGTCTAGAAGGTTGAGGCTCTGTCAAGTCAGTGGTGATGTTTGTTGTTCCCTCACGGAGCGCGCTTCCAGGCGCCTGGGTTTGGGTCTTTATTTTTAGCTACGATGACATCCTCTCAACATACTCACATCCAACGGCTCAAAATTCGCTTCGCCTTTCTTGAAATTGAACATTTTTGGTGGTCACCGCCCTTCCATCGAGTATCCACAATCTTGGGGGCTAGTTTCAGCGTGGCACAAAATACGAGCTTGAGCCTTTTGATCATCGTTTTAGTCTGTAGGCTTAGTCGGAATCGAGCCTTCTTATTCGCTTGTAGGATTCCTAAGCCTCCGAGTCGAGTCATCGGGCCGACCTCATCTCGCCGGCGATTCAAAACCACCCAACGAAGGTGTTGGCCTGAGTTATTCTGGTACAACAATCGCGCGGATGTTGGTTGATCGCTTTCACGAGGATAATGGGTTCCATGAGGCAGTGATATGCGATGTGTTAGTCCTAGACTGCTCAGAATCAAGACTTCATTCCACAGAGTTATTTCCGGCCCTGATTACTCCTAGAGCAATATAAAATGTATAAACAGCCGCGTATGCGTAGCCGACCAACTTTCATCTTTGATCCTGTGTACATGATTGGGTAATCTACAAATCTACGTAGAAGTGAACTACCATAGGTAGCCTCTTTCAGCATGATTTCACATAGCTTGCAGGACGCGAAAAAAGTGTCCTAAGCGGATGCCCAGGAAGATCACAGAGTACTCAACCCATTGCTTAATTTAACGATTCACAGTAAGCTTCTTCCGCACTCTAGGGTTCATATTATATTTGTGCCCGACATGACACTCACCTCTATACTTCTGAGCTAACGTTCAACATCAAGGTCACATCAGGCCTTGATCAAATCGGTAAAGTTGTATTCATCGTAGACATCAACCTTACACTCAAACAGACCCTCGTTCCCACATTAAGCTTAACTAGCCTCTCCATCCAACATACCCACCAGTCACTCGATTTCCACCAGACAAGAGTTGAGTATCTCAAAAGAGCTCTCGCTGGTCACTAATTCCATGAAATGACCACGCAAAGTAAAGTCGAAAGAGAAACCATCTACGACTCTCCACTGCCCTCTTCACTCAAGCATCCCATTCGTGGCGTTCTTTGTCGTCGTATCGCCGTCTCGATAACTTTGGAATCATCCCAACGTTGGGACATCATAATCTATCATTCAACCCAAACCATTCAGCCTAAGATTGTTCAAATGACTACTCGGATTCATATTGCCTAACATCTGACCCTGGAAGCATGGAATTACCACGTCTTGCGCGCAGAGCCGGAATTATGTATGCTTTATGTATGCTTACAAATGTGCGCCATACCCGCTAAAGAGGACCTCCATTATAAGCACATCACCACAGCCAGTAGCACATATACTGCCACCCAGTGTAAAAATTTGCATGCGGCTTTTTGTCTATAGGATATCTCTGAATCTTACACATGCTATCTCCTCGACCAAGCCTTCCTGCCCCACCACAGCAGCGGCACGCCCACGACGCCTACAGCACCAGCCCAGTGAAATGCCGACCGGCCCTCAAACCACGCTCGTCTCCTCTTCACACAGTCAGAACCAAAACGCTCATCTACGCACTCCTTACGGGCAAACTCGCCTTTCCCGCCAACCTGCTCTGAATTTCCTCCACAAGCCTGTTCTTCTCCACAACAACGCCATCCTTCTCGGGATGCCCATCCGGCAACCCCATCTCCTTGATCTTGATCTTGCCGGCCTTGAGCTCGTCGTCGCCTAGAATGATGGCCCAGGGCACCTTTCCATTCTCAGCGGCCTTGAACTGGTTCTGCAACTTCGGCTTCGCCTTCCAGAGATATTCGGCCTTAATGCCGGCATCCCAGAGCTCCTTGGCGACGGCCATGCGCTCGGGCAACATGCCGGTGAAGTCCTTGCCGCCACCGAACGCCATGATGAAGACGTCAACCTCGGTGGGGCGCAAGGCGGTCGCCTCGCGATTCTTATCAAGCCGCGCCTTGGTAATGCTGAAGATGCGATCGACGCCAAACGAAATGCCCACGCAGGGGATCGGCTTGCCGCTGAACATGCCGACCAGCTCGTCGTAGCGGCCGCCTGCGGCGACGGAGCCGACGCCGATGGTAGGGTCGTTGGAGCGGTCTTCGTCTGGATCGGTGGATTTCTTTTGCTTTTTCTGCTTCTCTTCTTTCTTGGCAACGTCTTTGGCGGAGGCGGAGGGCGCGGAGCCCTCGGTCACGACTTCGTAGATGACGCCAGTGTAGTAGTCGAGGCCGCGGGCGAGGGACATGTCGACGGAGAGGGCGGGCATGACCTCGAAGATCTCGAGGTAGTCGCAAAGCAGGGCCATGTTCTCCAGGCCCTGTTTTGCGGATTCGTTCGCGACGACTTCGGGCATGGCTTGGAGCTTCTCGACAACGTCCTTCCCGCCCTTGAGCTGTGCGTAAGTCCAGATCTTGTCGGCGACTTCGGGAGCGAGGCCTTTGTCCTCAACCATTTCTCTTCGGACTTCTTCCCAGGGAGACTGCGCATGTTAGTATTCAATCTCGCGTTGCCCAGGGGTAGAAACGCCTACCTTGTCCAACTTGTCCACGGCGCTACTTATCGTGCGGATCTTGTCCTCGGGAACACCGCATATCTGGAAGATACCGTCCAGAATTTTTCTGTGATTTATCTTGATGGTGAACTTGCCCTTCCATTCCGGCAGCTCCTCAAATACCTCCTTGACGATTCTCAGGATCTCCGCATCCGGCAGCATAGGGTCGAACTGGCCTGCAATGTCGAAGTCGCACTGGTAGAACTCCCGCATGCGCCCCTTTGTCATGGCCGGCTGATCTCTCCGGTAGACCTTCGCGATGTGGTATCGTTTGATGTTCTGGACGGCATTCTGTGCGCAGAATCGTGCGAACGGGACGGTAAGATCGTAGCGCAGGGAACAGATCTCGCCGCCTTGGTCTGCGAGGTCATAGATGAGCTTGCTGTCTTCGCCATATTTGCCTGTGAGCGTGTCTTTCAGCTCAAATACGGGCCTGGTTCAGTCAGTGTGTTGAAGCGTGAGGCGGCGCGACCAAGGCGTTGCGTACGTATCTATGGTAACACCACCGTGGCGCCTGTGTAATGGGTTAGCACATGTTCTTCAAACAAGACTTGGGGCGCGACGTACTTAAAGACATTGCTAATGGTCGTGAAGATCTGCTCGCGCAAAACAACGTCGGTGCCCGACCCTGCCATTCAATCAGCTTCCATGCCCGCAATGCTTGGAGCAGCAACCGTACAATCGCGCGTGCCCTTTGGCGTCTTCAGCTGGAAGTTGCCCTTCCCCTCTTTCCCCATCTCGTCGTGTTGCGAGTCGCGTGAGCGGCGGCTTGTGGTCGTGGAATGATTACGCGCGAGGCTCGTATGCGCAGGCCAAAGAAAAGGCAGCAGCGGGTTATAGGTGGTGACGGGTGTAAAACGAATCCGTGTTCGAGGAAGCGAGAATACGAGCGTGCCGGCACGACGCAGAGTAGTTTGGCAGTGTGCAGGATGGTGGGGCATTGGCGGGGTTGACTCAGGAAAAGGTTGTATGCGTCAAAAAGCTCGGCAAAACTTGCGCCGGTGACGGGCGTACACGTGATCGGACCTCCGCGTCCATCTGTGTACGATGACTCGCGCATCCTAGCGAATACAGTACATCGCTGACGTGAACATGGATCGCAGGAATGGCGCACATGCTCGAATGGCAAGAGTCATTTCCATTGGGTCAAAGAGCAGAAGCAATGTTTGGGCATGTACAGGCCACCCAACAAGGGAGCCGAATTGTTGCTATTCACCTGCCTGTGAAGACGAGGCACGGAAAATTAGATACTACAATGTGGTCATACGGACCAATCGCCATTGATCAAAGTAAAGCCAAAAAACTCCATCGCTAATGCAAGGCGCTACGTCGCTCATCCCAATGCAATCACATCAACGCGTTACTATGCTCCGGTCGAGCCCGGCAGGAGCACACCGCGTCAACAAGTATCTAGAGATAAGGACAAGATCAATCTTAGGGATCGGAGACGGAAAGAGAACGGCGAGTACAGCAAGGTCCCTCGGGGTGAGGTGGAGAGAAAGGGCTGAAGGAAGGAAAACAACGGAATCCTAGATGGAAAAAGAGCAAGTCAGCACCCGACGGCTGGAGGCAAGTGAAGTGCGTTGTGACTATGAATAGAGGCCAGAATTCTGCCGCGTAGTGGTAGCACTACCTGGACCAGAACTCGATTCGCTGCTAGGCGTCTGTGGCTCGAGCGACAGCTGCGCGCGCAGACTCATAATCCAATCGTGCTGCAGCAGCTCTACGGCAGAGGCACGTTGCGAAGGGTCGCGTTCGAAGCAACGCTTCAAGAAGTCGATGCCTGCTTCGCTGAGCAAGTCGGTGGTAGGCAGTTGAGGTGGGTCGCCTTGGGCAATATGATACATAATGGCCCATTCGTTGTCCATGTTCGCCCACGGTCGACGTCCGGTGGCCATTTCCAAGACAACACAGCCGAGTGACCAAATATCGACTGCTCCGTGACGGCCGAGGTTGGTACCCCGAATCACTTCTGGTGACATGTACATGGGCGTTCCGGTCATCGATCTTTGTCGCCCTTGTCGGGTATCAGCAGCGAGAGTCCGGCCTTGTCTCGCGATGACTTTGGCGGCACCGAAATCAACAAACTTGATGACACCATTGTGGTCCAGCAGAATGTCTGTCTAAGTCAGTTTTAGAATCTTTATGTGGAACCATCATGACTTACTTTCAGGCTTGATGTCGCGGTGCACGACACTAGCGTCGTGGAGATACGCAAGGCCTTCCAACATCTGCAGAGCATAGACCTGGATAACCGTCTCATCTTCAATTCTCCCGTGTTCCAGCAAGCCGGACAGTGAGCCACCAGAACAGTACTCCATGAAGATGTAGACCTTGTCGCGATGCGGCTCGATACCGTAGTACGAGACAATGTTCGGATGGTCCAAAACTTGTAGCACACCCATCTCATCTCTGATCTGGGCAACAATAGTCGGAATGAGCTGAGGATCCTGTAGACGAATCTCTTTCACAGCCATCAAATGTCCCGAATCAAGGTTCATGGCAGCATAGACCGATCCGAATGTACCACCACCAACAAACTGCCCTTGTTGCCATCGCAGAGTGACATTGGTGGCCGACGAAGAGAGGAACGTGAGTGCTCGGTCAGCCTCGTTCGAATCCTCCAAGACCCTTCCTAGAGCCTGGCGTTCGGCTTCCTTTTCTTTACGAATCGCATCGATTTCTTCCAGCATTTGCGTCCACCGGTCTTGGGTCAATCTTATTGATTCCTCGTCGTCCTTCATGCTCTTTGGATCCCATAGAGACTTGCCAGCGAGGGCGTTCTGTCGCTGTTTCTCTGCTTGAGCAGCAATGGTCGATCTGGCGCCCATGATATCGAAATGTGAGATGAGGACCGACATACATCCAGCAACCTTGAGGCGTAGTTTAGAATATTCTTCATCACTGATGGAGAGTATATTTTGCCCCCTGGTCATCATCATGGCGAATTCGAGGGCAACGACAGCCCAACGGAAGGTTTTGCGGTCTGAAGCTATACAGTCATCGCATATGAAGCTAACCCAGTCAAGGGCCAATCTCGTCAGTTTGATGTTGTTCATGGCCCGTCGATTGTAATCCATGTACAGCAGGGAACGTTGACCGAATTCGGTTGCAAAAGCGAAACATGTCTGGATCAAGTCCTGGCAGTCAAGGCCAGCCGTCTGCTTTCGGACAATCTCAACACTGTCCATGATAGTGTTGGACAGCTTGTATGCAGTCTTCTTTATCTTCTGCAGTTCCTGATTGACGCGTGGCAGGTTGGCTCTCTGGTCAATCAAGGTATTGAGGTCCAGTGCGATGGACTGGAGGAAGGATGCGTTAGCGTTAGCCAGACGTTGCTGTGATCCATCCGCAACCAGCCGGAGTCTGCCCGGTTTCACGTCAAGATGAGGCTCCCGTATGTTGGCGCTCATCTTGTTGCCCATCCAGTAGAGTGGTTCTTCGGGTCGAATAATCAGTACGTATGGATTCGATGGGTCTTCCGGGTTCTCTTCAGCATGGTAACAGGTGGTGAGAAGCGATTGAATATCCTTTGGTCGGTCCAGCAATGCGGGCGAGGCGATGATACAGACGCCAGTATTGCCACCACCGGAAGTTTCTACAAGAAAATGACCAGTCATTGTGAGAGACTCATAGAGGTCGTTCAATTGTTCCTGGTCTAGATCGATATGATTTATGTTGTACTCGGTACAATTCTCAAAGCGCTGAGTCAGTATCCTGGAGAATCGGAACAGCTTTCGCTGACGAACACGGACGGAATCTAGGATCTGCTTATAACGTTTCTCCATTTCAGCACCGGTGACCTCTTCCGGCCTGCGTTGCAGTTCTCTTTCAAAATGCGCTGTCAAGCGGGTCAGAGACTTGGAGGTCAGGGAACTGAACTGCTCTGCTGTCTCCACATCGCCGCCCTCGAGCTGTCTGCCTAGCTTGTTGGAGAAGTCCCACTCTTGCTCGAGAATTTCCGCCTCTTTGAAAGTGTTTTTGTTAGCGGACAGCTTGGAGTTCAGCATCCTGAAGTAGAATTTCAGGGCTTCCAAAACCACGTTATCGAAGTTTTCTTCGATGCATGGGGGCAGATCCCATCCAGGTTCGGGTCGCGATATTATGAGATAGCTGTCCTTGATCTTACCAGCGAGGGTCAGCAAGATCTGAAATTGCGATATCATCTGCTCAGCCAACATGACACCTTGCTGCGAGGGATCCTTGATTTTCTTTGCGTATGATAGCCGAACACGAATAATCTCCTGAAGGAGGCGAGACGGGAAGTTGATCAACGTAAGCAATTCCTCGATGTACGGCGGAAGATGTCGCTCGGCAAAGCCCTCAGCATTAGCAATGAGGGTACCCTTGGCTTTGTGAATGACCCTCTCCAGCGCAACAAGAAGACTTGCATCTCCCTGCAGAGACTTGAGACCATCTTCCTTGAGAATGCGGTCGATGAAAGAGGATTCATCAGTCAGATGGTGATCGTTTGGGTTCCGCGCTCGTGGTTTTGAGAAGTCTAGCTCGTCATTGCCCACCCACTTCTTCAGAATAGACATCTCGATGTTGATGAGCTCGGTAGTGTTGTTCCATGCAAAGACGGCGTCGCATGCGTCTTTGTACGCCTGGGACGCTGCTCGAGGGTAGGCCTGTTCCAAGGTCTGGCGCGTAGGATAGAGACTTTCGACGAGCTCAATCTTCTTCATCACCTCGTCAACCTGTGCAGCGGGCGTCTGACCAGCCTCTGCAGCACCCTGGACCTCGAAGGTGATGATGCTCTCCAGGTCGTTCCGAATGTTGGATCTCTTGTCATCGACGAGCCGTCTCTGTGCGGGCAACGTTCGTCCACAGACCTTGGCACGTACACCCATCCATATCTCAGCCTTTAGCGTGCTGTCGGCCTGCTGCTCGGTGCTTCCAATCAGCCTCTTCTTCTCCTGCTTGACCACATCACCCGTCAGCACGTTGGCGAGCATCGAATGCCACTCCAGGCGCTCGCGGTTGGCGGGGATCTTGAGTTCCTCCACGGAGGGCTGCATGTCCTCGTTGCCGTAGTACAACAGCGTCTCCTGGTCGTAGGGATCATTGTCGGCGTAGTCGGCGGTGGAAGGCGACTCTTCGTCCGAGTCTGTGTCTGTGCTGTAACCCAGGCTAGGGGTGCGCACGTCGAAGAACTCCTCCTGCTCGTTCTCCTGCCGGATGCGCTGCACATATGCCTTTTCCTGGGCGCGGTACTCGGCGTTGGGGTTGCGGCGGGTGCGGTTCGCTGACGAGGTGCGGGTACGGTGGCTGGTCGTGGTGTTGAGCGAGAACTGCTGAGGTCTGCGGGCATGCGAGGGCGTGTAGGCATTGCTGGGTGTCCTCGTGGCGGACGGGCGGGTCGCCTTGGTGGCGCCGTTGGTCTGGAGAGGCTGCGGGTGCTCGCCGGGGGTCATGATGCCACGGCGACTCGAGGTCGCCCATCCGTAGCCCTGGGAGCCTGCGAGCGGGGGCACATCGTCGAGCGGGGTGGCGACGGGCGGTGCGAACTCGAACTGGCCTTCTTCGTGGAGCGAGCCCAGGTTCTGCTGCGCGCCCTCGTCGCCAGAGGAGCCGGACGAGTCGAGGGCCAGCGGGGCGTTGACCACGACCGGCTTGCTCATGTCGACGGGCGTGTTGTCGGGCAACAGTGCGTTGTCGTTGGCAAAGCGGACCCGCGAAGCAGCCTCGTGGCTCATGATGGTGTTGACGCCCTCTAGGGGAAGATCTGTCGCGCGCCGGGCGCTGCTCTTCGCCTGTTCTGGTAAGGCCGACGAGAGCTTGTCTTTAGCCGAACGCGATCTGTGGCGGTGCCCGGGTTCTGGGAACAAAGAGCCCAAGACCTTTCTTCGCTCGCAAGGCGGGCAGGGAGGGGATGCTGGAATTCTCTGTTCGCGCGTGTGAGAAGTCTTGCAGACTAGCACCTGGCCCTGGGCTTTTTGCCCGTGCCTTCCGCGTCGCAATCTTGGTCCAAATAAGCTCGGCCATATACTTTTCGGCCACATATACTTCTCGGCCACCCCACCACAACGCGCTACTCTGCTTTTTACGCTCTGTACTGTCAACGCCACATACTCAAAATGGATCCCCGAGAGGCTGCCTATGATAATGCTATCCGCGATCTCAATGCAGGTGTTTTTAAAAGCCAGCGACAGGCTGCTAAGGCGTATGGAGTTCCGCGATCATCGCTCCAAGAGCGCATCAACGGCCGCCAACCACACGCGATAGCTCATCAACAGCAGCAGCGATTGACTCCAGAACAAGAGGCCTTTCTAGTAGATTGGATACTTGATGAGGACTCACGCGCTCAACCTCCCTCCCACCCACGCGTACGAGAAATGGCCACTCGGCTCCTCCGCATGAACGGCGACACCGAGCCTCTTGGGCAACTATGGATACCCCATTTCATTGCCCGCAACCCACGCGTCGCATCTATAGTCGGCCGAACGATTGAGAGCGCGAGAACTACAGCAGCTAGTTACGATACTATTTGAGCCTTTCTTGAGCTATTTGAGCAGACAAGAATAGAGCTAGGCATACAGTACGAAGATATATAGAATATAGACGAGACTGGGTGCGCACTAGGGGTATATACGAACGCCTAGGTGCTCGCAAGTGCTATAAAGAAGAAGGCTTATATCAAATCTCTAGAGGATCGCGAGTGGGTATCGATTATTAAGACTATCTCAGCCACTGGCATTAAGCTTTAATGCCTAGTTATCTTTAAGGGCAAGCATCTACAATTAATATAGTTCCCAGTATAAGGCGCACTAGACTAGCTCTATATAACCTCTGAGAATGGATAGACGTCAAACTCAATTGGCTATGAATGGTTACAGCGCATTTTTATACCGAATACTTCACCATCTAGTGGCGGCTATCGACTCTTCATTCTTAACGGCCATGGCTCCCATATACCTATTGACTTTATGTGGCTCTGCAAGGTCAATAAGATACATCTCCTCTACCTCCTAGCCCATGCCTCCCACTTGCTATAGCCTCTAGATCTTGCTCCTTTCTCTGTACTCAAGTCACGCTATCGTAATGAGATCTGAGCTCTCTCAGCGCTTGATGACGCAGCACCAGTCAAGAAGGAGCGCTTTGTTGTATCATATAACAAAGCTAGAGAAGAAGGGCTCTTAGAGCGAGTTATCCGAGCTGGCTAGAGGGCTGCTAGCCTCTGCCCATACAATCCAGCTGTTGTACTGCTCTCATCTCAAGTAAATAGCCGGCCACTTACTCCACCTACTAGCCAGGGCTTAGCTGCCACCCTAGAGTCAACATTCAACACACCTCGGAGTTCACAGGCGTTATACAAGGCTCAGCAACAGCTGTTGTTGTCAGAATCTCTCTTACGAAGCACCCGGCTCGTGCTTAGCAAGGCAGGCAAGGTTATTGCAGAAGCGAACACAAGGGCAGCCTAGCTTGAGGCTGAAAATCAACGACTTAAATATCAACTAGATACTACTAGGAATACTCGTGTAAGGAAGCGAGTTCAGGTGAATCCAAATGAGCGCTTTAGCAACATTGAGAGTATTAAAGTTGCGATTGATCGCGCAGCAGCTCTTCAGGCTGAACAGGCAAGCACTTCGCCAGAGAAAGAAGCTCAAAAGGCAGCGGCAGCAGCAGCAGCACTTACTCTTAGCTCTATGTGTACTGAGTGGCAAATATAATTGTTGTTGTTGAGAAGGGCGCAATTCAAAACTGCGTGACGCGTTGTGGTGGGGTGGCCGAGAAGTATATGTGGCCGAAAAGTATATGGCCGAGCTTAAGAGCCCGCCCCGGACGGAAGCCGCATGTGCCCGCCGCACTCGCCACCCTGTGGCGGAGACGATGTGTCTGGATCGACGACTATGAACACCATCGAGATGCATCGTTTCCTGTCGTCAGATGTCTCGTTCCGTCTGTAACCAGCCAGGCCTGTTCTTGTCCTCGATCCGCAGGAGAACACACGCGGCCTGCTCACTTGTTGCTAATGCTTCGAATCCAGGACAGCTCTCAGACAAGCAAAGGGCCAGTTATTATGCCGTATTCCGGCTGCAAAAGAGCAGCCAAGACCTGCAGACACGGAGCTGTGTTGCGCTTATAGTGCTTCCTCCTACCGCGACTTCCTCGCGTTTACACTCAAACAGGTCCTGCACGGATGTGCATAAGAAGAGCCTCATTATACACGGGAACGCTAACTAATCTCCACGCAGCCCTCCACATGTCTCAAAGCCACGTCCTACGAATCCCACCGCTTCGCCAGAAATCGTCACTCCCACCCAGTCTACCCTACAACACTCCACAAACCGCCCCAACAACCCAAACCCCCAGCACCACCCACCCCACCAACCCTCCCCTCCACTCTAACCTCCCCACTGCTCCCGACTTCTCCTCAGTACTCTTCGTCACTCTCACAAACTGATCCTGCTTCAGTATCGCGTTGCGCACACACTGCCGGACAGAGTTGGCACTGTGGTTCTCCGTCACAGTGACGTTGCAGTACAGATAGCACCTGTCTTCGTCACCGGGTTCGCCCCAACGAGCTACTAGAGAGTCGGACCCGCAGCAGGACTGTAGGAGGGAGGACCAGTTGTAGGCGTTGGGGATTGCGACGTAAGCTTCGGGCGTGGGGCGGTACGCGGGGATGGAGGAAAAGTTGTTGGAGCCAGAGCAGTTGCCTGGCATTGTGTTGAGATATGTGGTGGTTTGGTTGTGCTGGTTGGTTTCGTGTGATGCACGGGAAGTTGTTAAATGACGGCGTTGTGTGGCCGTGAAATGCGTTCTGGTCCCGTGAAGCAAATCCCTGGTGCAGCGGTACTCTTTGTTGTAAAGCGCAGTATAGCGTTTTCTGTAAGTCTTAGCAACGCTTCTCTTAATCTTGACTTTGAACTTGATTTATAGGAGTTGCAGTCTGAGAACGCATTGAAAGCATGGAATAGGATTCCGCCCCCTCTTGGCAGACGAACGTTCTCGTTTGCCTGGAGAGACTCTGCCGAATTGGGATTCTACGTTGGCCAAGACCAAACATTTACCCCGGATTGAGGATGAGGCAACCCGCCATGGCCCCAATACGAACAGGCTATACGTCATTGTCGTACACACCAGCCTTGCGATGCAGGTACGCCTCCACGACAGGCACCATGTATAAGAGTATCAGAGAACCAAGCAGCACCGCTGCCTATCAAGCAAGATTCCTCCGTGGTTATTCAGCATAGAGCTTGCGAAATCAAACTCGTACTTACCATCTGCCAAGATGAACAATACCAACGGCAACACCACCTCTCCCCGCCCAGAATGCCACTACAGCAAAGGCAACATCAACACGACTTCACTTCCCGAGAACGGCTCCTGGGTTGCCATAGCAGATGCATACCCCAACTACACGCGCGCAATGGCGCAGTGCTGCGGCGCAGACCACCCCTCTGACTTCTACGGCCCGGACGCGTGCTTCCGGTATTGCAATGTCACAGACGGTCCGGATGGTCGGAATGTGAAAAACGTCTCGGACTGTTTGACGGATACGTTTGGAATTCCGTGGTGGTGGGTGCATTCGCGGGCGCAATATAACCATGATCTCGATGGTGCGGCGGTGAGGTTAGGGAACGGAGGGGGGAAGATGGGGCTTCTTGTCTTGATTGTTGGGTTGTTGGGGGTATTTGGAGGGGGGATATAGTGCACATAGTGCGATGGTGAATCGAATGTGGTGTGAAGCTATGTTTGGTAGAGTTGGATCTAATGATGGGATTGGAGTAGTGCAGGTCTGGAATTTGTGGATACCCCTTGACCGATATTCTGGAAATCGACATTTCGTGGCCAAACTTAGCCCGCTGTCTGACGTATATGCACCTTATCTGCATCACAAAGCCTGATTTTGGAACCAGCCGAGGTAAGTAAGGAAGTGAGTTGTAAAAGTGAGGAAATGCTCGATGGGCGGGGTTTCCATGTGAAGGCTAATGCGCGCCGCTTATGCCGGAAGCTCCTGCTAGTTCAACAATGCCACATCCACAGACCGAAGCACACTCGGATGTACAGTCTGTCATGCGGGCACTTTTCAGTTTACACAGGTCGGAAAGCTGCCATTCAAGATTGTATTCTCTGGCCGATAACCTGCGTATGACGTTCACGCGGTCGGACCACACAGCCTAAAAGTGTGCAGATGCACAAGTCGATGTGTCGCTTCCAATAGTCATCACGATGGAAAAAGCAAATTTCCGAAGAGACATAAGGTTTGTTCTCGAACAAGATCCTATTCGCAGAAACGTTCATCTCCCCCAGCAGACCGCAAGCAAGAGTCCTGCTTTCTGATCTGACTGTCACCTCCTAGCGTCGTGTATCTACGATTACTTGCCCCTCCTTGCGTTCTCGGGCTCGTTGAATTTCAACCACTGGTCCAATATCAGCCTTTGACCTCGTTCGGTGTAATCCATGGTGCCAGCTCCGGAGTATATTTATATAAATACATCGCTCTTGCACATGCCCGCGCCATCTCCCTCGAAACCCCGTTGCTAGGAGGAATTCTCAACATACCGGCCCGACAGGAGAATGACTCGTAGCCGGCACGGTTCAATTTCATGTCTGCTTCAGCAAGATCGCAATGGCCGTTGCAAACCCGGTTCAAGGCTTCAAGCGCGGTGGTCAACCGATGGAGTAACGACGAGGCTGCGTCAGACAGAAGCGTTCTCGAATGCCTGTGAAAAGGGGTGTCTCACCGCCTGAAAGAAGCACTCAGGATGCACGTACGCGGACTCCAAGATTGGGTATATTGACAATCTTTCGGCCCTATGCATGCGAGTCTAGGCAGGGGGCAAGGGTTTACTGGTATCCCTCGAAGCTCAACGTGAAATCTAAACGGCGGTTGCCCTCTTAGGATGATCATAGTCTAGTAAAGGGCAGAAATAAGACTTAGAAATCATCCATCTTGTGGATGGAGCGAGCCAGCAAGATCCTCCATTTCTAAGGGACGTTCACCCAAAACCCCGGGATTCCACAGATCAACTAGCGCCGCTGCATGTACGCGGTCCGTGTTCCAGACTGTGGAGGATCCCGTGCTGGCTCGCAACGGTTCGCTTGACTGCGAATGGAAGCTCCACGGAGAGCCTTGGAACGCCTCAAAGACATTGCGAAGCCACCAGGCTTCCCTCCCGCTAACACAGGCCTCCGAGGAACACTGCCCGTGCTCGTGGAAGGTTCAATGCTACGCAGGTGCTACGTTGAGCCAAAAGAGAATCGAGTGTGCCCAAGCGAGTGTGCCTCACTGCAGGAGTGCGGGCAAGCAACGACCTGGGCTCCTCCCAATGAGCTGGCTACCTTTGCTGCTTCATTGAACGCCCGTCGAAGTGTACGGTAGCCCGAGAACCGCATTTTCGCATTGCCTCGAGGCTGCCTTCGGAAACTCTACCTCGGGCGCATCCACACAACCTAGGCTGACCACCAGTGCATATCGGTATACATCTTGTATTGCAATAGGCCAAAGAAGGCAACTTGCACACGCGCTAAGACGGACTCTGAACCCACTGCATCTCGGACGAAGCCAGTGCTTCTGCCCGGACAGGCGTTTCGCGGAGTTTTAAGTTTGCCAATGATACCGCATGCGCTCTTATCTCTGTCGTCTCCTAATGCAACAGCAGCGGTGCGGCGGCGAAGACGGAGCCAATATACAAGAGACGCGATATATTTCGTCAGCATGGAGATTGCGCGAGCTTGGCCAGGCTGGCACAGGACATGATGAGTATCGAACGAGCCATAAAAAGCAATGGACAGGGTGGCGGGGGAAATGTCAGGGTGGTTCGACCAAAGCAGTGCCTGGGACAGAAACGAAACCAAACTGTCCAGGGCTGTAGGGGGCAGATAAGACGACCCGGGGGATGCGCGCGGGTGTCCTACCGCTGATATGGGTCTGATATCGCATCGCCGACGGCGTCTCGGGTGGTCTGACAGTCGCCCCGAGAACTCTTGGCCCAGGTATCGAGGTGAGCACGCGACATTGGGCGTCGAAGACGACGGTGTGGTGTTTTGCATTGGCACGTTTCTTCTTCTCCATCGAAGTGGACCCGTGGAGTACCTATGTACATCCAAGGTGGACCACATCCCCAAGATGCGCAGGCTACGCTAGGCTGATCCGGGGTGATTGGTGCCAGGGCCAAGGCGTGGGTTAGGCGGCTGTGGTGGCAAGGGTACTGATAAGAAAACGAATTCGCTTTCCACCACCACCGCCGCCCGCAGGTTCCCATGTGCTCGGTGGAGACGCATCCGTGGTTCTGGAGGCTCGTGTCGCCAGCAACCCGAATGCGACGTGATGCGATCCAGCTCATGGGCGACGAGGGCAGTCTTCATCTTCACTCGACATGTAGAGACCCACTGCAGGGCCATCCCACCGGCTTGGTTGGCTCCCGCGCGCTGCCGCGCTGGCGAGACGTCGCCGTATTGGCTAGGGTCCAGCTCGTATCTTCACCCCACTGTGTGGCTTGCTCGTGATCCTGGACGCATGTTCATGCTTGGAGAGACCCAGGCGGGCCCGGGCTGCCACAGACGCATGGCCAATGTCCGCCGCCTGTACTCTATTATATCTCCCCTCTACCGCGGCCGTGCTCCTACGCTGTATACATCTCCGCAGTCACCGCACGGCGCTGCTGCACTATAATATCCTGCGTGCGCTACTCGAGACCCGCCGCCCGTTCGTTCGTCGCGCAAACGGTCTCGGAGCGAATCGCGACTCCCGCCTTCACCGCGGATTCTGACTTTAACGTCTGCGAGCCGCACCACGGGAGCATTGGCCGCCTGCCATTCTCTGTCCACTCCTTACTTCTTGCTCTTTGCACGTACTCGCGGAGACGTGCAGCTGCCTTGCAAGCAGCCGTCCGCACGACCCCACTGTGGTGCACTTGTACGAAGGTAGTCTGGCCCACGCTCCGGAACCGGGGCCCTCGACAACATGAGCGCGCCTTCGACGAGCGGCGGTGATCCGACGCTCCAACTTGTGACTTTTGAGAACTTTACTAGCCCTGCCGGAGGAGACAGTCGGATAGACAACCTCAATGTGTTCTACAACGTAAGCTCCCGCACTTGCAGCGATCGGGTGCGGTGGTACTGATCCTTATAGGCGGGCGACATCGCATGGATGCTCACCTCCACCGCGCTGGTGCTTCTCATGATTCCTGGCGTCGGTTTCTTCTACTCGGGTCTGGCACGTAGGAAGTCGGCGTTGTCGCTGCTATGGCTGTAGGCAATCTCCCAGCGACCATCAAATTGCACTGTGCTGACCACGAATTCGCATCCAGGTCAGTCATGGCTACGGCAGTCGTTTCCTTCCAATGGTTCCTCTGGGGTTATTCGCTCGCTTTCTCGCATGGCGCGGGCAAGTTCATCGGAAATCTTGACAACATTGGTCTGAGGAACGTGCTCGGCTACCCTTCGGTGGGCAGCGCACGGATTCCCGATCTGCTGTTCTGCGTCTACCAAGGCATGTTCGCTGCCATCACGTACGTGTGATCTGTTCCTTGTTTACTCGAGTATACTAAGTCACGACAGGGTCGCTCTCGCCGTCGGCGCTGTGGCCGAGCGAGGAAGAATGCTCCCATGTATAATATACATGTTCATCTGGACGACCCTCATCTACGACCCCATCGCTTGCTGGACCTGGAACCCCAAGGGCTGGACCTTCTTGCAAGGTGGGCTGGATTTCGCTGGTGGGACACCCGTCCATATTGCCTCCGGCACCGCTGCCCTCGCCTACTCCTACATGCTCGGCAAGCGTCGTGGCCACGGAACGCAAGAGCTGAACTACCGACCACACAATGTTACGCACATTGTGATCGGCACGGTATTCCTCTGGGTCGGCTGGTTTGGCTTCAACGCCGGCTCAGCCCTGTCCGCCAACATGCGCGCTGTCATGGCAGCTGTCGTGACCCACCTTGCTGCCTGCGTCGGTGGTATTACCTGGTGCCTCGTCGACTACCGCCTTGAGAGAAAGTGGTCCACCGTTGGGTTCTGCTCGGGCGTCATCGCCGGCCTGGTCTGTATAACACCCGGATCGGGCTTCGTGCCAGCCTGGGCCGCTGTCATCTTCGGTGTCTGCGGCGGCGTCGCCTGCAACTATGCCACGAAGCTCAAGTACTTCCTCCGCTGCGACGATGCGCTGGACATCTTTGCTGTCCACGCGGTTGGTGGCTTCGTCGGCAACATACTGACCGCATTCTTCGCAGCGTAAGTCTCACTTTCAAGGCCCATTGGATTGCGTGTGGCTAACGTATTGGCAGGGACTACATCGCGCATCTTGACGGCGTCACCGTCATCCCCGGCGGCTGGCTCAACCGCCACTACATCCAGCTCGGCTACCAGCTCGCCGACTCCGTCAGTGGTGGCTGCTACAGCTTCGCCGGCACGTGCCTCATCCTCGGCGCGCTCGACTTCCTCGGCAAATTCCTCCCCATCTTCAAGCTCCGCGTGAGCGACGAAGACGAGATCCTCGGTCTCGACGACGTTGAAATAGGAGAGTTCGCTGTACGTCTTCCCTGCTCCCGTTGCCACTTATGTAAGAAGGGTGATTTGCTAATTGAGAGGATAGTACGACTACGTTGAGCTCACGCGCGAAGTCGCGACCGCGGACGACGTTGACGAGGGCCTCTCGACGCACTCGCTTGAGCAGCACGCCTCGGCCATGGGCATGCATGAGAAGAATCAGGAGTCAGTGGACTCGTCGCATCAGCTGGCGGAGTGGGCTCACCGTGCGTAGATGATTCCGCTCCGACCGGGATGGACGTTGAATACTTTTGCGGCGATATACCACTTGCTTTACTGGAGTTGGAGGCTGCTTTTGCTCGGCGGGGGTTGTGTGCTGTGGAAAATGGCTGGCTTCGGCTGGGCATGTTTGTGTACGTGGAAAGCTAAGGGCTTGATCTACGCTGAGGGCAAGGGATTCTAGTAAATTATACTTAATGCTCGATTCCATATACTTGATACTACTCGCCACTGGCCCCCCTTCTCACCTTGCTCGGCCACCCGTGCAGGTACCGCAAATAGACCCGCCCCAACTGCGGCAAATGGCCCAGATATTCGGAGTGGGGCAACGGTTATCATGTTCAAAGCACGCCACGTGTATACGGTTTTATGGATGTGTTCCCAGAACCACGAAGCGTTGTCTCTTTCGGCGTGTCCTGACTCATTTGACCCCCACTGGATACGTCGTCAAAGAAGACGTCCACCAGTCATATCAAGGCAAGAGTATCAAGACCTTTGGGATGCTGTCCCGCATCCGCGTATGTACGCTCTGCTCCGAACACCTATCCACTCTATATCGCTGAATAGTCTGACTCGTACAGCAGCATCCAGGTCCAGTATCGTCTGATGCGTTGTCAATCTAAGCAGGTTCGAAGGTGCATACGAGAGGTGTGTAAGTAAACTATAAAACCCCTGAGTCGCGAGACCAGCAGTGTCAAATCAAAGGGATGCAAAGTGAACAGAGCGTTTCTGTCATGGGCATACGATACCCAAGACCAAAGCTGCGGGGTTTGATGCTCAGGCGTACGCGTGGGCAGCGGCGTACCAGAAGATATCGTCAGACCACTGCTACACGATGTACCACAGTAGGGCCGACAGTGTTGAAAGTACCGCCTTGGATGGGACAAGCACTGCGGAGGTGTACGTTGGCAAGAGCACAGCTTGTGCAGAGGTAGGCTGTCTTCACTTGCATCTTCAAAGAGACAACTGCTTGCACCATTCCTGGGCAGAACGCCAGAACAGGAATGGATCCAATAGCTACGCCAGTAAGCCGAGCGCCGCTCATGCAGAGCCTCATGCGACCTTGTTCGCTCTTGACGCAAGGCCAATCGGCGATGTACCCAAAGGTTTGAGGGCTTTACCGCGCATTCGCTGTGTTCCCTGTGACGTCCGCCCAACGTTGCGCGTCGTCACAGGACCGTCCACGATAGTCTGCATTGGCCAATTAGCGCGCGTCCCGTCCGCAAGCGAACCCCACATTTGTAACGGCTACCCGCTTTGGGGGCTCACGTGGTGCGCGAGCAGCTGAGGGATCTCCAGCGGTCAGGTTGTGGCGTGAGCATGGCTGGGAAGGGGTAAACGAGGTCGAAGTGTGGTCTGCCTTGCTAGACATACTAGAGAATCCATAGCTACGTAGGCAAGGTATTTGAGAGCAAACGTGAAAGTGCTTTGCATTTCATTCTTTGAGTGAGTCCTCCACGGAGGGAAACCTGGGGTAACCAAGCTGCGTCATATCCTATAACGTTTGTGGAGCCGCCGTACCTGAGCGCCGACGAGAGGGCACGAGAGTTCGTTGGGCTTGACGCCGCGCCGTTCGTTGGCTGCACATTCCTGTGCTCCCCTTCTGCGGGGGAAAAGCGTACGTAACAAGCACCTAACATACCTCGTGCCAGCGCAGACATCGAATCGAGAAGTTCTTTCCAGTGCAGCGAGGCTTGATTCCCCACACTGCTTGCTGAATTGGATATCGACGGCCACCAACATAACACACCCACCACCACCGGGATTCTTTGTTCAACCGCCATGGAGCCCCAGACCCACGCAGAGAAGCTCGTGCTGCCGCACCCACCGTTCGAGTCACCGGCTTTCCACCTCCTCGCTGCGGCCCTAACCTTTTTGCTGCCCTTCCTGACGCTCGTCTACATCCACGCAGACTACAAGGCGTTTCTCTCCCTCGGCCCAGGCGGTGCGTACCATGCCATCCACCAACATCCGTTCCTTGCTCCTGACACCACACTGACGCTCTCCAGGCACACCAGCCACTCCGCTCGGCTACGCCAAAATCAAACTCCTCTCCATCCTCTGCCTGCGCGACCCCCTCCGCCCGGCGCACATCCCCCCACACTTCCGGCCCCAGCGCGGCTACCTTTCCGCAACCTCCCTGCCTACCCGCCCGGGCAGGCGCCCCGTCGTCCGCGGCATTGCACCCCAGCGCCAACAAACACAAAAGTCCACCTGCGAGATCTACACTGCGCTGGTCGCCGCGATGCGCGCGCTGATCGCGGACCCCGCGAATTGTCTGCTCGAACGGACGAGCTGCTTCGAGAAGCACAGCTCCGGCATCTTTGCAAGCACGCCTATTACAAGGACGTGCGGCGGCGAAGTGTGCCATGCACACCCCTCCGACGGCAGTCTGCACATGACGCTGCACCCTGCAGATGCGAAGATCGTGCTGGAGCGCGGCTGGGGCGAGCGGCATCCGCTCGCGCGGGGCGGGTGGTGCCGACGTTTTGTGCCCAAGGAGTTCGTGCTGATATATGCGCCGCGGAGTGTGGAGGAGGTCGGGACGGTGATGCAGATTGTGGGGGCGGGCGTGTGGTGGGTTGCCGGCATCGATGTACGACGGGAGGGGAGCGAGAGGCGGGACGAGATGGCGGGAATGGAGGCGTTTGTTAGGGGCGGGGGTGTGGATTGTCATGCGTGTCGGGTGCATGGATGCGGTTCGAAGAGCTTGGAGGGGTCGATGGCTGGGAGTGCGTGAGCTGTAGTACAGATTGAAAGCGAGACAGCAGAAGATGTAGATTGATGACCGGGAGGTGGGTTTGGGGATTCTCTGGCGTTTTAGCAAAGCATATGTCGGCGCATGGCGTTGGGGATACCAGAATGGCAGAAAGATATCCATCGTACAAATTCATTGCATTTTAAAGGTTCGCCATCTCGAGGGTATCAAAACTGATTCGAATTAGCACGTTGCCTCCTGTATCCGCTGTGGAAAAGAATTAACTCACCACTCGCTCATTCCCACTGCTCTTCTCTCCGCACATCTATTTCTTCCCACCCGTCTTAACCCACTCCGCGTACTCCTTCCTCTTCCCGCTCACATCCCAGAAACCCCTCCGGCCCTCCCCATCCCCCCCAATCCCATTATCCAGTCCCAAAAACGCAAAGCCGTCGCCCTCGCTCAAGATCTCCTCGCCCTCCTTCGTCCACTTTCCCTCGCTCTGCTGCCCCTCACGCGCAATCTTTCCGCCCCACTTCGCCCACTGTATCGGCTTAAGCTGCGGCGACGAAACGACAATACCCGCGGAGAGCACAAGGATCGAAACGAGGAGCTCGATGGTGATGTCGAGGGGCAGCGGCGTGTGCGCGAAGGTAGCCGTGTGCTCGTGGGAGGAGTAGACGCTGTGTGGTGCTGTTAGTCAGGCATTCTCAGTCAAGCTGATAACGATGAAGTGGAGGCTGCAGGGCCGGGCATGCTTGAGGCGCGTTGAGTTTCAGGCAAGGGTGGGTGGTGGTGAGGGCGGTTGCGCGGTGACCATGGGACATTACGCATGGCAATGAGGGAGTAAAGTGGTGGCATACGCGTGTGTCAAGAAGATGAGGCCGACGGCATTGAGTGCTGTGCCTAGGATGGCCATGTTGGAGCTCGGCCGTGGACGGAGGGGCTGAGCTGCTCGCGCTGAGGCGGTATGGATATGTGCGGTGGCTGGGCGTGAAGCTTAAATTTCTTCAGAAGGGACTGGGACGTCGAGGCCGCTGTTGGCGCGCGATCGTTCGGGTTGGGAATGGAGTGGAATCGCGGGGTGGGTCGGAGAAGAAGCGTGTACGGCGTAGAAAGTGGTGACGCTGTGATGCAGGGTAGGGTCTTGGCACCACTAATCCCACAGTACCTAGGTACTTATGGTATCATAGGTTTCTTCTTGCTACTCATCTTCAGTCTCGTATCACAGCAAACCGAGCCATCCTTTTACTACACAATTGATTCGTGCCATGTCCTTAATTGCGTCGAGTTGTGCAGTCATAAGTCGTCCTAGGGCGTCGCAGAGGCTCGTATCTAGTCACGGGGCATGTACCGTCATGTCTTCGTCGTTAGTATACGAAAGGTCCTAATCTATTTGGCTCAGGAAGGTCTAACTAGTACTATTAGTCCTCAGCTAATGATAAAGGCACTTTTATACTCCTACTTTACAGGCTTAGGCGTAAGCTGATTGTCATTAACTTCGAGCAGACTACTACGTATCAGCTCTTCTACTCCAGCATCTATTGTTGTGCTGACTTGTGCTCCAAGCCATATGAATATATTCTGATCACACTTCTATATGTTGCCCATCTGCTTAATTTGATGCTCTTTTTCCCGAATATCCTACTGGTAGATGCAAATCGCGTCTATCCACAGGTATTACCCAAGACTCGGTTCGGAGCAAAGCTCTGAGCGGTATATTTGCAGAAACTCAAAGAGGCTCTGGCCCACTTCCATGTGTCCTTCGTTCAGGAGTATCCGTCCGAAGACTGGCATTTGCCCCATTTATATGAAGATGCATTGCATTGTGAGCCATCATCGATATTCTTGTGCCGTGAGACATTCTCTCTGTTGGGGAATTCCGTCATGATCAACTCGCATTTTACCAGGCCACGCTCCAATGAAAGCAAGCCACGAAGAAGGCGGATACTTCAGCGATCGAGGGAAGAGGCTGATACTGACGCACATGAGAGCCGGTGTGTTGATTGGGGCGACGAAGACGTCGCCACGCGCTGCTCGTGTCAGCATCACGAAATGGAGTCTTTGTTAGGTGAACTCGGACCGAGTCCAATCGTTCCGACTGTGCAACGGCATATCACATTATTCCTACAGCTTTCTACTCCTAACCAATCCCTTTTTGATACCAGTAAGTTCTCCCTGGTAGGAAGCACCGCCCTTGGCTTTCTTTCCGGCGTCGAAGACTGGTTTTTGGGACTTGAGCGCCTTCTTCTTGGCTTCGTAGCGGATCTTCTTCTTGACACGCGGATTGCGATCTGTATCATGTTAGACCCGATCACCCTGGTACCGATCAGAAGGTAGAGGGACTTACTCTGCTTCTTCCGGTGGGGAGTTAGGCCACGGTTCTTTTCGATTGCCCATGTGATTGCTCGCTTCCCATCTTCGCCGATGATTTCCTGTTCAATGACTTGAGCTCCTTCTGCGGCGGCTTTGGCATATGCTGCAGCGCGATCGGCCTTTTGCTGCTGCTTCGCGTTGCTCTTTGCTGCCACCATATCATAATAGCCTTCCTCATCTTCGAAGTCTTCAGGACGCGGTGGCTCGGCATCGCCCTCGTCGGAGCTGTCGCCGCCTTCACCAAGAGCAGCACCTGGACCCGCCCTGTTTTGGCCCTTCTTCTCAGCTTCCGCTTGCAGGCGGGCCTGGCGATCCTTCAAGCGCTCGCGGTGAGGAACGTCGGCATCGCCACCCTGGTCTTTACCTGCAGCATCGCGCTTGTTCGCCTTCTGTGTGATTTGCGAGGTGTAGAATCGCAAGCTCTTTTTCTTGGCAGCCTTCTGTGCAAGTTCGTGTGCCGTAAGCTCTGTCTCCTCGCCAAAGTCGGAGTCTTCTGCATTGAGAAGGTTGATCTTTGGCTGCTCGGCCTTCTTCTTGCGAGAAGCCTTGAGTGCTTTGGATCCAGTAAGCGAAGCGAGAGATGCAAGCTCCTCTTCGGTTTGACGCAGCTTCTCTGCCCGGCGTGCCTCGGACCTCGCTTGTGCTAGGTCGGCTGCGCGTTGAGCTTTGCTCTTCTTCGGCTTCTTCTCCTTCACTGCTACATCTAGATCGTTGCCGGTCTCAACAGCTGATGCTTCGTCGATTACTGACAACTCATCGGCGAGTGCCGCCTCTACCATAGGGTCTCCAACTGGCAAACTCTCCACTCTTTCCCAAAGAGTTCGAGTCTTGAGTAGGCTTTCCATGACGGGATGTTCGTGGAGTTCGGCGGGGTCTAATGCAATCATGATGGAATTACCTTCCTGTGCTGTCGATCCCAGGACTGCAAAGTACATCGACATAGCCGCTAGGTACGCTGCACAAGCTCGGTACTTGGTGATCGTCATCGGAACGGGTAGAGATGTTGCGCTCCACTTTCCAGATTTTGAGGTATGAGCTTTGATGAGACGTGCAGCGGCGTTGGCAGCGGCAGCCAGCTCGTCGTGCACTGGCTGTAACCGGAGGTATTCTTGCGAAATCGGTTCAAACTCAGGGTATCGTGAACGTAGAATCTTTAGTCTCTCTTCCTCAGACATGTCAGCTGTGATCCGGAGTTGTGGCAACACTTCCGTAACCACTTTGCCCGAATCTGCGCCTGCATCGCCGTCCTGACGCGCCCACTCGTCCTCGTCGAAGCCAAAATCTGCCTCCGTCATTGACTGTAATTGCTTCCTTTGTATCCGCAGAGCCTCCGCTTCTTCGTCAAGCGCATCCTGCTCTGTTTCGATTGCGTCCGCATTGTAGTAGTCTCTCTTTGACGGGCCCCAGCCCTCCATATCTTCGTCGTCTTCGGCCTCAGGTTTGCGCGCATCATTTTCGTCTACCTCAGCATCCTCGTCGAATCGCTCCTCCTCGATGTCGTCCTCATCATCATCCTCGTCGTAGTCGAGAACCTCCTCGTCTTCAGGTTGCAGAAACTCGTCTGACCATAGAGTCAGTACCAGAACTTGCATTGCAAGTGTTTAATCACTTACCCTCTTCCCTCCACTTGCGCAGCTTCTTCGCAGCGGGCCCATCATCCAGTAATATCTTATCGCGATTGATGTGGAATTCGTCCTCTGAATCGGCGACGTCCTCGTACGTGCTTATCGCAAGCTTTGAGTTTTCCTCCTTCGGTTCCTTGGACTCACCATAGCGGCCTCCAGCTTTTCTTTTCTTGCCCATGTTTGCGACGCGGTGGAGCTGTTCGATGTTGCAGTTGAGCGCAACTTTCCAAAATTTACTGCCAGAATCTTGGCGCGCGTGGGGCCACTACCACGGTCAAGCTCCGCGCTAAAGTAGTTTGCTGACTTCCGCCAACGCTCTGGGACTACCATCTGGTCCCTGGGAGAAGTTGGTCGCGCGTGCATCGTAGACTGCTCTGGACCTTTGCTGACGGTTGATGATTCCTTTACCCTAATAGACTTGCGAGCTTACACAGGCTTAGCAGAACTAGGCATAGATTCGACTTCCCATCCTTCCGACCAAAGTTGTGAGCACGCGGAGTATCCGCGCCGCTGCTCCTCACCCCAGTCGCTCCTTGAAAGCTCCCCTCCCTCTAAGTCTTATGGAGACCGTACTATCGTGGCTAACCATAGCTTGTCTTATCTTGCTCGGATACCTAAGCTTGAGCATCATGGGCTTCTTCTCGTGGGGGAACAAATTCCCAGTGGAGGGACGGGTAAGTCAAATTCAAGTACATCCAAGCACCATTGAAGCTCACAATACATACAGACGGTCCTCCTCACTGGAGCCTCCTATGGCATGGGCAAAGAACTCGCAAAACTGCTCAGCCAACGCGGCGCATCCGTCATCCTCGTCGCTCGCAACGTGGAAAACCTCCAGGCCGCAACCGCCTACGCAAAAGCCGCCGCAAAGAGCCCCTCCACCCAGCGCTTCCACTACATCTCCGCCGACTGCACCTCCGAAGCCGAAAACGCCCGCCTTCTCGCTGAAGCCACCACCTGGAACAACGGCAAAGCGCCTGACATCGTCTGGGCCAACGCCGGCTCCTCCACTCCCGGCCTCTTCCTCGATCAGAAAACCGACACCCTGCGCCAGCAAATGGACATCAACTACTGGGCGGCGTGCTACCTGGCGCAGCAGACGCTCAAAGCGTGGTTGTACCCGTCCACGCCATACAAGCCCACCGCACCTGCCGAGCCTACACGTCACTTCATCGTGACATCCTCCGTCCTCGGCTTCATAAACATCATCGGCTATGGCGGGTACTCGCCCGCCAAAGCGGCGCTGAAAACCCTCTGCGACGGCCTCCGCCAGGAAGTCATCCTCTACAACGGCGCGCGCCGCTCCAATAATGCCGTATCGGGCTTCACACCTGCACCTTTCGACATCGCAGTCAACATGATCGCGCCCGCGACCATCCTCTCACCTGGCGAGCTGAACGAGAATCGCACGAAGCCGGACGTCACGAAGAAGCTCGAGGAGACGGATCCGAAGCAAACGGAGCTGGAGGCTGCGACGGCGGCAATCAAGGGGTTGGAGGCGGGGAATTACTCGAGTGCAACGAGCTGGTTGGGCGATCTGATGCGCATGAGTAGTATGGGGAGTGCGCGGAGGGATAACTTGGTGAAGGATACGGCGGGGACGTGGGTCGCCAGTCTGGTGTGGTTGCTGCTTGGGCCGGATATGGATGGGAAGGTGTTTAATTGGGGAAAGAAGGAGGGAATGCCGGCGTATAAGCCGGATTCCGTTTGAGCTGGTGGAATCCATCTGTTGTTTGGAGGTGAACTTGCAACTGCAGCCTGCCTGTCCGTTTGCTTACTAGCTCGTCATGGTACCACTGCATGCTTGTTCGTACATTCAGAACGACTTATTTTGCGCAACTGGATGTGATCGTGATGAAGAGTGAGTGGCTATGATGCCGAAGTTGTCTGTTCTACAAGTCGAGGAGACGCAATGTACACTCTATATGCCATGCCGTCAGCTTGAGACGCTAAAAAAAGGTATCTTGGTCAACTGTCCGCTGTAGCCTTTACATCTTCATGCCACGAACTGCCCTACGCCCGTCCATCTACCGGTCACGCGGATGTTAGATGTCTCCACGCATCCCGCGGAAGAAATCCATGACACCAGTGAACACGACCAAGAGGATACCGCCACCTGGGCCCAATCTGAGCACCTTGGGCAAGAAGCCCTTGTACAAAGCGCTGAAGCCTTCTTCCTTCATGACAGTGCCGAGGGCGGGCCATGCCCAGTTGTATTTTGGTACGGTTCCTACGACCTTGGTTGAGTTCTGAATGCGCGACTTGACGACGTCCATGGGAGTGTTGAGGATGGTACCGACAGTTCCACCAACGGCACCAGAGATGAGATCGTTTGTGACTTGGCCCTGCTTGGTAGTGGCCGCCGGGAGAAGTTCGCGGACTTGGAAGATGCAGCCGAAGTATCCGGCGTTCCAGAGGATGTGGCGCCACATCGTCGACTCGAGACCCTGGTAAAGGGTGAGCGGGCCTTCGTTCTTTACGGTCTTCGTGAAGCAGTCTATCATCCCGTTGTACTTGTGCGCCTGCGCCTTGTCCTGGAGACGGATCTTGATAAGCTCGAAGGGAACGACGACGAAGGACTCAGTGGCTCCAGCAGTTGCACCGGTGAGCACAGAGAGGGATTGGGTCATCTTCTCCTGCCCGAAGAGGTTGCGGTAAAAGGTCCCCCAGGAGTCGTTGGCTGCAAATTTGGTGGCTCTCTTCGGCGCCTCCATGAGAATAGGCGCGCTGATACCACGGTATAATCTGGAGAAGCTGTACAGTGTCAGCTTTGATGAATGCCCCGACTAATGTGCTGAACCGCACCCTTCATTCCTGATGATCTTGCGGAAACAATCCACCATTCCATTGTAACCCTCCTCACCCGTGGCTTTTCCGGTCTGCAGCTGCCTGTGCGAGTTTAGGGTGTGTCTGGAGCTCGATCGATCGCAATACGCTTACACTCGGGTCTTAACGACATCAAGCGGGTACCTATTCCGTCAGAGCGCATTCCAATGCCGAGGTCCACGAACTTACATGACCAAGATCTATACGCGCATGTTATTTCAGCAGGTTCTAATATACCATCGACAGAAAGCACTCACTTCAGAAACACCGGCCACGGCACCTGCACGTCGATTAGCTGCAGGTCCCAGGATATTTCCGCCATTGAGACTCACCAGCCGCGAATTGGTAGACGAACGGGAGCGGTTTCGGTGCGTCCGCCATTTTGCTAGCGATATAGGAGGGAGGGGAAGGGAAAGGGAGAGTGGAGAGGTGTGGTGTAGGAGCCTGAGTCTCACCGACCGCACGAGACCTGGGGAAACACGCACTGGTCCGAGCGAGCTTCGTGGGATTCTAGCTCCAATCGATAACGCGGCAGAAATGGGGTTCACCTAAAAGCAAGTTCAATGCTTGCCCGTCATCGGCGCTATCATTCGGCGATCTGCGAAAATCTTACTTCTCCATTGGACGTAATAGCCGCTTCGAGTCGATAAATCTGTGCGTTATTCGATTCGGCAAGTGCCCCCGCGGGCGCGTTGGACGACACGTGACCGGCCCAGCCGAGTCCCTTCTTGATTGGCTTTGGACGACGCGCTTCCGCTTCTCCACCCACCACCCAACGCGTCCGCCTCATGGCAACGCGTCAAAAGTCCTTCTTTGACCAGAAACCACGGCCAAAGGTATCGAAGATGTTACATACACAAGTCAATCTTTCTTCGTACTGATAAATCTAGCATTTTAACCAATGGCCGGGCCGGCCACGCAACCCTACCAACGACCAGCATAGTACGGCTGCACCCCGCCAAGTCGCCACTGGACCATCTATCATGCCCTCGAGCCAGACTCGGACGAAGCTCAAGAAGTTCCAATTCATCGAGGGGGCGCCTGCCCCTCAAACCATGGCACGCATCGACTCGGAAAAAGAAAATACGGCTGCGCGGAAGGAGCCCAGGGCTGCCGCTGCGAAACAGCGTGTCGATTCACACCAAACCACAGCCACAGAAGCCGCTGAGCAAGCGGCACGAACGCCGAGACCGGCAAAGGCGAACACAAAATCATGTCCACCTCCATCGACACCTGGGACTAGGCTCCCGCTTGCCGAGCTCGTTGGTAACGTTGACGATTCCAGTCGACATGTCGTCAAGGCCGTTGTGTCGCCAGAAGAACAGCTGTGCTGGCGTGGTTCGCAGCAGATAAATACGCCTCTTCCACGCAAGCGGAAACGTGCACGAAGCTCCTCGCCGGCGGCGCCCTCCCCAGAAGATCATCAGGTACAACATCAGGACGCGAGACAGCTCACCACCCCTCAGGCCAATCCCGCCACCGAATTGTGGAATCAGTACACGAACAACAAGGGAACGCCGAGCGGACACAAGAACATCGCATTCGCGCATCTCATTAGCGAAGCCTCGCCGCGATCCTCTGCGAACGCCGGGAGCGTGAGTGGTCTTCGTCGGTGGGCCAGCTGCGGTGTTGAGTTCCCAGCATCTACCAAGAAAAGGAGACGGACGCAAGCATCAATTGGTGTTTTCAAGGAACACGCTGAGGATCCAGCGGACCAACCAAGCTCCGATGGAAACTTTCAAGGGCCACCGAGGGGCAAGACCAACCTGGCAGAAATGCTTGAAAAGATGCGCGACTCGATGGCGAAGCCGGTTCAGAGAATGGGATCACAGGCTCCATCCAGCTCTTCGCCCCTGCCGGCCGCCGAGCGCTTGGAAATACCAGCGGATTCACCCTTGCGACGTCTCGGACGGGCAGACTTCGAAGATGAAGAAACATCCGACACCCTTGTTGAGGATGCTGTTGCTGCGACGAAAGCTGAAGACGAGGAAGATGAGTTTGGGTCTCATAGAACCTCGGGTTCTTCCGACGAATTCGGAGATGTTGACTTCGATGATGATATGGCGGATGTCCTTGAGATCTCGGGCCAGACTGCAACCGCACAGCAGGCACAGATTCTTCATCCACCTGAACAGGTACAAATACCCTCGCAAGCAGCTCCTCGTGAGCATTCTGGCCCTCCTGTATTGGAGCCAACAGATAGCGATGATGAGTTTGGATTGGACGAGGACATGTTTGCAGAAGATCTTGAGCATGTAGCATCGCTTTACGATGCTAGGGCTGAGCGGACACCAGAGCAGCAGGCGTCCGGTGTGAACGCAACAGAGAACAGGCAATTAGGGAGTGAGGCTTCGCTTGCACCTGCGCCCCCAGTCATCAACCTGGTTGATGACGACGATGACGATGATTTTGGCGATGATATAGACGTTGACGAGTTTGCGGTAGCCGAGGTGGCAGCATCACAAGCACCCGCGACGAATGTATGTAGACCACGAACATATTAATGAATGAATGCTGAATCTTGAAGAGTGCACAGGACACTAGAGCTATCCAGCGCTACCTAATAAAGCGTGTAGATGAAGGCCACTACAAGACTGAAAAGGGCTATCAAATGCCCGAGAAGGTGCGGTTGTCTACTTTTCCGTTTGTTTTGATCAGGGAAGCTAATTAACCATAGGTTCTTTTAGTTGAGGACGAAAAGACAAAATTGTTCAAGGCCATAACTCTTCGGCAAGCCTGGCACGACACGCCGTGTACCCCTGGTTCCTTCGTGCACGTCATCGGACAGTTCTCCAAGACAGGGCAATGTATCATCGACGACCAGCACAACATGCTCATCCTTCACCCTGATCATTTGATATCAGCCACCGTTGTCGCCGACTCTTTTGGTTGTCTACGACGAGCTGTTCTACAAGACCGAGTAAAGGCGACTAGTAGAGCCAATGCCCCCATGCTGTATGGCACACTGCTTCACGAGCTGTTCCAGGAAGCTTTGAAAGCCAACAAGTGGGACACGGACTTCCTCTTGGAGACCATCGATAAACTTATCCCCAGCAAGTTCGAGACGATCCTTGAGATCAACTCCAACTGTGAAGAGGTCAAAGAACACATCAGCAGCAAGTTACCGGAACTACAATCCTGGGCTAAGATCTTTGTCCGCGCCAAACCTAGACCAGATGCCATCGTACGAGAACGAAACGGACGGCAGTCTACCATGAGCATCAACAAACTTCTCGACGTTGAAGAACATGTCTGGTCACCGATGTACGGCCTGAAAGGCAATATTGATGCCACGGTACAAGTCACCATGCAGGACGACCAAGGCGAACGCACTCTTATGGTCCCTTTTGAAGTGAAGACTGGCAAGAACTCTTCGAATGCTGCGCACGTCGCACAGACAGCTTTGTATAACTTGTTGTTGTCTGATCGTTATGGTAAGTTGCCCTCTCTAACGTACTATATTTTACTAACCTTTGAACGTACAGACGTCAACGTTGCATATGGCATTCTATACTACCTTGAGACCTCAGATACTAGTCGCATTCCCACGATTCGGAATGACATCATCCACATGATCATCAAGCGCAACGAGTTGGCTTGTTACGTACGAGATCGTATCGAGTTACCAGATATCTTGAAAGAGGACCACAAATGCGGCAACTGCTATGCTCAAGAAGCATGTTTCCTCTACCACAAGCTAGTGGAGGAAGGTCAAGGGGAACGGTTCAATAAGAAAGCGAAAGAGCGCTACGATGAGCTCGTGAAGGATCTAACACCCTCAGACCAAGCATTCATGAGGAAATGGGATGATTTGCTCACCAAGGAAGAATCCGATATGATGAAGTTCCGACGAGAGCTCTGGACGATGCTCAGCACCGAGCGAGAGAAGCTTGGAAGGTGTTTCTCGAACGTTATAATTGAACCCGGATCAGGCTATGAAGAGAAGAACGGCCAGAAGATCAATCGCTATTACTACACTTTCACGAAACAACAGCCGAAGCCTGGCTTTTCCTTTACAGAGTCTCAGCTCATCATTGGTGAGCCTGTTGTCGTCTCCGATGAGCAAGGGCACTTTGCGCTGGCCAACGGCTATGTCACCAATGTACGGAAGCACCGCATTACTGTGGCTGTTGACCGCCGCTTGCACAATTCCCGCATTAGGCTTCCCGGCTTTCATTCGCAAGATAACCAGTCGTTCGCCGGCATCATGGAAGTATCGAAAGAAGGCGAAACAGTAGCAGAGTATCAAGAGGACGAAGAGCCCGTTCTGTATCGTTTGGATAAGGACGAATTCAGTAACGGCATGGCGGCAGCTCGCAACAATCTGATCCAAATCATGGATGACAACATCTATAAAGCACGGGACCTCCGTTCACTCATTGTTGGGGATCGCGCGCCTATCTTTACAGTTGCACCGGACGCTTCCCTTCCAGAGTCGTCGCAGATGTCGATGAACCCTGATCAGAAAGCGGCAGTTTCTAAGGTTATGTCAGCCAAGGACTACGCTCTTGTTTTAGGGATGCCTGGAACTGGAAAGACGACTACTATCGCACACATTATCCGCACCCTTGTCGCTAGGGGCAAGAGCGTGCTTCTTACCTCGTATACTCATACCGCAGTCGACAACATTCTACTGAAGATCCGGAACGACAACATCGGTGTCTTGCGCATCGGGGCAACCGCCAAAATCCACTCCGAAGTTCGCCAGTTCGCTACGTTAGCCGCTGAGACTAAAGATAGTTTGGAGGAGCTTGAGAAGTCCTGGATGGAGCCACCGGTCGTAGCTACGACTTGCTTGTCTGTCAACCACCCGTTGTTTAACCGACGAATTTTTGATTACTGTATCGTCGATGAAGCGTCTCAGATCACGCTCCCTGTTTGCTTAGGACCCATCCGCATGTCACAGAAGTTCATCCTGGTTGGAGATCATTACCAGCTTCCTCCTCTTGTCCAGAACAAGCAGGCATCCGAAGGTGGCTTAGATGTATCTCTGTTCAAGATGTTATGCGAGGCGCATCCTGAGGCTGTTATTAGTCTCGAGCACCAGTACCGAATGTGTGCCGATGTCATGCTTTTGTCGAACACTTTCATCTACTCCGAACGACTCAAGTGCGGGACACCTGCTGTAGCCTCTCGCCAGCTTACTTTGCCGAACCCCTCCGGCCTATCGGCTCATCACAACAGATCACAGCCTTTGCGATCTGCTGGAGATTCTGCTTGCGTCGGGCCCAACTCTCCAGGCTGCTGGCTCAAACGAAGTATTTCTCCAAGTGCTCCCGTGGTCTTCATCAACACCGATTGCATCTCAACGCAGCTCGAAACACAAGCTGGTCCACGCGTCAACAATACCCTCGAAGCGCGTCTTGTCACGCAACTCACCCTATCTCTCCTCTCGCTCGGTGTTTCTGCTTCCGAGATCGGAGTCATTGCGCTCTACCGCAGTCAACTCGCATTACTACGCGGGTCGCTCTCTTCCGCACACACACAGACGCAATGCTCCGAACTTGCAGCATCGGCTACTGGAGCCAACATTGCAGCTATCGAGCTCCACACAGCGGACAAGTTTCAAGGCCGTGACAAGGAGGTCGTGCTCGTCTCCTGCGTGCGAAGCAACGACAACGGCGTGGTGGGCGACTTGCTCAGGGACCGCCGTCGGGTTAACGTTGCACTGACCCGAGCGCGCAGCAAGCTCATCGTTCTTGGTAGCGAAAAAACGCTTTCAGGAAACGACTTACTGCGAGACATTGTCGCGCTCTGCCGCGAGAAAGACTGGGTACTCGACATCACGCAGGACATGATCGACGGCCACGCCTTTAACGAAGGCTTCACACAACTCACTGGCAAAACACTTTCGATGCCACCCTCACGCTTCGCGGCGCTGGGTAAGAGTCCAACACCGAGCCCGACTAAGAAGCGGAAGGCGTTGGGCGACATCACCACGAGTGGCGGACAAATGAACACGAGGCCACAGAAACGAAGCCAGAAGACGCCGACTGGCAGCCCGGAGAAGTTGAAGACGGGAAGGAAAACACCTGCCAAGGTGTTTAACGCCGGGAGGAGAGGCATACTCGATGGACGACCAATGTTGCAGAACATCTTCCACGAGGCCATCTGATTGGTGCGCTCGCTCGAGTATATCAGAAGCGCCTTGCAGGCATGGGGGTATTGTCTAGGACGGTCTCGATTGTATAAGTCCTAGGTTTTGCGAGTCAGGGTGTTGGGTATTCGAGGAGTTTGAACAGCCTACTTTGCATTGAATCAGCGTTCTAGCGAACATTTTTTATAGAGCAATTCCACCCATTTGGATACCACTTACACGCATCCGTCCATCACGCGACGTTCCAGAAGGTGTTGGCACTCATATTTTTAGGGTGCGACTAAACTCCATCGGTCATACCCAGCTTTTCTGGGGGCCGAAAGGGGCCTCGTCAACCACGCCACAGACACAACCTTATCTTGTGACTGCGCCGATTAACCGTGGGAGTACATACATATACGGGGCGGGACATGTCACTAAGCTAAGGCTGCCTAGCTCCACTTACCTTTCGAGAAAGCATTGTCGAAGTACGACGGTGGTCATGGCGAAGCCTACTCAGAGTACGCCTTCCAGCGCATCAGCCCCTTGACACATTGGACTGACGATGGCAAGGCACGGGCGACGAAGCCCCGAAGAAGAAGTCCAGATGGCAGAAACTCAAAGAGGAGAATGAGGAAAGAAAGAAGAATAACATTCAGCGAATTTCTGCGAAGGAAGCGACTGAGCGGACTGGGTGCGTCCATTCCTCCCCTTCCTTTCCCTGTGTGTGAGGCTGCTGAAGTCGGCAAAGGAGGCTAATGGGAGGTATGTAGATACGACGAAACGGGCAAGCCGGCAACGGAATGGCGTAAGGAGCAGCATGCGAAGTGGGTGGAGGAGCAGAAGGAGGATAATTTGAAGTTTGGGGTAGCAGTGGCGTCGGCGTTAGCGCCGGGGGCGGCGAAAGGGGCGGCAGCAGATGGGTGTGTGGTTATGTAGGCTTTGGGGGTGAGTAGGCTTCGTTGGCAGGATGTTTGGGTGGAGGGGAGGGGAGAAGATACCCTGTGGTAATGTTGTAAGCTGATGGCTACCTGGGATGAGATAGAAGAATTGGGGGACCAGATTGCAACATATACAACGTCTGTTTCGTGAGATTTCGATAGGTCTAGTATGTGGGCTATTGACACTTTGAGTTCACCAAACCAAGATGGCGAACCGGCTCACGGTGGACTCTAGGGAGTCTCGGTCGCCTCACAATACACTCGTCGTACTAGTAGCGAACGGGTGATGCTGAATCTGGCCCTGCATTTTTGTATTGTATGTACACTGCAATTTCCCATGTTCACCTTGAAATAAGATTTGACGTGAATGAAAATGTAAGAGTGCTCGCGGAGGATGGCTATATAATTGAGGATGTATGTACAATTTTGAACATTATTTGACGCGAGGAAACCTGAGAATCTGCTACACATGTCGTAGAAGCTTGCTACCTAATTGAGTCCATGGCTGGTGGTACCGAGCGGCATGACGGCATGACGTGCCAAAGTTTTGGGCCCACGGGTGCGGGCCCAGCACGAGCCACGCGACTTTCGCGTAGAACGCGTCGTACCAGCAGCCCAGCTTCCGCCTCATCCTCACCACTGCACAGCACAGCTATGCACCACTCATGCTTTTGCACGTAGCGCACACACCGAGCATGCCTCAATCACATGCTAAAATACCACCCGAGATATGCCGTTCTTCGGTACAACGCGCCATCGACCCAAAACCACGACTTCCCTCAAAGCTAAAGCGGGACACGATCTGCGGCCTCGGGACCTTCACCAAGCCTTTCACGATTCGACCGTGCCCCGGGTCGCCCTACGATAAGCCGCATACGTTCATACCCGTCCGCGTCATCGCTCGATCCCAGCTTCCTCTCTCCTTTCTCGATACTACGACCGACAACTCGCTTGCAACCAGTCAACTCTTCTCAGCCTCGATTGATGTACTTGAGCGATATCACCAGGAACAGAGCGATGAGAGCCGACCATTGGGTTTCCAGGTGCCGAGGGTTCTCATAGCACGCCATGTAGCGAAGAAAACACTATACGCTATGGAGCGTGTCCAAGAGCAAGTATACAGTCTCTGCAAGTTGGCTATGTGGTTGAAAGAAAAAGATGTTGCAGATTTATGGGACCCTGAGAACCTACAGGCATATTCAACCTTTCCGAGGCTGGAGTCGTGTGAGGTTTTCGAAGACGCATGGTGGAAGCATGCGGTGGCGGATATACAACCTGCAGAGAAGCCTGCAACACGAGCCAGGCTTTCCATGCTTCGCCCTCAAATTCTCCCTGCGCCCGCTGAGGGGCAGATGATACCTGCTCCAGCCACAGCATCAGCGATCGCAGAGATGCACAGCCAGAAAGCCCCGGTGGAGTTGCAAATGAATCCCACGGAGAAGCCCATGCTACCCTCGCCGCAGGAGCACTTGAATGTTTTCGTGGATCAATATTTGGACGCTCTTTACGTTTCCAAGACCTCCCTCGCATACTTCGCCAAAGGCCCAATTGCTCGCATTCGGAACGCTTTTACTTCGACCGAAGAAGGCGCAGCTGCGACTCATGAGCTAGTGACGTTCATACGGACTATGCTTCTTACCCACAAATCAGAGGAAAAGAAGTATCGTGAAAAGCTACCGGAAGTCATCAAAGAGTTTCCGCCCCGAAGCTTCTCGGACGACGAGGTTGACGTCCCCAAGAAGCCGAAAAAGTCAAAGAAGAAAGTCAAACCCAATCGTGAGGGCATGTACCCACAAGAGACGGAAGTCGTCAAGAAGTGGTGGTTCGGAGGCATTTCAACCGCTGAGATAGCCCGAGATGAGTCCATGGATCAACGGATCAAGAGGCGCTTAGGCGATTTGAGGGTCCGTGAGGCACTACTCCAGATGATCTTGATCCTCGAGATAACCGCACTGGAATCTCTGTCGACTTACAAAGCACCGGAAGGCCAGGGTGTTGCAGCAGACGGATCTCAGATTGCCTCTCAGGTGGCAGAAGAGTCACAGTCCAGGCCGAAGCGGAAGAAGAAGATCGACGACGTGAACCTCTTACTCGATCTGCTGCTGGATAAACTCTGCATCTGGCAATCCATTGAGCAAGATGGGGTGCTGGATTTCGACGCATCGAAACAAGATGAAAAGCTTGATGGGTCTTCCGGGAAAGATCGACTGCAAAATTTCTGTATCGAAGTCATTGTCCCTTTCTATATGAACAGACTGCCAGAACAAGCACGCATGGTCAACAAGAAGCTAGGCGGCCCGGCACCTTTATCGCCACCCAAGCGCAAGGCCATGAAACCGCCGAACGTGTCACGGAAATCCGGAGAACCGAAAGAGTCCGAGCGCAAAAAGCCACGACGATCACTGGGTCGTGTCGCCACTGATACTACGGGGAGAACGGGCTCTGTACGAGCTCCTTCACTGAACAGGTCCGCCACTGATTCCACCATTCTCAATGCTATCAAACGAGAGGGAAGTGAAGTTCCACTTTCAGCCATACCCTTCCAACGTAGCCCGTCCAATGCTGCGAGGCAGACAGCATCTCACCTCAAGCTCCTCAAAGGTCGGGAGATGGATTTGAACACTACATCGAAGGCAGCCGCGGCGAGAGCACAGCAAAGAAAGAGGGTTGAGGAAGATCTCAAACAGGCTATTACAGCTCTGAAAAAGCCAAACCGTGGACTAGCTGCAGGAAGCTACGCGGACGACGTTGAGAAACGCGGCCTTGGTTCCCTTGGCTCAGCGAACAGGTCAAGAAAGCCTGCCAACCCTATTCGGAAGGTACAGAAAGACGTGCAGGTAATGGCAACTCCAAGTGCACGCAGAAGAACAAAAGACATGGTGCAACAGACGCCAATGCATCATGACAATCCATTCGTTCGCCCCCGACCGTCCGATACGCACCCTCCGAGCGACTTCTGCATACCGTCTTCAGCCGCACGCCCACCTCCTTCCTCAGTAGTGCCCGCCACTGTCCAGCGTAGTGCAACAGCCCGAACATCTACGCCGCAAGGCGTCGCTGAGACGCCCTCGAAGCCGCAAGCTGCCAGAAAATTATTCTCTATTCCAACCCCGACGGGTAGAAAGATCCTCACAACACCATCTAAGGGCAGGACAGTGCGTTTGTCTCTTGACTCTCCACCTCAGGCCGTTGACGCAACTCCCACCAAAGCCATCGCCTCCTCGGCTCCTAATGAAATCAATCACCGCCTTGAACCAACCCCTCGAACTCTATTCGCTACACCAATGTTGAAGACAGTACCTGCGCAAGTAGCGGAGTCGCCCTTGCCGCCCTTTTCGCTCCCAACAGAGCCCAAGGATGTTTTCGAGAACAAACTTGCGTCAACCCCTCGAACTCTCTTCGCCACACCACTGAAAAAAGCAGCACCTGCGCTGGTAGCAGAGTCGCCTTTACCGGCACTATCACGGCCCCCAGATACTGTCGAGGAACCCTCGATTTATGACGCTCTCGGCTGGAACGACGATGACGATTTCACGTGATACCCCTCACAACAACATTCATCTTTAGCATAGCGAGCATTGCATGAGTATGGAACGTTTGTTTAATTTTGATCGGCCTTGGAAGGGCGTTTTGCGGATGAGCTTCGAACGCTGAGGTTGGCGTTATGTGCTCAATCTTAGGGTATTACACCATGTCTTAAGATAGACAGCGAGCATTGCTGTAATCAAACGATGTCATTTTAGACATAGTATGGATGATGCTGTGCGCTGAACCATGTCTTATCTGTGCGAAACATGCACCGGCCGAAACAGGGCTTACAACAAGGATCCGATGCCTCTCCGCGCTCCAGGTACGCGGCTGAGGCATCTCCACAATCTAGATTTAGACTGCCACACAGAACAAAGGGTGGCATTATTGACAGCTCTGACGTGAAACAGAAATCGCTGCGATGTCTGGTACGCCGTTGAGCCAGTGCTAGGCTCCTACCACGGGACCTTTTCGGCGCGATCCGGCGCGAGCGAGCGGGATGGCGTTCGCTCACACAAAGTTTGACTCGAGGTGGATTGCGGCGCCGCCCTTTGTTGTGCCACAGCATGTCGCATGGACATGCACAGACGCGTACTCGGCGCGGCTCGCTCTCCCGCGACGACAATCAACAAACAAACAGCCGATGCGCTTTCATACACGGCGGGATGCATTTTGTGGTAGCGATTCTGCTGAAGCATGCAGCCACCACCCTGGATCGCGGGCTTGTCTTAGCATGAGCTCCCGAAACAAACATCCAATCGCGCTCGATGGCTCTGCGGACGACTGGCGGCGGTGCCAGTCGGTTGTCCTTGCGGACGGGGGATCGCTGTCGACTGTGCCCCTAATGGGCCGTAGGGCCATGCTAGCAGCATGCAAGTGCCAGTGCGCTTTCATTTCTCAAAGAGCTAAGGCCCGATCCCCCTACGCGACGGAGAGCTGTCTGCTCTGCTGTGCACGCGTCTCTCCGTGTCGCTCGGTCCTTATATCCACTCTTGCCCTCTCCGGCACCTTGTGCTGCGCCAGGTCGAGTTGCACAGTGTCGAGTGAGACGGTGTTGCGCCCTCGGTACCACCTGGACCATGTTAGGCTTGTGCCGCGCTCCCACAATCCGCGATCCAACATCGTAATGGCAGCCGCTCCTATTGCTAGGCCTACGGGCCTCCCCTCGTCGCCGCGCTCCCCCACCCTCAGCGAGAGGTCCTTCGACAGCTCCATGATCCTGCCCGGCGACGCCATCCGCGCCATCTCGCCTCCTCTGTTTGGGGAACGGCCGCCCTCGCCGTCCAGCTTCTACGCCCATGCGAACCGCTCCACACACACGCTCACGTTGGCCACGGCGCCCCCACGACGCTCTCCGCAGCTCAGGAACTCACCACCCCTCTCCTCCCAGAGCTCGCGCTCCACTCTCCGAAACATGAACCCTTCGCAAGCAGATGCAAAAAGCCCGGCCCTGACTGTCGACACCATCGCGTCCTCGCCCACCGTCCAAGACGGCCTTCTTGGCCCCGAGCCGAGTGACTACATCAGCCACAGCCCCTCGCAACGGCGACTGAGCACCACGTCGAGTCTGAATAGCGAGGATCTGGAGATGATCAGGAATAGGTGGCCTGGGTTTGACAGTCAAGGTTTTGACGATAGCGGTGTAGATCTGGACGAGGGCGACAACCAGGGCCAATTCCCGATGGCCACACCCGAAAGTGAGGTGGGCGACGATCGATGGCAGAATGGAGACTTTCAGGCCAAAGAAAATGCCTATTCATCCGATCTGTATGCGAAACGAGCGGAAATGATCTTGGCGGACGCGAAGAAGCGGCTCAACGTATGCAAGACGAATGGAGAAGAAATCGCGGAAGACTGACGGTGAACAGGTCATGGAAAATAACATACGAGGTGCGCGACAGTCGCTCGTCGTGTCGCCCACGTTCAACAGCTCCAAGATGGCAACCGAGTTCCAGCATCAGATCAACGCAGCACGCGAAAGAGACAGGAAACTGTACGCTGGAATAGGACCCATACCGCCCCGAAATCGATTGTATCAATCCTCACCGCTCTCGGCGACGGGCAGCCCGACTCATTCCCGGGGCATGAGCGAGACTTCTGTCCCTTTGCCGTTCTCATCGCCGTCGTACATGGCAAAGCTACAAGATTCCAAACGGGCCTCGAGTGCCATGGGACACGGAAGCGGGCCGTGGTCTCCTCAGTCTTATGGAAATGGTCGGTTCCCGATCAGAGAGTCGCGGAGTTTCGAAGTGATGCGCGACCCGCGCGGCCAGGATGAGTCCTTGCGTACCCATTCCAGGGGCTCTAGATCGCCGTCCAACGTTCTGGAAACCTTGCCAGAGGACGAATCGCCAAGAGTACATCGTTCTGCATCCACTACGAGCAGCTTGCGCGATCAAGTACACGACCTCAAACATCGAATATCGAGCCTGAGGTTGAAAACACAGGAAGATAGTATGCGACGGCGGAGTCAGCAGAGTTTGCGTGCACCCAGCCCCTTCACTTCAGCCGAAACCTGGTATTCAGGAACAGAAGCGTACAAGACGCCAGGCTCGCCCATCAGTGCCGATGCTGGCGTGGGGTTCAAGTTGGAGTCCCCCAGCAGAAAGGTGTTGTACGAGGATGAGGCTGGTGATTCAACATCGAAGCAGTCAGTCGCTGCAGCCCAGCAAGATCACGCATATGCGGTGAAAGAAGTTGCCCCTGAGTACGAGCAATCCCCACCTGATGCCGATGAGGCTGAGGGATCATTCCACTACGACGACTGGGAGCAACAGAAGGCCTCCAAAGCCAATGTAGGCCTCGGTCTAGGCCTGGATGAGACCGATGAGGATGATTTCATCTCAGTGAATGGTGACGACATCGACACAGGCTCTAGTGTCTATGAAGATGCTGTGTACGAAATGCCAGCCACAGAACGGCACGAAGATCGCATAGATGCCTTCGACTACGAAAACTTCTTCTTGCACAGCGCCATGGGGACTTACAGCGCTGCTCGCCCAAGGTCTTCCAGCAGCTCCAGCTCCACGGATTCGGTCGCTACTACCAGACCAGTCAATGATCGTAGCTCAGTCGCAACCATCCTCCACACACGGAATGTGTCCTCGGGCTCCGCGAAGAGGGTGTCGATGCATATACGCAACTCGAGCCAGGCTTCCGTCTCTACAGTAGCCTCCTTTGCAACGGCTGCAGAGGACCTGTCTGATGACGACGAAGAGAACCCGCAGATGGACCAGTTCAGCAAGTCACTGTTCCCTAGCCAACAGCCTGTGGTGCAGGACACTGCTGCATTGCCGCGCTCCGATTCTGCTTACAATGTAAGCAAGCCTGCGAGCTCGAGTTCACCAGCCACTAGTTCGACCTCCACGCTCTCCCGTGTCTCGTCTCCCAGTTCAGGTGACCTCGTCACCGGTCTGCAAACCTCGAAAATCTTCTCCATCCTTTCGCAAACGCCGCGGGACGAGCCGCAACTGGCCCTAAACGAAGAAGAGAAGCAGCTCATCTACAGCCTGGCGGCTAGCTTACAGCAAGTCTGCAGCAACCTGCGGAGCACAACGAACGATCAGTATGTGCGGAAAGAATGGCGGAGGAGACTCGACGAAGCTCGGCGAGTGCTCAACGGCGAGGAGTTGGAGGGTCAGCCTTTCTGATACATGCGCTTGCGGTATTTCACGTATTCGTCTTTCTGACATGCCCCAGCTCCTACAGCAACATCACCTAATGCCTATTGACGACCTGCGGCAGCTTCTTAGCGTTTTCGTTTCGCGAATCTAGCTATACTAGACCTGTCCTCGACTTTCTTTCTTGCCTTTCCACGCCATGCTTAGTTGCAGCGAGGAGTCAAAATTTGTGGCCCCCTCATTTTCCACTATTGCTTGAGCCATGTGCTTCGGCACGCTTTCTACCAGTCATGTTTTCTTGGATCGGAGCGATACCTCATAGACGGCATGCTCGCGCATGTAATTGATACCCGGGGTGGAGAGGAGACGGTGCGGCCGGTGTAAGTGGGCTTCTACCTACTACCTTTTCTTCGTTCATGTACCTACACACCTACCTACCTTCAGCCATAATGCAAATACTAGTGCGTCCGACCACCATGACCATTCCTAGACGACATATTGGGCGTGACCGACTTGGCCTTGGAGAGCATGACGGAAACACTAACAGGTCGGACGTGAAGGAAACACGAGGGGAAGCGCAAGGGGTACCCGTCCTCGTGTGCCCCTCGTGCTGCAGCTCCGCTGGGTGGTTGACAGCTGTCTGCATTGGCCCCACCGGCGCCCACTTTAACAGCATCATTGTTGCGGACGCACCGTGTGTTGTCTGTCGAGTCCTTTGCCCTTCTCTCCCGGTGCTAATGCGCGTAGGCTCGCTGTGCGGCGGGCTAGTCCGCGCAGGGCCAATGGAGGTGTTTTTGGAGACTGGCGGTGAGGACGAGGCGCGGGTGTCGTGGCTGGGTAAGTGGTCGGGCAGCCAATTGCGGGGACGACGCTGGGCGATGGAGTCCGCTTGCGACGTGTAGATTCGCGGCGGGAGTGCCCTATGGCGCCCCAGGCGACGGCTTCACGAGGTTATCCTTCGTTATGCATGCACGGCGGCATTCACCCACACACAGCGCATGGCAGGGCGGCAGCTAGGCCGACAAATTTTCGCAGTGCCCGGCGCTCTTTAACGCGCGCCATCTCGTGGGAGCTGGCGTCCGAAGTGCGGTCTGTTCCGCGTGTTTACACCCTCCTCCCGCATCCATCGTGTGCTGTGCTGTGCTGTGTTCCCTGCGACGACGTCGACGCCGGCGTCCTGGCTCCCAGCCCCCATCACCTTTCGCCGTCCCTCTTGAATTTCGACGCGGGGCCCCGAGCGCTGTGCGTGAAACGCCAATCGTTATCAGACGCCGCCAGATGGCTCGTTCCTTGCCTGAATCCGAGCGCACCTAAGCCTATTCTGCCTTGTGTGTGTCGCCAAAACACACCATCCACACGCCCGCCCAGGTGCACTCGTAGTGAGAGCCCTGTGACCACTTGCAGCGACCCTGACCCCATCGCAACGCCCCGAGAGCCCGCGCGCCCGCAACCACCTGCATACGCCGACATACGTCTCGCAGCCGACCGCATCGCCTCCTACTCGCTGGTGCAACTCGTGCACCGGCTGCATCACCAAACTTCGCCGCCGGGGGACCATTTGTGCCACCGACCCTGAGCTTGACCTGCACCGCATTGCACCTTCCGCGCCCGCCCAGCTTGCACCTTCCCTCACCTCGCCCCTTCCCCGCGCAATCGCGGTTCCTCGACTCCGCTAATGTGCCCGCCTCCTCCACCGCCCTCTTCCTGTTTGCGCGCCTCCAGATACCCGGCTTCCTCGCAGCATGTCTCCTCCCGCCAGCTCACGCCGCGCCGCCGTCGCCGCTCCATATGCGAGACCAAGGACCCGGCTGTCATCGACGACTGGATCGGATGATAGCATGAGGAGCCGCATTTCAAGAGCTAGTGGGAAGGGAAGCATGTCTGGGATCGAGTGGGAAGCACGCAGCTGCGCCGGGAGTACATTTGGTTGGGAACCAGAAGAGCGCGCGCCGTTTGCGGGGCTGCTAGGGGACATATTCCAGGCGCTGGACCGGCTGGAACACCGCAGCGACCAGGACAACCGCAAGAGTAATCACGGAATCTCGGTATGGCAGCTTCATTTGGTCGAACCCCCGCTTCTTTTGGTCCCCGCATTACCTTGTTTGTGCCGTGAAGCACACTGCGAACGCCCAGCTTGCACCTTGCATTGAGACACCGCGCATCATGGATCTGTGCTAATCCCCGCAGATACATGACCTTTCGACACAGCTGACGGCGCTGCTACCGCCGCCGTCCACACCCTCGCGCCATCTTTGGCTGGAAACGCCTCAGAGCCATGAGGGGTCGCCGCCCCCGTCCTACGACGACACCATCGCAGATGTCCCGCCCGACTACACCTGCACCGATGCGCTCGCCACAGCGCAGACACCAGAGTACACGCCGTTTTCGTCTCTGAATGCTTCTTTTTGTTCTGACGTTCCGAACTGCTTGCGTATAAGTTGTAATACGTCGCCTTGTTCTTCCCTCTTCTTAGAGGAGAAATCGCTCTACGCAGACATCGATTTTGGTTTCAGTGATGAGGGAGTCAGATCGCATGCAAAGAAGAAGAATAACAAGAAGACTGCTGCGCCCTCTAAGAACCCCTTTGAAGAACCGGAGAAGCAGCCAGATCCGCCCGCAGATCCTCCGCCTGGTGACAATGGCGGCAGTGATCCGCCGGCGGATGGTGGAGCAGGCGGTGGAGGGGACGGTGGTGGTGGTGGCGGTGGTGGGGACGAGAAAAAAGACGACGATGTTGACGACGGATGGGGCGCCGCAGTTGGCAAGAAGGGGAAGAAGAAGACTAAAAAGCAGGAGGAAGAAGAGCGCAAGAAGAAGGAAGAGGAAGAAGAGGCAGAGCGCAAGAAGAAAGAGGAAGAGGAGGCTGCTGCTGCGGAGGCGGCAGCGGCCGCCGCGGCGACCGCGGCCACAAGTCCCGGCGCTGACCTTAGCTGGGCAGACGGTAACGGAACTGCCGCTGCCGAAGATGATGGCTGGGGCTCACTTGCACCTGTGGCGAAGAAGAAGAAGGGCAAAAAGGGCAAGGTACGTGATAATTTCGGTGGCTTTAACATCATGTTTCAATCCACTAACGTCACTGCAGGCGGCTGAAACCGCTCCACCCGTAGCAGATCCAAATACCACATTTGACAGCATTGATCTTGGAGATGATTCTGGTGCACCTAAGATTGACATGAGTTTTGGTGACATAGGCTCCAAGTCGTCTTTTGGTGGTCTAGGCAGTCTGGGCAGTTGGGGCTCCGGCGGCGCCAGCGGCGGCGGCTGGGGTGCTAAAAACTCAGCATCGTGGGGCTTCGATGACAAGAAAGAAGAGGGCAAGGGTGACAATCCTTGGGGTTCTGCTGAAGAGAAACCCAAGGGTGGTGACGGATTCGACTTCAACTTCGATGCGTTCAAACCAGGGGGTGCAGCCCCTCCTGCACCACCACCCTTGGAAGAGAAGCCACCAGAAGAGGACGGATGGGGCTTCAGCTTTGGAAACAAGGCGAAGGATAAGAAGAAAAAGGGCGGTATTTCTGCTTTAGTCGAGGAATCAACGCCAGAGCCACCCAAACCCGCAGCACCTCCGCCAGCCGACGATGAGTGGGGTTCGTTCTCGTTCGGCGGTGCGAAGGACAAGAAGAAAAAGGGGAAGAAAGGCGCTCCTATCGAAGAGACTCCTCCCGCGCCCGAACCTGTTCCGGAGCCCGAGCCTGCGCCAGAACCGCCAAAACAGGACGACGATTGGGGTGGATGGGGCGGAGCTACTACTACTGTGACCAAGAAAAAGAAGGGAAAGAAGGGCGCAGTCGAAGAGCCTCCACCACCACCCCCTGAGCCTGAACCTGTCCCAGAGCCTGAACCAGAACCAGTCGTCGAGGCACCTCCGCCTCCTCCTGAGCCTGAGGTGCCTGCAGTCGATCCTTTCGCTGGACTTAGCAAGGGTCAGCGCAAGAAGCTGGAAAAGAAGCTAAAAGACGAGGCAGCGGCGAAGGAAGCGGAAGAAGCCGAGCGCAAGAAGAAAGAGGAAGAAGAGGAGGCTGAGCGTTTGAAGAAGGAAGAGGAGGAAGCCGCTGCTGCTGCCGCAGCTGCCGAGGCCGAAGCAGCGACGGCAGCCCCCGTCGGGCCAGTGAAGAGCCAGGACTCGTGGGGTGACTGGGGCACTGCGACGACTACGACCGGGAAGAAAAAGAAGGGCAAGAAAGGTAAGGAGGAGCCTAAAGTCGAAGAGCCGCCGCCGCCGCCACCACCACCACCCCCCGAATCCGAGCCCGCGCCCGAACCAACACCAGTCGAGGAGAAGAAGGATGATTGGGGCGATGACTGGGGTGCGGCTGCGACGACGACAACAACAACAACAACAACAACAACAACGAAAAAGAGCAAGAAGGGGAAGAAGGGTGTCGTTGAGGAGGTTGTTGAGCCGCCCAAGGTCGAAGAGGCCCCGCCACCTCCACCAGAGCCCACTCCAGTACCGCCTGCCGACGACGACTGGGGATCGTTTGGAGTCGCGACGACCAAGAAGAAGAAGGGCAAGAAAGGCGCCGTTGTACCTGATCCGCCGCCTGTCGTTGAGCCTCCACCGCCTCCGGAATCTGAACCTGTGATCGAACCCGAACCCGAGCCTGAACCCGAACCTGAGCCTATCGCTGAGGAAACAAAGGATGATTGGGGTGATGACGACTGGGGCGCAGCTGGCACTACAGCGACAAAGAAGAAGAAGGGCAAGAAGGACGAACCCGAACCTGCGAAAGAAAAGAAGGAGAAGTCCAAAGAGAAGGAAGGTGATTGGGGTTTTAGCTCGATATGGGGTGGTGGTAAGAAGACGAAGAAGAAGAGCAGTAAAGAGCCTGAACCTCCGCCGCCAGAGCCCGAGCCGATCGTTGTGGAGGCTGCTGAGATCCAAGAAGCGGATGCCATTGAAGAACCTCAGGCACCAGAAGAGGATGAATGGGGGACTCCATCATGGGGCAAGAAGATGGACAAGAACAAGAACGATCCTCTCGATGTCACCGACGAATTCGCTTCTGGCCATATTCAGAAGCCGGACGAAGATGACCCCTGGGGCAGCGCTCAGTTCAACATCAGCAAAAAGACTAAGAAGGGAAAGAAGGGTATCATAGGTGGGTTTCCCTCCGTGCCGACACCGCCTGGCGAGATCGATCTTCTCGGTGAACCTGAACTGCCTCCAATGAAAGAGATCGAAGCGCCCCCAGCAGAAGACAAGATTGAAGATGATGGCTGGGGCCTCGGGACCTCTTCATCCAAGAAGAAAAAGAAGAAGGGCGAAGAAGACGGCGGCAAGCTCAGCAAGACGACTACCAAGGACTCCGCCTCCAGATCTGCCAAGGACACATTTGAAGACCTCATTAACCTCGACGAACCGCCGAAAGAGGAAGAGCAGCCTGCTCCTGAGCCTCCGAAGAAACACGTCTGGGTCGAGTACGTGCCTCCGCCGCCTCCGAAGATCGAGACTGGCACAGCAAAGAAGAAGCGTTTGGCGAAGGAGAAGAAGGACAAGGAGAAGTGGGATGCCGAGCAGCAGGCAATCATCGACCGCGAAGAAAGGGAGGCCGCGGAAGCCGCAGAGAAAGCACAAGCCGAAGCTGCGGAAGCTGAAGCCGAGAAGCTGCGACTGGAGGCTGAGGAAGCGGAGAAGGCACGCATTGAAGCTGAGGAGGCTGAGAAAGCTCGAATAGAAGCTGAAGAAGCAGCGGAGAAAGCGCGAGTCGAAGCCGAAGCGGCGGAAAAGGCTAAGAAGGAGGAGTCTTCCGGTTGGGGCGCTTCGATATGGGGCTCCTCAAAGAAGAAAGAGACCTCCAAACAGAAGAGGGAGCGCGAGGCGAAGGAAAAGAAAGAGCGCGAGGAGAAGGAGAGGCTTGAGCGTGAGGAAAAGGAACGCGTTGAGAGAGAGGAGCAAGAGCGTATCCAGCGGGAGGCCGAAGAAGCCGCAGAAGCAGAGCGACTCCGTATTGAAGCAGAAGAGGCAGAAAAAGCACGGATCGAAGCTGAAGAGGCTGAAAAGGCTAAGAAGGAGGCCGAAGCAAGCTCTGGTTGGGGTGCTTCTATCTGGGGTTCATCGAAGAAAAAGGAGACATCAAAGCAGAAGAAGGAACGAGAGGCTCGCGAAAAGAAGGAGCGTGAAGAGCAAGAGCGTCTGGATCGCGAGGCTGAGGAAGCGACGAAAGCAGCTGAAGCCGCCGAGAAAGAGGCAGCCGAGCAGGCTCAGCGAGAAGCGGAGGAGGCTGAGGCTGCCCGGTTGGCTGAGGAGAAAGCGGCTCTTGAGGTTTCGTCGTCGAAGAAGGACAAGAAGAAAAAGAAGAAGGGTGCTGTCGTTGAAGAAGCCCCGCCGCCGCCTCCTGCTCCTCCCGTAATCGACGATGACCTCCTCGATTTGGTCAAAGACGTCCCTGCCGCAGATCTGCTGGCTGAACTCGAAAAGGAAGACCCCAAGAAAGAAGAGTCAGGCGGAGGCTGGGGTAGCGCGTGGGGGATCTCTCTGCGTAAGACGAAGAAGCCCGAGCCGAAGCTTGAACCCACATGGGACGATTTCATGGTCGATGAGTCAGCTCCCGCCCCTGTCGAAGAACAACCAAACCCGCCAGAACCTCCAGTTGCTGACGAACCTGTTCCGGAACCTGAACCGGAGAAGAAGTCATCCAAGCTCAAGAAATCTAAGAAGGGCGATCTGCTCAAGAGTTCGTCAAAGAGCAAGTCGAAGGCTGTGGAGCCTGAGGCCGCGCCAGAGCCTGAACCCGAACCCGAACCCGAGCCAGTGTTTGAAGACGCTCTAGACGATATCGCACCTCCTCCACCTGAGCCGCCGGTTGTTGAGGTCGAGGAGCCGACGCCTAAAAAATCTTCCAAGTTGAAGAAGGGGGAGAAGGTCTCGTCTAAATCTTCCAAGTCAAAGAAGGATAAGTCACCTCCCTTGGAGATTCCCGATCCGGAGCCCTTCGAAGAACCCCCTAAGATCACTACACCCGTACCTGGGGGCTTTCCCATGGATGATGAGATGGATCTGATCGATCTGGGCATGGCGCCGCCACCCCCCGCAGAACCTGAGCCCGAGCCTGAACCCGAGCCCGTCGTCATCGAGAAGAAGTCCAAGAAAAAGAAGGAGAAGAGTAGCAAAAGCAAGGCGATTGTTCCTGAGCCTGAACCTGAGCCCATCGTCGAGGCACCCCCACCACCCCCACCGGTTGACGACTTCGTGGACGACATGCTATACGATGAACCTGCACCAGTGGCCGATGAAGCTCCGCCAGCTCCGCCCACGCCACCACCTGAGCCTGAGGTCAAGCCTGACTCGGCGAAGAAGGAGCGCGCGAAGGTGGTTCGCAAGGGCGGCTCCAATTCTTGGGGCCTTTGGACTACTGCTGCTGGAGCCGCTGTTGCTTCATCCTCGAAAGCCAAATCATCCAAGAGACAATCTACCGACGATGGCAGCAGCGCCGCAGCGCCTTCAAGACCCAGCGTGTCCCGCTCCAAATCCGCTCGTGCTCCGTCTTCGCGCGATAAGGATGTGCTGTCTCGATCATCGGGCTCAGACAAGATGAGCAAGACACCTTCACGCTCCAAATCCACGCGCGCCCCCACTGGTCTTGCTTCGATGTTTGGAGTGGGTCCTCCTCCATCAAGTCGCAGCAAGCGTCGCGGTTCAGCCACACCCCGCACAATGTCCAGACGGCCCTCGTTCGACCAGGACGCCGCGATGATGTCGCCTCCACAGACTGACACGGACGCGAAAGTTGCCTCGAAGGCGGCCAAGGTAATGGGCATGCGTGGGTCGGTCAGCAGGCGATCCAGCACTAGGGAAAAGGGCAAGTCTAGAGGTAAGCAGCTCGCCCCCAACCGGTGCCACGTGCGTAAGCGGAGAAATCGAGCTAACCACATGCGCGCAGCTCCCCCGGACCCGTATGCCTTGGACGATGATCAAGATATCGACATGGGGCTCGACGATGAGGCCCCGCCTTCACCCTCACCAATGCAGAAATCCAAATCGCGCCGCAAATCCAAGCACGACTCGGCGTCGCCCGTGGAAGAGCTGTACACGGCTCCGCCAAGCGCCGAGGACCCGGTCGACATCGATCCGATGGATGTCGAGCCAGCCCCAGCTGAACCGACCCGGCGCGAGCGACACCGTCGTGAGCGTGGCAACTCCAGCGCCCGCGATACCATCGCAGCAGCGACAGCCGGTGCAGCCGCAGCGACTGGACTAATGAGCATGTTTGGCCTGGGCAAGAAGAAAGACAAGGCTGCGCCGCCCGAGGACGACCGGCGCGAGCGCCGCAGGGCTGCTTACGAGACAGAAGACGAGCGGAGACGGCGCAAGCGGTCCTCTGCACGCGATGCACCCAACGACGACGAAGCGAAACGGCTGCGCCACGAGCGCCGCAGCGTCCGTCGCTCTTCGCGCATGCCGGGCGGCGATGTCGAAGGCGGTGCCGAGCCTGGTGACGGCGCCAACGGCAGCACCGACGTCGACCCTGAGCGCGAGGCCAGACGCGCCGAGCGCCGGGCAAAGCGAGAAGCAGAGAAGGGAGTGCGCCGTGCGGAGCTCGAAGAGATCGAGGGCAAGGCGGAGCGTCGTCGCGAGCGCGAACGCGACAACGAGCGCTCCGTCTTCGCGGAGAAGAAGGCCCGCCAGATGGCCGAGCTGGAGCGCCGCAACAAGGAAGCTGAGGAGCAGCTGCGCCGCATGAATGAGAAAGAGGCGCGTCGTGCCGGTCGGGACCGGGAGTCCCGCAAGGCTGCCCCCGAAGACCGCGAGCACCGCTCCTCCCGCCGCAAGGACAAGGAGCGTGAGCGCTCTACTCGCCCAGACAACGAGCGCCGCAAGACGCACGTCGACGGGGAGGATCCCGAAGAACGTCGTCGCCGCCGCGAAGAGCGTCGCGCCATGCGCCGCAACTCGGAGTACCCTTCCGCCACCCCCAATGGCGAACCCATCACAGACTACTTCGACACGCGCAATGCCAGCCAGCACGCCTCGAGTCGGCACCGCAGCGCCCGCCGCGAGGACCACGAAAACATGCCCTACATGCCGTCCAAAGGCGGCGACAAGACGTCCTCCTGGGTCGACAGCCTGTCCAACGAGCCACCACTTCCCCCGCCCCTCGCCGAAACCGTGTTCGATCCGCCGCCTGGCGCGCGGGCGGTCGATGGGCTAGGTGACGAGGAGAGTCCGAGTGCAGACGAGGAGATTAGGATGCGAATACGGCACCCGAAGCGTTCGAGTCGGAGGGAAAAGGAGGAGAAGGAGAGGGAAGTGAGGGAGAGGGAGAGGGTGAGGGATAAGGGACATAGGCGGCGAAGTCATTATGAGGGTACCAGGGACGAAGGGGAGGTGGAGGTAGATCGCGAGAGGAGGTCGAAGAGGGAGGAGAGAAGGAGGACGTATGGCGAGGCGGGTTACGCGGATGTGCCTGTGAGGACGTGGGATGGGAGACCGGCGGCTGATGGGGCGGCGGGCCAGGGGAAGAGGGGGAGTTGGTTTAAGAAAATCTTCTAAACCATTGATTGGGGCTTGGGAATATGTGTGGGTTTGGATATGACTGGGATGATTTTGGGTATGCTGCATTGCGACGGCGTTATACCCCCTGCTTTGGTTAGCGCAGCGATGCTTTGCGTTGTTTTGAGTAATGCTGATATCCCCCTCTTTGTATGCGAGTGCGTTGTGTGTTAGGTGTGTAGCTTTGTGTAGCTATGTGTAGCAGTGTAGATACCCAATACATGTGTGGCTGTACGTTATGCTTCAAAGTGCTGCGGAGTGAAGTGATATGAGAAGGCTTTGGGAAGTGGAGCTTTGTGGCGATGGGCAGGTATAAAACCTGCGTCTTCGGCAAGTCTTCTTTTGAGAATTGTCCAAAAACTGGTCTACATCTCCGTCATGGGGATTGTGGCTGTGCTGTGTGCTTACTTGAGTAGACTATAAAAGGAAGGCCTTGGAGCTGATGGGTTTTGCTGCTATGCTCTAGGCTTGCGCAGGGAAGGAGAGGTTTCAAACATGCCATGCAAGAAAGCCATGCATTTCACTGCTGCGAGTGAGAACGATAAGATCGGGGACGGCATGGCCCATGGACGACACGGAGAAGGGAGAGTGTGATGAGTCTCACCATCCTCAAACCATGGAGATGTTGCCCAAGGAGAGCGAGAGTGTGAAAACATTGCGTCTTCCGCGAGTGTTGTTCGAAACACTGCCAGATATTTCACTACGGAGGGACTCAAAAGCTATAGAGGGATTGGACATGGGATGAGCAGCTACGCTGTGCGCTTGCATCAGGCAGAAGGACGGAAAAAGTATCGTCTCGCAGCTATTGGATGGCGAAGCAAATGGAGTAGCAAGGAAAACGGCGGTGGTGGTTATGAGCATCATCAAACCAGAACAGTGGTGTATGGGAGGGCGAGGATATAAGACCTTAAGGTAACCAAAAGGACTTCACATACACCTTCACGTGGTTGGTTGCTGTGGCTCGAACGAAAAATCACGTTAACATGTGCGGCCTCTGCGTCTCTCAAAAACGACTTCAAACAGGTTGGCGTACGATCTCGACGTCTCCAAAAAACCAAGCTTTAATCGAAGAATATCCGACCTGGCTGCTCTAAATCCCCTATCCGCACCGTCATGGCTGCTGCGCTCCGCGGATACACCGCACATCCAGCCACGATGAAGAAGGTGAGAGTGATGACACTTATCACCACCGCCATCCTCAGCTCCTCTCACGGCCCTGGAGTTAAAAACCCTTCCCTTCCGCACTCCTGCTCTCCATACTGCACTCGAGCTTTGCAGCACTCAAACTTCAGGGTTGAAGACGTCATGGGCTGCGGCCGGGACGCAAAAACCAGGGAACAAAACTCCATGTGCTGCTCCTGCCTTGAAACAATCAAGGGCGCGTGACGATGTCCACCGCTCTGCAGTGCCGTTAAAATCCACGCGCTGAATCACTCATGTCTGCCTACCTTCGTCACCTGGCCCTGCGTGCATGTGTGGTGCATAGCTAGAGGTCTCAAGCGTCTACACCATCAACCAGCAAATCTCGAATCCTGCAGAAGAAACCATTCATTTTGTCAAGACTTTGAAGTACACCCTGCTGGGTCTATTCACGCTTTCATGCTTAGACCGGCCTGCAAATCGCATATCTCGCATAATCATATTTTCTTTCCGTTCGGGCCATGAAATCTCATACAAAGTCACACATGTCTGCCGCGATGCCGATGCGCGGAAGAGTCCATGGTACGTCCTTATCGACAGCCATGTCACCTCCCTCGCTCACTCGTCTCCAGCCCCCTCATGCTCCAGCTCCTCCTCCGGCTCGACAGCCCAAAAGATGAACGGGCCGCCGTACTCATCGTCAAAGTTGATGTGCTCGTCCTGCTACTATGGTCAGCATCCATGCCACATCATCATGCCCCCTGCCAAACTCCTTCTCGCCATGTTCCCGCCACTGCGCGTAACTTACCGAAGCAAACCACCACCGCCCTAAGATGATCTTCCCACCCGGCAGCACGACGCCTTCATATGCCCAGAGATTATCATCTTGAACGGCTGCAATATCGTCCTCGAAGTGCTTCATCATAGTGATGCGCTGCCAGCCCGGGATCCCTGCCTGCGGTGGAAGCGCGTTGAGCCAGCCGGACGCGAAGTAGAGGTCCTCGAGGTCTTCACCATGACCATCGAAGCGAATTGAGTTGGGGGCGGTGGAGGCAGATTTCTTGCTGTGTCTGTGGGGTGGGCTGTTAGTCGAAAGTGTTGCAGCACGATGCATGCCACAAAAAGCGTCAAGCGACTTACTGTGCACGCGCCTGTGGCAACTCGCCCGGATGGAGCGAATGGAGGCGGTCTTCGAAGACGGCGGGCCAGGGGAGCGCGCTTACATCCGCCGAGAAGTCGAGGTAGAGAGACTAAATGTGGATGTCAGGTAAAGCCATGTCAGTGATGCATATATACTGACCTGGATGTTTCCCTCATCGATGTTAAGGTCAGTCAGGATGTGGTCGCCGTGCCTGTCCTGGCGAATCATCTGCCGGAAGCGCTTGAGGTCCTTGTGCTCGAGGTAGGCATACGTGCCCCTCCAGTGGTTTCCCAGCACATAGCTGCCCGACTTTAGCGCTCCATCCCACGCTGTCGGCCGCTGCGAATCATCCAGCTCATGCATAGCGTCGTGGAGATCTGATGCCTCCGGGACGGTCATGTAGTACCTGAAGAAGTTGAGGCATTGCAGGACCCAGTCCAGGTTCACGACGTGCTTCTGATGACCGAGGTACAGCGGCGCGTCATTTGTAGAAGAATAGACGGCTCGCTGCGCATCGTCAATCGCGAACCAGGCACCTGGTTGGATGGCCTCGCCAAAGAGGAAGTGCGTAGCTATGATACGGACAGCTACAAGAGACTCGCTGACGGCGGCGTTCTCATAGAACTTTGGAGGCGGAGGGCGACGGCCACCCAATAGAAGCCTCGACTTTAGGACAAAATCCTTCAGACGCAGCATATTCGGGCAATCGGATCCGACGGCGCCAGGCTGGACACCCGCGAACGACTCGTTGATCAGATCTACCAAGACCTTCAGGACGGCTTTCTCTTTGACCGAGTGACCACGAACGAACTGGAAGGTCTTCGAAGCTTTCATGTTGACGAAGCGCCTGAGCCAGCGCCAGCGCTCCATGTAGATCGCGCGCAGCATCGCATTGGTCTTGCCTGGCGGTCTAGCAAAGTCCTCGCAAAACTTGGCCCGCCAGAAAGACAATTTGTCTCCGATGATGGCACTGGAAGTCGCCTTGCAGATCGCATTGTAGGTGGCAATGTCCTTATGGTCATCAAGGTGGTGAGCAATCTCTTTGTTCACCTGCGCGCGGTCAGTGCTGGTGGTGTTGCAACAGCCCGTTGAGAACGCACCTCGATTGGGAGCAGGTTGAAGGCCACCTTCTGTGAAGGTATGTTTTGATCCATGGCTGAAGCGGATACGATGTTGGGGAAGCACCACAGCAGTGCTATACAAGTAACCTCGAAGCATTTGAAGCATTCCTGATCAAGAGGTCGTTGGCGCTGATATACCCTCACTGACGGCGACATCTTGACGGCTTATATGCCCCTCTCACCCCCCGTTGGCGGCGCGCTTGCGAACGTGTTTTGCAGATCAGGTGGTGAGAGACGGATCAAACGAGATGTCTACAAAACCTGTTGCTGGTGAGACGCTCACCGAAATGAGAGCAAACAGAGGGTGGATCAGTGAGAGGCTATATTTCTGCGTTGCGTTCACTTCCAGCGCGTACCTTCCCATTCTGTCATCAGAGAGTAACCCTGCAGAAGCACGTCATGTATACATCGGGTCTGGTGGAGCAGAGCGGATCGGCGCGGAGAGTTTGGTGGTTAAGGCGGTTGGGAGGGAAAGAGGAAGGTCAACGACGTGGGACGCTTGGTCAATGAAGTCACATACGGTCTACGCCGACATATCCTCAAAAGTCGCCTTTGAATGGCATATGTAAGCATTGAATACATGGCGTTCTATAAGATGCAAGCCCAACTTGTTCAGCATGACAAAGACCTCGCGAAAGTGACATTTAGACAAGTCGATACCCATGCTCAGATCACCGCTGCCAAAATCGCCGCCCACACAACCGCAAGTACTCCCACGGAAGCTTTATTTACGCTGCCTGCACCTGGACTACTCGTCCCAGCCGGCGCACTTCCCGTCCCACTCGGCGGTAGTCCACTAGTGGGACTCGCATCCTCCGCACTCCCTCCATCCTCCCTCGTCACAGCCCAAATTTCGCCCGTCGCATCGCTGCTCATGAACAAGCGGCCATCAGCGTCCCATGCCAGGCCGACAGGTCGGACACACTCATCCGGGCACTTGGAGAGGTCCGGATTGGAGAAGACATCGACGGTGGAGGAGTTGCTAGTGGCGTTCGCGACGGGGGAGCCCGCGCCATCGAAGGCGATGTAGGAGAGCTTGTAGCCTATGGGGTCGTCACGGTTCCTGGGGTGTGTTAATGTTGCTACAGGTTTGGCTACAAAGGTGAGGTGCAGACGTACCATGAGCCGTGGAATGTTACCCAAGCCGCCGTGCCGTTCGGATTGAACTTGATGTCGAGAGGCGCCTGGTGAGCCTGGAACGTCAGGCGAGGCGGAATCCTGTCTTCCCTGCAGAAGGTGTCGTTGAGCGTAGAATTTTGCTCGCCGATAGCGATCTGCGTTCCTACCTGGATGCCCTCATTATCGGGGATCTCTTCAATGTTCCACGCGGCAAAGCACGTCGGGTAGCCGTAGTTGCCGCCCTGCTCGTCAGTCTGCGTGCCGTTGAGGTAGCCGTGGAAATTCATCTCCTCCCCGGGGTTGTTCTGGTGGATACTCTCGCCGGATCGCTCAAAATAGTCGACACTGTTTTCGACAGAGTATATTGCGCCTGTCACGGGCTCTTCTGCCACGCCGACAGAGTTTCGAAGACCCCAGCCGAGGATTAGACCGTCATCGGGGAAGCTGTATGTCGATGAATCGGTAAGATTGGTGAGATTGAAGGCTTTGATGGTAGATACACCAGTACTCTTGTTCTGGGTGGTATAATCGATGTTGTCCAGGCTGCCACGGCTGACGAGAATCATTCCAGGCACTTTCCGGGACAAGAGAAGCGTCCGGCTTGGGTGTCCTGCAGTAGACCCAAAATCTCCAATGATTTTCCGCGGACCAGAGGTGTTGCGGCCCTGGCCTGCATCATAGTCCCATGCATAGACTGCACGGCTCGAGGAAGCGTAAAGTGTCCTTCCGTCTTCCGAGAGCTCGAGTCCGTGGTTCAACTAGATAAACATCAGACGGATCCAATGTCAGAGATACCAATATCTCTTCCATAAAATGTGCATCCCAGCCATCACCGTCCTTCCTTCCCAGTCCAACATCGCAGAAAGCAGTAGATAAACATCAAAACTCACCGAATCATCTTCAATAATCAGCTCCCTATCACTCTGGCCCCTTGCACAGCCCTCTCCCCCAAAGGAAATCCTCGAAATGCCCTTCTTCCCCTCAACCACCAACAGTCCCCCCTCGCTATCAAATATAATGCCTCTCGGCCCTTCAAGTCCATTCGTCACAACCTCAGCACGCCACCCGCTCGCAACACTGGGCGCAGCATTCTTCGGCGCAATGGTGCTCGCGCACGCTGACGTGCTGGTTGTTGAGCTTTGTCCGCGGACGACAGTCGCAGACAACGCAATATATGCGAGGCCTAGGATCCGAGATGGAATTGGGGCCATGGTGATTTGGATTATCAAAGAGTGGGCCACGGAGAAGCTTGGCGAATGGACGGGCGCGGAGGCGAGGCTGGGGGATCTGACGCGGGGATGGGGAACGCAACCGGTCCTAATCTATGTTATGCAGGTACGCCTCGTTGTGAGCGAACCCTGAGTTGGATGGTCGGGCAAAGTGTGCTCTCATCAAGCCAGCAGATGAACGAGTTGCGCAGCGCAGTGCAGTGTGCAGCGTACGACAGACGTCAACACAGGATACACACAGCCTCCTTCCCCCGCAGCGCCTCAGCTTCCTCTTCAACGCCCCCTCGCGAGACTCCTTGGCTGCTCGTCATAAGTCACGACACGGCGTCACAATGTGCGTGTGCCCCGCGCATGCCAATGCTGCGCGAGCCGCCACCACTGGACCTGCGCTCAGCGCAGCGCATTTAGCACAGCGGTACAATCTACGTCCAATACGGCAGCACGTTTCATCCAAGCCAAGGTGCACCAGTTGCTGGCCCAGCATGCCTCCTCGCTCCCGTGACATGCAATTCCTTCAGTCAGCGGATATGCAATCTACAGATCAATTGATTATCGGATCGCCCTCAGGTTGACGACGTGCGTGGGCGTTAGCGATGCAGTAGTTCGTGAATTGCGTACATGCATCCTGCATGCAAGCAACCTCATACATGTTCGTCAGTAGCCCTATCCCCTCGCTACCCCACCCATCTGGCTGAGTGCTCGGAGAGATACCGTGCACACGGCCCGCTCGGCGTCTTGGTGCTTACCCTATATACCCACCGCTCCGTGGTAGCGAAGTGGGTTCGCGGCGCTCGTGGCCGGGCTGATCAGTCCGCGGCGTGGCCTACGAGTATCGCACACTCCGTTGAAACCCGAGTACGCGACACCATGACTTAAAAGCGGCCTCTTCGCTCGACAGCGCTCCAGGGCGCGCCGGAAGGCCTTCCGTTGCTGCGACGCTTGACGGCGGGAGCCTCCACTGCGCTGCAGTAGCCACGCCCTGGCCTGAGGTAGGCGTTCGAGTCGAGTCGCCTAAGGGTACATACAACAGTAGTATCACTTTCGCGGCGCAGTCGATGGAGGCAGGTAGATCTATTCATCCGTCTTCGGCACCGCACCGTACCGTTGAACTTTGTTGCTCGATTCCAGGCTACAGCAAGAAACTCCAGTTTCGCTTCGCGCAGGTGTTCCGGAGGAGCGAGACGAGGGCCCAGGGAACATCCTGTGTTCGCAGTGCTCGAACCGGAGTGTATCCGCCATAGCATGCTCCGCTATCGACCAGGAGCGGAGACGGCTCGGGGCACATTTTCACCATCACATTGGATATGCGGCATAATTGATAGCATGGGTACAGGCCGTAAGACATATTCGTGTTATTATTCTCGTCTGGGTCATCTCATCTCGTCTCGTCTCGTCTCATCTCATCTCGTGCGAGGCGCCGTGCTGCTTGCTGGAGGAGACGGCATCCCAAAGCAAGCGCGCATGCAAGCAATAGCATCTGACCGTTTCGAGCCTCGTTTCGGATCGTTCTGTTCGGACCTAAAAACCCCGTTCCTTTTTGTACATGCCTAACAAAGTACCTCGAGCGCCGTCTGTCCCAGGACAAGGCTCTGGCTAACGCCTCGTGCTCCTGGATAAACAAGATGAAATATTGCCGCTAGCATCAACCATCCAATGTCGGCACGTTCCGTATGTAGCGTGCAAGAGACATCACCGCCTTCTCCCCCTCCCCTCTATTCATCCACAGTTGTGCAATGAGACCGTGCCTCACATGTATTACGTAGCCCGAGGGTTGCTGCCTCGCGGCCGAACTGTGTGCGCGAGATGGGAAAACGCCGCTGCAAATGCGATGAAGTTGGCCCATAGAAGAGCCAATGGCAGCTAAAAAAAAATACAGTAATTGCGAAGCCATACTCAGGTTTTGACTTGGCTGCTCGAACGCTATCCAGGATTAAGGAAAAGGACCACAAGTGGAAAGCGAAATCTTTTGATACCAAGGGAAATTTTGGGTGTCGAGCGAGACCAGCACGCTCAAGCGCTGTCATATCCTCTCGTCGTAGCTTTTGGATCTACATCACCGTCATTAGTTTCATCTGCGTAGATAGTTCATTGTCTGCAAGGTATTCCCTGCTGAACGGAACCGCGGCCTCCTTATTCGGGCTCGTGCTGGGACTCGAATACAGTCCCTCTGCTTCCCGCAGCGTCTGTTTGACCCTATGGGTTAGGCCATTGACGTGCGGGACAATGCGTCGAAGAGTGGCGGTGTCGAATGGGACTTTCTTTGTAGACGGTGGAGGCTGTATGTCGACAAGAGACTCGTGGGTGCTCCTCCTCTGCTGCAGCGCCTCTATGATGGAGCGAGCCTTTGCCTCGGAATCCTTCCTAGGCCGTCCAATGTGCTGGATCACATCCGTAGGTGGGGCAGGCGATTCGTACCTGGACTTGGGAGGTACAGGCGACGATTGCGGTCCGAATATTTGATGGTTTGGTGGAAGGATGGTCTTTCTTGAGTTGCTATTAGATGGGGACTTGGACGGCGTGTTGTTTTTGCCAAGCGCGTTGCTCGCTAACCCCGACCTGCGCTTTACTGCACCATTGGGAATAGGACTAGAGTGTGACACGTCATCAAAAGCAACCTCGTCGAAACCGGGTGATGATGGTGGAGATAAGCGAGGGACGCCCTCGTGTTCGGCTTCCTGGTCGGCAAGGTCGATCATGGCGTCCACCTCTTCCCACATCGCGGCATGTGGGCCGTCCAGGATGCCTAGGTAGGCGGCTCGGACTCTTTGCTCTTTGAGCTCTTCGATCAGAAGGCCCCACTCTCGTAAAAGGCCGATGTTTGCGAGAACGTTGTTCTGCTGCTCTTGAATGTGGTTGGGGACCACCATGGCCATGCCACTGTCAACCCTTTGGGACTGCACTGTTCCCGGCGCACTTGTCTCTTCAGCAAGATCAGCGAAATCAAAGTCGTCGTTCCAATCTTCGGTGACCCCTTTGCTTCCTACACCCCAGGTACCGAATTTATTGGTGACGACTGTGCTACGTTTCCCTGTGGCATCCGGGGCGACAGGCACACTTTGGCTGCGAACGTGCAACCCACTAGGCGCTCTTCGACCAACAACTCGACCGCCCCTGCGATCTGCGTCCTTTTTTCCATGTACTGTGCTCGGACGTGGCGGTGTGCGATTGCCCGAGCTTTTATCGGCGGGTTGTTGCTCTGACCAATCGAATATGCTGCTGCGAGCCTCTCTATCACCGTGATCAAAGTTGAGATGGTGCGGCGTCGCAATTCTTGAACTAGATCTTGAAGCGAACAGCTGAGGTGTAGGGCGCCCAAACGATACGGGAGACGCTACGAGCACGCCGGGCAGGGGTGGAGGTAGATCGCCCCAAGAGTCTTCATTATCGTCGTCGATTGACCATGCACTGCTGCTGCCATCATCTTCGACTCTTGAATCCCATTCGAGTGTTCCCAAGTTAAGAGGCTTCGGCATATCCGGAGGCGAGGAGGGTATCAGGTCTGGGAATAGAGGCGCAGCGCTGCCTCGCGAAAAGGTGGGTGAATCGTGGATGGGCCAGTCGGGGACGGTGGTGCGAACCGGCGTCGCGATGCTCTCCTCTTCCTCGGCTATGCTTTGTTGCCCGGGAGCAGCATCGAGCGTCTGCTCCCGGAAGGTTCCTTTGGGGAGGAGGTCGCGCAGCGCTGTAACTTTGACCTTGGCTGGGGGCGACTCATCAAATATAGTTTCTATGCGCGGACCACGAGCGCCCGATGTACTTCTGGCACCGCCCGTGCGCAGCGAATCAAACACGGTTTCACTTTGGAGGTCTGCATCGTCCTCGTCCCCCGTCCCTGCGCCACGGGCATCGTTATCTGAGCCTACTAATGTCGAGGCCTGTTCGGACGGAGCCATGGAGTTTCGGGATGGGCGCGCACCCGTCTGAGCCACTGTTGGTGATGGCGGTGGCTGATTGGTAGCGGCTGCGGCCGAGGGTTTGGTCTCAGCCGTGCGCATTGACTCCGGGGTAGAATCTGGCTTTGCTGCACTATGGGGCTGTTCAGGCAACGGTGACGCGAGCGAGGCGGCAAGAGTTCCATGTCGTAATGTTCCCAGGTGGGGCCCCGAGGAGGTCGATAATTCGCGTCGAGCAAGCTCGGATTCGGCCACCCGCCCGGAGACAGCTCCGGATTCGCCATGTGCAGTACTACTTCGACGTTTATCCATCGCAGAGAGGGGGTCGGAGCTCACCCTTCGTTGACTAAGCTTTCGTGCCAGTTTTACTCCAGGAAGGCCAGTAGTCCGTGGCCTGGAGCCAGAGTTAAGCAGGTTGGTGATGGAGAAGGAACGCCGAGCACGTGTCGCGCCCTCGGCATTGTCTTCAGACGAGCGGCCGTGTTTGCGGTCCGCCGCTGGTTGCGGTAGATCTTTACGCGACGCCGGGAGGAGAGTGGCACTGAGCGGAGTGCCAGGTCTGCTCACAAAGTAGATGCTCTCGCTCTCGTCTTCACTTTCCGAATCTTCGACCACGTCTGCAGCCGCGCCTGCCGAAACGGAGCGAGCCAAGAGCAGCGTCGGCCTGTGCATCTTGTCGTCTGGAATGATCCTCTTGATCGCCTTTGCGTTTGACGATAAAGCTGCCGTGCGTTTTGACAGCGCCTTCTCTTTCGATACTCTAGCCGTGAAGAAGTTGGTGTACTCGACCTCGCTGTCGGTGCTTGGCTGCAGCGGCTGCTCATCCAACGATGGATGCTCGTCGGTCATCTCCAGCAGGGCTGTCCGGTGCTGGAGCGTGGCCGAGCGCTGGTGGCTGGTGGCAGGGCGGCGGAACGACGGCAGACGCGAGTTCGTGTTGTGGGTAGGCTTTTCGTGAGGGCTGCGGACGGACGACGAGCGTTTTACAAGCTTGTTGGGCGGTAGCGGAGCGGGATGTCGCTCGCCTGGGATCATGGGTGCTGTGGAACCGTCATGCGAGAAAGCCATGGAGCCGTTGGAGACGGACACAGAGGGCGAGAGCGGGCCGGGGCTGGTGTCTCGGCTCGAGGGCTGCGAATTGGATATGGTGGAGAGGCGCTTGATCCAGGATGCCCTCCGCGACTGCGGTCGGCCTGCAGGATCCAGCTCGTTTATGTTCAGTTCACTCGGAGGCGTGTAACCGCTGCCGGTAGGGCCCTGCAGAGGCTGCGAAGCCGGGTCGCCGACCGTGAGTCTTCTCAGAGGCCGCTGGCGCTCATGGCCGGTGAAGCGGGCTGCTGTTGTCGAGAGAGCGCGCGAGGTGCTGGGCCGAGGGTGGTGCGCGGCAGGCGGCGGCGCGGCGGCGGCGGCGGTGGTAGTCGTGAATGTCGCAGTGGTGGTGGTTTGGACAGCAGCTTGTATTGACGAGCGGCCCGGCTCGTTTTGTGCTGGAGTGGCTTTCCTCTTCTTCAACGGGTACGGGGCGTCTGTTTCTCGACCGAATCCCAGCCCGAGTGCAGACGCACCAAGCAAAGTTGCAGTGGCAGCAAGCTGTATCACGGCAATGCGTCAGTAAAGCACTTGTGCGACTTGGGGCAGAGGGCTCCTGCACGGGTTGGGCAAGCTGCCGCCGCTCTCGGGGGAGCTGCGCGGTAAGGCGTCGAGTCGCAAAACAAAGGATGCAAGGGACAGGAGGCAGCGCAGGGCAGGGTGGCAGAGCCGCAGGAGGGCGGCGAGCTCAGGGAGGAGAGGTCTAGTATTTACCGTGGGAACCGTTTTCATCCTCGTTCCTTACTGCCTGGGCCGCCAGACGGGCTCACTCGAACGCGATGCTGCTGCTTGTGACGGCGCCGGGAGCATGCTGGCAGTCGGTGTACCTTGGTACGCTCGCTGCAGGCGTCGGACGGTGGGGTCGCCTACTACGTTTGCTCACAGCAGACACTGCATCTCGGAGCAAGGAGAACGAGGGGAGATAGCCTACGGGCTGAGCAAAGTGGAGCTTCGAGGGAGCGCGGAGGCAACAAGAAATCCGGTACAGCTGCTTGCTTCTGGGATCCTTGAGCAGGACGCGCCGCTAGCTTTAGCGAGATGTTGCCGGTGAATTGGGCCTGGCCCAGTGTTGTGTATGGCGGAATGCCAAAACACGCGCTCAGACGTCGTTCGCGCCGAGCTGCACTCTAGCAGCAGCGCGGGTGCTCTGTGGCGGGCGGTGCGCACCTGCTCGAGAGGTCTCGTTGTTTGCTTGCGGTTTCAAGCAGTGCAGTGCCGAGTACAGCCCACACGGTGCTAAACAGCACTTGAGCCGCGCGCACAGCGACAGGCCATGTGCGTTGATACACGGCGCATGGAGCTACGGCCATGGCGCGCAGCGCAATCAGGGACAGAGTCCCTCGCAGCTTGGAATCGTGGTAGACTATTTTGGGCGCGATACTGGATGCACAAACGCACGCCGCGATTCGCGAGCCGGACGAGCTCCTCGCGAAACCCTGCAACTTCGACATTTGTTTGTTGACGATGCGCAGCCCCAGCCCGCCGCACCGTCCCACGCCGCCTCGCACGGAACCTGAGGTCTCGCACCTCTTGATTGTCCGCAGCCTCTGCTGCCGTCGACCTTTCGTCATTTCGACGTGCTCATGCCCAAGTTGGCCCTCTCCACCTACGACGGCCTGCGGCAAGGGTGGCGGAACATGGTGCCCTCCCAATTGCATCTGCGAGCTCGCCCACTAATGCCCTCGCGCGGCCGAAACAGCAAGCACGTCAGCCCCAGAGCAAGGCAGAGAAGCGCGACCGGGATCAGCTCGCAGTGCTGCGGGCCCTTCGGAAGAGCGTCCAGCAGGTATCTGGCGCTCGAGAGCGGTGCTAGCCATCGCCCGCGGCGTTGCGGAGACGACACACAGACGCAGCATGGCAAACACGCCTGCGTAGCACCAGCCGGCACGCCAATGCCGTCTGCGTCAACTGCTGCAGCACGCTGTGAGCACGCCGGGGCAGGCACGCATCAGGGCTCTCACTGCTTTTGGCCGGGCAGGCGGCGTCAGCGCGGCACTGTGTGCTGCGGCTGATGCAATAGCGAGGCCAGGGACGGGCTGGCAGTGCGGATGAGCGACCTGAGATGCACGTAACCGGGAGATCCTCGTTCAAAGAGGCAAAAGAGCCTCTGCGCGGCGCCCGGCGTCTCTGCTCTCTAGTTCCTGAGGCCTGCGCGCCCCGCCATTGGCCACTCCTCCTGCGCGTAGCTCCAAACACATCCACAACCCGTCGCTTCGTCAGACGTTGCGCTCGCTCTTGAACCGGCACCGGCACCAGCGCACACTGTCCCCGCTGCGACCTGCGAGAAACAATAGCCTTGTCGCCCCAGCACGCCGAGCTTATCGTCCAATTTTCCAGAAGAGCGCACAGCGACTGAGGCCGTGCAGACGCCACACGTTGTGTGAAATTTGCATCCCACTCTGTTGACGGCATCCCGTCGGACAAGCCTCCACCCGCAGCACCATGGAAGCTGAGATCAGAGCCCAGATCCCTGGCATCGACCCCGTCCTTTCGGACTACTCGGTTGGCTATCTGACCCATGCTGCCAACTCCTTCACCTCGGACGCGGACCCAAATGGCCCTTCGCCGCTTGAGGAAGCCGCTGCCAGCATCACTGCCCTGCTCCTTTCCGCTTCGGGTGATCTCAGTGAGCAGAATGAGACCACCATCCACAACCTCGTGGACAAGTTCATATCGCGCCTCAATGCCCAGAACGGCACTGACGGCGAGCGCCGCCAGATGGCCCCGTCCGCCCGGAAGCTGGACCAAGCCATCCACATGGGCTCGCGGACGCACATGTCCACCACCCTTGGGCTGACAGGCGGCGGCGTTGATCTTGAGTCTGCCAACGCCCGCAAAGTAGAATCCAGGGTCGACCGTAAGAAGCTTGAAAAAGCCGAGCGCAAGCTCAAAGCCAAGCAGGACCGCAAGGTCTTCAAGAATGTCGAGTATGAAGCCTCTAAGCTGCTCAATCAGCCAGACGAGACCCAGAGCTATGAGGACTTCTACATGCAGGTCAACCCGTTAATGTTGGGTTCTGAAGCTAGCACGAAGAGCAAGGACATCAAGATTGACAGCTTTGACATCTCCATCAATGGCCTGCGTATCTTGTCAGATACATCTCTCACCCTCGCCTATGGTCGTAGGTATGGTCTAGTTGGTCAGAACGGTATCGGAAAATCCACGCTCCTGAGGGCTTTGAGTCGCCGTGAGGTGGCAATTCCGACCCATATTTCGATTCTTCACGTTGAGCAAGAGGTAATACTGACCACGGCCGTAATGTTCCTCCGACTGACTGCGACAGATCCTTGGTGATGACACCCCGGCACTGCAAGCCGTTTTAGATGCTGACGTTTGGCGCAAGCATCTGCTCAAGGAGCAAGATGTGAGTACCAACGCATGCCTTTGAGAAGGTGTATCTAATCTTGCATAGAAAATTACCAAAGAGCTAGCTGACCTGGAAGCGGAGCGTGCCACCTTGGCAGACACATCAGCCGATGCCGCCTCGCTGGACAAGCAGCGAGAAGGTCTCGACCAAACTCTCAGCGACATTCACGGTAAGCTCGCTGAGATGGAATCTGACAAGGCCGAATCTCGAGCAGCCAGTATTTTGGCCGGTCTGGGTTTCTCTACAGAGCGTCAACAATTCGCTACCAAGACATTCTCCGGTGGTTGGAGGATGAGATTGGCTCTTGCACGAGCATTGTTCTGTGAGCCTGATCTGCTATTGCTGGACGAACCGTCCAACATGTTGGACGTCCCATCTATTACGTTCTTAGCGAACTACCTCCAGGGGTATCCGAGCACTGTTTTGGTAGTATCTCACGACAGGGCATTCCTGAATGAGGTAGCCACCGACATCATCCATCAACATTCCGAACGACTCGATTACTACAAGGGCGCTAACTTCGGTAAGTCTGCGTCCATCAAGCTCCCGAGACATGGCTGACTGTGTTAGAATCGTTCTACGCCACCAAGGAGGAACGACGCAAGACTGCTAAGCGAGAATACGAGAAGCAAATGGAAGTGCGCGCGCATCTGCAAGGTTCGTATATGCACGGTCAAGCTTCGGTAATGTGACTGACCTATTTGCAGCCTTCATCGACAAATTCAGGTACAATGCTGCGAAGTCGTCAGAAGCACAGTCGAGAATTAAGAAGCTGGAGAAGATGCCGGTGCTGCAAGCTCCGGAAGCTGAATACAGCGTGCACTTCAAGTTCCCCGAAGTAGAGAAGTTGTCTCCCCCCATCATCCAGATGAGTGGTGTCACCTTCGGCTACAGTCCAGACAAGATTTTGCTCAAAAATGTCGACCTTGACGTACAGCTTGACTCCCGGATTGGTATTGTCGGTCCGAACGGTGCAGGTAAAACAACAGCGCTGAAGCTGCTGATCGGTGCTCTTTCGCCGACGACAGGTTTGATATCACAAAACCCTCGTCTTCGCGTGGGCTTCTTCGCGCAACATCACGTAGACGCCTTGGACCTCAACGACAGCGCGGTTGGCTTCATGTCGAAAAAGTTCCACGGCAAGACGGACGAGGAGTACCGGCGCCACCTGGGCGCTTTCGGTATCACGGGTATGACGGGTCTGCAGAAAATGGAACTGCTATCTGGAGGCCAGAAGTCTCGTGTTGCCTTTGCATGTTTGTCTCTGCAGAATCCGCACATCCTCGTGCTCGACGAACCGTCGAATCATCTGGATATCGAAGCCATGGACGCTCTCTCAGAGGCGCTGCAGAAGTTTGAGGGCGGTGTGCTGATGGTCAGTCACGACGTCACCATGTTGCAGAACGTGTGTACAAGCCTGTGGGTGTGTGACAACGGCACGATCGAGCACTTCGATGGCACGGTCAAGGACTACAAGAAGAGGATTACTGCGCAAGCCAACGAAGCGGGCGTGGTGGCAAAGCACTGAGCTCGTCGCGATAGGTAGACGCAGAGTACAATAGATCTGATCAGTCTTGTGCGTGCGGTATACGCTTGGGCCTCGCACAGGTTGCCCGTGGCACCTGTTGGTGGCCGCGTTAAGGATGTGAGTGAAGCCAGATGTGGAGTTGGTCACATACATAAGTACCTTACCGCTGGCACCAGTTTCGAGTGTTGTTTGCTTCCATGCACATGTGCTTTGCCGCTCTTGTTGGTCAGGAACACCTCTTCCGGCTGTAAGGAGCCGCTCGCTGCTAGCTCCGCAGCGGGGCTACGCTCGCGCTTCAGTCACGGTGCGTTGATACAGAGAGCGGTCCACTGTATGGCCAGGGCAATATCAGGCAAGTTCGAAGCGGTGCCTTCTGGACTCGGCCATGGCCATGGCCACAGGACTAGCACGATGAGCGGTGGAGTTGATGCAGCAGCGTGGGGCCGTGCGGAGCCCGAGTCCCAGAGCTTAGCGCGACGCCTTCCCTTCCAAGAATCACGGCCAACTCGACCTCATCCCATCACCGTCACCGCTCACGACGCTGCACGCTGTCGCCGCCAATGCTCCTGGCCTGACTGTGACTCGACCGCGCCCACACTTCTCCGCTTTGCCGACAGAGCGCTGTGTCCTGACGTCCGCCCAACCACGCCCGCCCACATCATACTACAACCGGCACCTTGTCGCATACACAGGCTTTCGATACCCACGGCTTGTCCGTAGTCACTCCTTTGCCTCACCAATCCTGCGACAGCAGCCACGCGCGCCCACCTTACACGGCCACTGCCCCCGCAGAAGACCCACGAACTCTCGCTACCGCCGGTGGATCTCCCTGCCCGCCTCCCTTATACTTTCCGCCCGAACACGGCAACGAGGATCCCCACAAGGACTGCGACGAAGACGACAACGATTCGCCGCCAGCGTTCACTGCTGCCCCGCCTTTTAGTTTTACCGAGTCTTCATCCTCTGCAACTGCTTCGGCCGAGACCAAGGCCGCGCTTCCACGCGACACAAAAGACGGGTCCAGTAGCAAGGACATCGACGACGGCGAACCGCCACCACCGTACAGCGAAGGATACAGTCCACTTGAATCGTTCACATACGTCATGGCGTCTGCAGGAGGTCCCGCAAGCATCATCACGCAGGTGTCGCAGCAGAGCGCTGGCCCACCAATAAACACGCTCGGTGGATCCGATGAGAACATCACGCTCGAGCTGAGGTAGGCAGTTCACTTAACTCAACTGTTCCGAAGCTAATGATACACAGGGGATCGCGCTTCACCCTCTCCCGTGACGAGCTCCTTACCCTCCCAGAATTTGTTCTACTTTCGCTCTTTCCCAACGGACTGCTCCCCGATGGCCACATGAATCAGTATCACGACGGTGATGTATACCCGGTCGATGTTGGTGCCCCCGACTTCTCTTCTCCTCCCAACGTCCGCTTCAACTCAGTTCAAGCGATCCGTTACCATCTCTCCAACCCCGCATTATACGTATCTGACAATCTCTACTCTTCTCAGTATGATCCCAACTCACTGCAATACATGCTGGAGTTCTTCCGCACTGTAGCCCAGACTATCCCCGCCTCGCCCCCTTCTCCTTCCGCCGTCCCAGATCACCCGACCGAAGCGCATGCCATTGAGCCCATGCATGGTTCAGCACGAGACATGCTGCAGGACCGTGCGGGCATCATTGTGCTTCGAGAAGATTTAGATTTCTACGTGATCCCGCCCCACCGCGACATTTCTCATCCCGACATGATCGAAGTAAAACGGGCCGCCGGCGAAGCCCTTCTCAAGCAAGACGGTATCTTCTCCGGTCTGCGGAAGAGCGAGGAGCCTGGTACGACTGAGCAGCACCTAATCGAGATGCTGACTGCAGGGTGAGCACATTTTCGTCTTTGTTTCCATTCTCAATGTCATTTCTACGCTTCATTCGTGAAGACCCGCTTATTTAATTCAAATCTAGCGGCTTCAACCACGACGACCGATGGGGCCACCGTGCTGGAGAGCCCAACAAGGCTGTGATATGCAGCATCGCACTAGCCCGTCTTCGCACCGACATCAAGGGCAACGACCTGGCCAACAGCAACGCGGTGGGTATGGCCCAGAAGCTACTCCTCTTCTGGAGGAAGCCTGCCCGGCGGTGCTGGTGGGAGGGCGTCGAGCTTGACAACGTTAGGGGCGTAGAGGGCAAGCTCAAGGTGTGGATCAGGAGGGTTTGGACGCTGGAAATGGTACGTTTCGCCCGTCGTAACTTGCTCTTTAAGCAGCCGCAGCTAACAGACTCGCAGAGCGTCATCGGACTGCGCTGATTCCCGCAAGCGAGCGCATAGTCCATTTTGTCTCTTTGGGGCATACTTCATACTTTCCCGCCTGCCCTTCAGTCTGCAACACTTTTCTACATTACAAAAGGCTGTTTTCCGATGTCTTGTCTTGTCCTTTTTGTTTGTTCTCTCCTAGTTACTTTCGTTGTTAGATACCTCCTTCATCACGCCACCGTAAGCGGATCGGGCGGCATGTCGGATACCCATATCACAGCAAGCGGCATTGTTTCCTCGACACGATACCATTGGAAGGGAGAGAAGTTAGGGGAGCTAGGATGGTTCTTTGGAGAGATGGGTATATACATGTGTAGAACGTAGGCATCAATGTAGGATGTGTAATATCGATTTGAGATACGGGTTTGTTTGGGCGAGCGTGGTCTTGCGCGTATTCTCGGAGCTACACATGCTTGTGCAGTCCTGACATTGGCGGAGTTCGGAGATGGCGGTGGCATTGCATGTATCAAAGTCTCACCACGCTTTCGTTCGAGACAGCAGCACGGTCAACAACCAAAGTTCTCCCGATCGGTCTCTGAATCAGATGTCCCTTGCTTCGTCGGTTCCATCCCCTCGCACGCCTAAAAGCAGCACACGACGCCACAACGCAGCGCGAGAACAAAGAACACAGTCTCCCGGTACCTCCTCTTTGGTACCGACCCAGCCTCTCCACACTCCCCTGCTCAACAGACGAACGCTGCGTCCACAGTTCTGCAGTGCACCTCGGGGATCTCCATGGCCTTCCCTAGCGACGGTCCTCCGGCGTGGCACGGCATGCCGTGGCTGAAACGCAGCTAGAACATGCATGCATGCATGCCAATATACTACCCACCCAAGGACCGGTTTCCTCGAGCGTACAAGGGCTAATACACGCATGCATGCATGTTATCCCAGAGCGGGGACGGACGACATGAGATGGAACGACAAGGGACAGAACATGGTGGAGGGCCATGTCACAGAGAAGGCAAAGGGTGGGCCGTACAGAGCGACCTGTGCATGTGGTGTCGTCCCTCGTCTCGTCGATCTTGGTTGCCCTCGTTTCGTAGACATGTCTCGCGAGGATCCACGGCATCTGTGGTGAGAGCTGTCAGCTGCGAGCTGCGAATCCAGGTAGCTAAAGCAAGCACGACGTCTGCGTCGGTGGTGGGACGCTGTCAATGGCGGGCTACATGCACCGGGCAGCGTACATGTCGCCGTCGATACTTGCCGTCGATACTTTGGTGCGTGGGGGTCAGGCAAGGAGATGCACATGTGGGCATCCGCACGTACGGACGTCGGGTGCATGTGAGGGCGGCATGCTGCGTTAGCAAGTCCCGTATAAGGTTCCAGGCAGGTACCTTGGGCAGCTCTGCGTCGACGTCGCTGTTGTGCGGCGTGTCAAGATGTTACATCGGAGGACGCGTCCACATGAGAAAGGCTCAATGATTCACAAATCTGCACACCGTACACATCAACAATATGTCCTGTAACGTACACAATGTGGTGGGTTCGCGCGACTCAAGGCCGGCAATCTCTTCATTGTACAGTGCTATAGTTGCAGCGTTGTCGCTCACACTACTTCTGATCATTCCATTCCTTCCATCACCGCGGGTCTGGCCATAGTTGAAAGGCCAAACGGATGATATGCATGTTCAAGCTATTATTAACGCCGGTATACCCCAGCCCGTGATCCCTGGATCCAGGCCCCGAAATCTAAACAATGGTGATGCCGTTGAGGCAAAAACTTTTTCGAAATGGTATCATCCCAACTCGTAACGTCGTGTTGAACTGTGAGCAAATGGAAAAGAAATCTAGTAGCGGTAGATGTCGCTCTTGAAGGGACCCTGCTTGGGCAGGCTGAGGTACTCGGCCTGCACGTCGGTGAGGACAGAGAGCTCGGCGTTGACGTGGGCAAGGTGGAGGTTGGCGACCTGCTCGTCGAGCTGCTTGGGGAGCGTGTAGACGCCGATCTCGAGCTTGCCAGAGTTGCCGAACTCGATGAACTTCTTGGCGAATTCGTCGTCGCCAGCCTTGTAGAGGTAGATCTGGGCGAGGACCTGGTTGGTGAAGGAGCAGGACATGACGAAGGAAGAGTGGCCGGTGGCACAGCCCAAGTTGACGAGACGGCCGTCGGCGAGGAGGATGATGTGGCGGCCGTTCTTCATGAGGAAGCGGTCGACCTGGGGCTTGATGTTGGAGACGGACTCGGCGTTGGCGCGGAGCCAGGCAACGTCGATTTCGATGTCGAAGTGACCGATGTTGCAGACAATGGCATCCTCGGGCATGACCTCGAAGTGCTTGCCAACGAGAATGTCACGGCAGCCGGTGGTGGTGACGAAGATCTGACCCTGGGGAGCAGCCTTCTCCATGGTGGTGACCTGGTAGCCGGAAACGGCAGCCTGGAGGGCGTTGATGGGGTCGATCTCGGTGACGAGGACGCGGGCACCCATGCTGCGGAGAGCATCGGCACAGCCCTTGCCGACATCACCGTAGCCAGCGACGACGGCGACCTTACCAGCGATCATGACATCGGTGGCACGCTTGATGCCGTCGACGAGCGACTCGCGGCAGCCGTACAGGTTGTCAAACTTGGACTTGGTGACGGAGTCGTTGACGTTGATGGCGGGGACAAGGAGGCCGTGCTCCTTGTTCTTGAGCATTCGGTAGAGGTGGTGGACACCGGTGGTGGTCTCCTCGGACACACCGTAGCAGTCCTTGAGCATCTCGGGGTACTTCTTGTGGACAAGGGCAGTGAGGTCACCACCGTCGTCGAGGATCAAGTTGAGGCGCTTGTCATCCTTGAAGGCAGTGAGCTGCTGCTCGAGGCACCAGTTGTACTCCTCCTCGGTCTCACCCTTCCAGGCGAAGACGGGGACACCGGCGGCGGCGATGGCGGCAGCGGCGTGGTCCTGGGTGGAGAAGATGTTGCAGGAGGTCCAGGTGAGCTCGGCACCGAGCTCCTTGAGGGTCTCGATGAGCACGGCAGTCTGGATGGCTGCGGCGTGTTAGCAGCTGACAAGCGCGATTGAGGGCAGGGGCATGTCGACATACTCATGTGCAGGCAACCAGCAATGCGGGCACCCTTCAAGGGCTGCTCGCCGGCGTAACGCGCGCGGGTCTGCATGAGACCGGGCATCTCATTCTCAGCGAGCTCGATCTCGCGGCGGCCGAAGGCCGCGAGCGAGATATCGGCAACCTTGAAGGTGTGGGCGGGCTGTCCAGACATGATTGCGGTGGAAATGGGGGAAGAGAGAAGAATTGGGTATATGGAGGGAGGGAAGGAGTGAGTGAGACTGGGAGGAAAGAAGGGTCTTTAGTGGAGGGGCAGAGCTTTTTGTCTCGCCGGCAGTTTGGGCCCCGCCGCAGAAGTCACCGACACCAACCCCGCGAGGCGCTTAGGCCCGGGTTGGCCACCACGACTCGCCCCTCGATGCCGACAAAACAAAGCCGGCTCGATCAACCATTTCTGCGACTCTCGTGTGGCATCACGCCTGTTGATGTGCCTATGTTACTGTTCTAGCACCATATGTTGTGGCAATTGTTGCTGTGTGCAGGGCTTGGCTACGCCCGTGTCTGGTGAGCGCCATGAAGACCCTGGCGCTTCATGCCGGCGAGACCCACTGCGATTGGCCCACGCCCGCTGACGGACGACCGACGCAAGCCTCCGATTGATATCGAAAGACAGCGCAGAGGCTACATCTCCCGCCGCGACGACGAAGCGTCCGTGATGGACAGTCGTCTGCCATCGGCCACAACCGAAGCAATGAGAACCGTTGCTAGTGTCTCCATGCGTCTCAGCCACCCAGGTTTCCCGAATCCCTTATGCCGGTCATGTTTCCCTCCACTACCCGTCGACTTCGGTTTCTACCATGTCGGACAATCCCCGCGTGCGTTAGGTCAGAAATCGGGTGAATAAAACAATCTCTGTCTCCGACCTGTCGCGATCTGGTCCGTCCTCGAGTACCTGCATGGCGGCCTCGCATGACCCGACATGTGCGGTGCGCCATGACAGAGTGCCATAAGCGTCAAAGGTTTTCCTGAAAAGCGATATTGGTCCCACTGCTGTGTTTCTTAGGTGGCTGACACTGCATTACAATCACAGAATCGTGAATGGCTGCTATCATCACAACGCTGACGGACAGGATCAGAAGCCCAACATAGAAATCCAGAAAGACCCCCTAGATTGACATCGGTTCTGCTTCACAACTCCCTCGTACCGACCAGCAGACACGGTACCCTGTTCATCTCCTTGCTATCACGACGTTGTCCATCACCCAACATGCCAGAATCACTCTCGGTACCAGACACCATTCTCAGGATCGTCCAGCATCTGAGCTCCGGCGCTTATCACATTATAAGTTGGCCCCTCGTATTGCTAATCGAATTTAGTGACGACCGCTTCAAGTACTTGAATGCGTACCATCGCCACTCATAAGCTGTGTCTACCTTGGAGAAATTATCATAGCTTGACGTATGAAGGAAAGGAAAGAGCAGGCTCATCATCCGGATAGACGCAAAGAGTTGAATTCTGGGAGTTTTCGCGCGATGCGAAAGACTTCGGTGGCGGCTGGACGGCAATCGAAAACGCAAGATGAGCATAAAGACTACCAACGAGGACAATTCTTATCGGATCAGCAACCGCAGCCCTAACGAGGACCGGATAAATTCGCACTGTCCACCTTTCTATCGATCTTTCGCCACTTTCGCCAATCCTCGCGATTATGCCTGCTCCCATGGTAAAACGTGAAACGCCCTCGCTCACAACTTCTAAATCATAACTTTAAGTCGCCATCATGTTCACGCACATCGCATGTATTCCCGCGAACCTACCCCACAAACGCAAGGCCGGCGAAATCGAGGTGTTTAGAGCTCCTTCACGTTAGCCTCATCTCTACGCACACTTCCCTGGTAATCCGAACATCCTCGTCCGCAAGCTTCTCGGTATCCACCAGCGCCCCTTGATCGGAATTCTACGATTGTCCTCACCCTAACCAGCTTGGTTTTCTTGTGGCAGCCTCCCAAGCTTTGCTCGGCCGTACATACCGCATTGCGAAGCAAATATCATGACAGGACAAAGCAGCCACTTTTAGTCGACATCACCAAGGCGGCACAGGAAGCAGTGCGACGAGGGGTTTTAGTCGAGCACACCGAGCTGGCGACACATCGAGAGTGTGTGCATGTTCTTTTGTTCCGGGACACCGCGCTGCCAGCACATGGCATTTGGTCGGTCGCCTTTTTAGTGTTACTGGAGGGGACAGATGTGTGAGCATCGTAGTCGCCAACACGCAGATATTTGTATTGAATATCACACGTCTCCCGTTATTGATCGTTTGTATGGCCATTGTTAAAATCTGCTGCCTAGCCATATGCTGCAGGCGTATAGATTTGTGAAGAATTACGCAGCAGCGCTGGGTAGACTCAGTTGTAGACTGATGCCGGGTCATGAGACATTGAGCTCGTAGGTATTTGAGGACTTCCTGCCGGAGTACTATGGAGCGAAGTACCCCGCGTCTGGAAAATATCCTGATCGTCCGTGACATTGGTACAGCTTCGGTTTGAGAGAGCCTTCCGCAGCAGATGCACAGGTTAATTGCTTGCGGTTAGGGTTTAGAAGCGAAAACCAGAACGATCTCGTGCCAAAGCTGTACGCCAGATTTATTAGTCTATCCTCAAGCCAAAGTTTGGAAATCATCGGAAACAGCCTTACTCGTCCCTTTTGCTCTCGACCTGGTGGTCTTAGAGAGCTCCGCAGCGCACCATTGTCATGCTTTCGGTCGGTCTTTGGGAAACAAATCCGGATCCACAGATCGGATAGTTGAGCGCTGCTTTCAGTCGACAGCCCCGGGGCCGGTGATTCTGGAGAGGTCTCCGCGCCGCAGCATGGTCGGGTACGCTTCTTTGTTTTGAGAAATGAGGCACCGACCCACACATGCTCCTCACGGACGTGTGTGTCCAGTGGCCAATAAACTCCCCGGAGACCTGTACAAGTGCAAAGTGGACTGAGACCGAGGCAAAGACACACAGACGACATGGAAATCAGTCCTTGGTCGCTTCGATTCGCAGATACCAAAGAGGAGGCAGCACATACCGGCTTGCGCTTAAATCTTTTAGAGTTCTAGAGAACAATGGGGTTGAGTGACGCTTTGGATACGATACGGAAAGGTCATATATATTTGACTGTTGGTGCCTTAGACGTACGAGTAGCTGGAATTTGGGAGAGACACCAGCGGGCAATGGGTTTGCTTAGGAGCCCTTTGCGAAACAGGAAGAACGGCGAGCTCATGGCTGCCAACCCAGTGTTTCTTTACAGACACCACGGAGACAGCAGCACATGGCTGCGCATCTTTACCCGTTTTAGTGTGCCAGAGAACAGTGGAGTGGCCTGTGGTGTGCAAAAGACGATCTAAAAGGGATATATACACTTGACTGCCGCGGGTCCTCTACAGATCCATGTTTTGAGCAATCCGGAGAGACCAGAGAGCACATGAAATACCTGCCTGACTTTGTAGAGAAAATTCAGCGGGCTCATAGTCGTGACTTCCGGGGGATTCTTCAGTGCAGACAACACGTAGACAGCAGCACATGAGCTTGTTCAAAAGTGTCCTTGGTACTCCAGAGAAAATGGGAGTTGCGTAGTGTGCAGACGACGATCCAGAAGAATATACATATGTGCTGCTGTTGGTATCCCTGGTGCGTAGGTGAGCAGTTTCTTTTGGGGAGAGACCAGCGAACACACGTCTTGAATGTTCGTGTCTTTGGAGAAGCAAAGCGAGCTCAAGTTGGTCGTGGCATATTTATGGAGGGCAGCATGGAGGCGGTAGTATATCGGGCGGACCGGTGTCATTTAGTGCGTGATGAGGAAGGAACGAAGGAAGTGGGTAACGAGGTTGCCGCAATGTGTGTTGGGGCTCATATGTTCTGGACATGGGCTCGCATTGCGGACGTTTTGAAGAGACGCCAGCGAACACATTTCCTCGAAATCTGCGTGATTGTCTAGGGCCAGAGCCAGAACCCTCCGGAGGGTCTAGTCACTTTTGGTTGAGAGTGGAGAATGTAGGGATGGAAACGGCGGCGGGGAGGAGGTGACCAGAAATCTGTTGTTGATTTCGGCACTTTCGTCAGAAGTCAATCATGTAATTCTTGCAATTGCGATGTTCGTGTATGGCCCCTTCGAAGTCAGAGATCAAATACCATAGGTACACTTGGCCTCGGTTGATTCTAGAAGCCGCGCTCACAGACGGCAGGATATTGCTAGATGGCGCGGTCCTTTTTCTCTTCGAGATCACAAACTACCCAACACTTGCGCGCCATCTTTAGTCCTATCATTCGTGCATAATAACTGTCGAATAAGACAAGGAGAGATCGGCCTACTGAAGAATTTGATTCAGCATTTCAAACCACACAGATGTAGATTCAATGGTTTCAGTACAAAATACCATCATGAAGACGTTGATTGTCAGGTTTGGTTTGTGCCATGCTGTACTTGGCTAAATCGACACAAGAAGTTCCCGTCTGCTAAAGACTTAGGTGTTATGCGCGAACCGAGACCACAGAGCTCCGCCATAAAGTCGGTATCTCGACGAAGTATCCTTTCGATCCAGGCAAGCCATGGAACCCAGCACCAGTGATTTTGGTACTGAGGGAGTATCTGGCGGGGAAAGATTGACTCACATCCCTTGAAGTCTTCTGGGTTCCAAAAACCACGGGCTAACCCCCAACATCACGCTTCCCCTTCTTTAATCCTAGCCTTGAGGTAGACCGCCCGTGGAGCTCACATCGCTTCCAGGGTGCGTTATTTTGATGACCAAGTATATCAGACCCCAACATCATATCGGCCAGCCAAGATATTTCTTCTCCCAGTTTTTAGTGCTCAGGAAACTCTTTTCGCACTTGTTTTTGGTGTCCTCTCATGAGTGGACAAAGCAGTGTGAGGAGCAGTGCTAGACCTTTGAGGTTTTTTATACATTGCCATCGCTTTCCGATCCACACAAGCCATCAGATTACCCATCGTTTTCTTTTTATTGCCAGTTGAGAACCGCTCGCGGAGACCACATTGTCTCCAAAATGCAAATGTTCTAGAGACAAGAAACAGCAGAAATGACATTGGTCATTTCGTCTTCGTTGGTGGGTGCACTCTTACGAGTAAGGAAAGCAGTGTGAAGACAACGCTGCACCTGCGAGGCCTTCTATGCATCACCAAAAGGGATGACTAAGCAGAGCGTCAAGAAATGAGTCCCGTAAAGTATACAATTAGCCAAGGCTCGACAAGCAACAATTAATACGTGCGGAACATTGTGAAAAGAGTCAAAGTATGAAGTCTATCATTTCGCATCCATGTCGGAGACGCGGCATGTCTACCTCCGCCAGACGCCCCAAACTGCCTCCAAACCATGCATGCCAACCAGCGTATCACATCATCCAAGTATCGCTGTAGAGTGCCCTGCTCCATCATTCCGATGCTGCATCCAATTGCTGTCCATCACGGACATGTCCTGGCAAGAAAAGTCTGCCTTGTTTCTGGAAATCTCGAGCTCGATCTGGTCTACTCCTCGATCGTCTTCACGCACTCCCACCCGCCGCTCAGCTTCTCCCTCCATAGGCTCACTCTGTTGTCTCCGGTGCTGACGGCCAGGACATTACCGCTCAAGCTCCAGCTGACCCTCCACGCTACAGCTTCGACGTTCAGGACCGTGGACTTCCATTCCCCTGTATTTGTTAGCGCGCTGCTGCTAGACCATTCTGACTCCTCCACTTACGCAGATCTGAGGATGTCCAGATGCGCACGGTCTTGTCCTGGCTTGCTGAAGCAATATACGACTTGGACAGCACAGTCGGCGACCACGCGACATCGCGCACCCAATCTGTGTGTCCGGGCAGTATCTGCGAGTTCTGGTAGGATCCACTCTCAGGGCTGAACTCCCAGAGCTTGACCTGGCAGTCGCTGCCGCCTGTGACGAACCGCCTTGCGTTGCCCGCCGCGTTCCCGCTCGCTGTGATGACCTGTCCGGGCGCGTAGGCAGGTGCCCAGCTTACGCTGTTGACACCTGAGCCACATGCCTGGAATATCTGGTGCGACCAGTTGTTGTCCTTGAACTCGAGGACCGAGACGTTGCCGTCGGAGGAGGCGCAGGCAAGCACACAGCCTGCCTCGTGGGGTGCCCATGCGACGAGGTTGACGGATGCGGAGTGGAGGGCGACGTCGTAGATCTTCTGCCAGGTGCCGTTTTGTTCGCGCCAGATGATGACTTTGCCGTCGTATGAGGAGGAAGCGAGGATGTTGCCGTACTTGGGATGGGCCCATGCAACGCACCAGACGGCGCCTTCGTGTCTATCGCGCTGTTAGCCAGGTGGCGGACAGACGCAGCCGCGGTTGCCTACCCTTTCAGCGTCTCCACCAGCCTGTGCGATTCGCCCTCCACCTCGAAGATCTTGATGGTCTTGTCGGAAGAGCACGTGGCTAACCGCCTGCCGTAGTAGTCGAGGACAGCATCGTGCTGCATGTCGTTAGTCTCGAGCGAAAGCAAGTCGATGACCCCGTTGCCGCCCGCTGCGGGGTTCGACCGGTGCCTGGTGGAGATGGCGGTGGAGGTGCTCATGGTGGCTCTATGCTAGAAGGCGTGTGTGTGTGAAGCGGTGTGGTGGTAGACGTACAATCATGTCATCGTGGCCGGCGGAATTGGTTATTACGTTGGCCTGGAATGGAAGCGGCGCGTTAGCGGCTCAAGTTCGGAAGCTGCAACCATAGATGGCACTTACCATGTTGGTCTGTTTGATGTTGTGTAGCGGGGAAAGAGCGGGTGGTGCAGGAGCGGTGGGCAGAGGCGCAATGAGAGCTCGTCGCGGTGTTGGAGCTTGGAGTTGAGATGCTCTGTGGCCTCTGCAGGGGTCCGGTTCCAGCCCCGAGCGGCGATGAGATAAGATTAGATCGCATCCCTGTCGAGGCTTAGTCATGTGCCTTCCAGAAAGATGCTCGTCTCCACACACTCATCTATCGTGAACTCGAAACATGAAGTTGCAGCATCTTGGACACCATACGTCTCTGCTTGATACCATGAATAACGCACCCTGAATTCCATACACCAAGCACACTGTGGCAGAGTCGCACATCGGTCCTGTGTATCGCATACCCACACATCACTGCTTCGAAGATCCACTCGCTCTCCTGAAGGATTTCTTCTGTTCTCCTCTGTAGAAATCTGATGGATTACCATCGCGATGCTACTACACTACGTCGCTTACATCTTCCAGGCGGAACGGTTGGGATTTTCGAACGACTCATGAGATACAACACATTCCACGACCAGTATGAAATACTACTTGTTACACCACTTGTCCAGTCTTCTTGTTATAGAACTAACACGACTGTATGCGCAGTGGGCCATGTAGGACATGGCGTGCTCTGCGCTTTGATATTTCACCGACTTATGTGGAGCAGGCTTACAAGCACGCCATATAGCTTCTTTCAACCTCACCTCAACATCGTGCAGCAGAACCACAAAACTCGTACAACTATGACATCAAATGCGCATCCTAAGGTTTAAGATATCTTGAATTAGCATGATCGCAAATATAGCAGTGGCAAAAAGTCTCTCGCTCTATCGGCATTGGATTGTCCAGCCCTAGGACGGGGCTTTCAGGGCAAGTGCCGACTGCTAGAGTACTTTGAGTGCATACGAGTACAATGGTTCCATACATGCATGCGCATGCACTAGATCAGCCAGCTTCCTGTGCGTCATAAGCATAGACTTGAAGTTCCAAACTCGGGTTCGAGGGTGATCCCGGGATCGCTATGGCGATGACAATTTCGCGATCGCGACGCCGTTCTTTGTTAGCTACAGAATCTTCCAGTCACACCGGTGAGGACGCTGATCTCTCTAACCGGTTTGCTGACCTGGTCTTGTCCGCAACTAGACGACCATGACTCCCCTCTGAGGGCAGGATTCAGTTTGCCGTTCTACATTCAAAAGACCACCAAAGAACGTGCAACGATCACGTCGGCTTCTCCATCACTCAGCTGCTCGAAACTCGCGCAACCTGTTTCTCCAGCCAAGCTCTTCCCCAGATGATCGCTCGGGGCCCCTTTGAAATCCCCAGAATCGTGCCATGACATCCCGGTCGCCAGAAGCACATGCAGCCGAGGAACAGTGCACGGTGTGAGGGGAAGACGCCGAGCCGTTTCGCACACAGTGGTGTTTAGCCACTCGTTGAGGTTACGATCATCGTGCGATCAAAAGCACTTCCGTCCAGGAGCACGTTGCGCACAGAACCTACCTGCCATCCTATATATGTCTTTGGAGGGTGTCATTTCAGCCGGCTGCCGGCGTCGCTGCAAGTTGACTGTGCCTTCGGCCCCTGGACTGCATCACGCGCGAATAGGCAGGCTGCGGGAGGAGAGGCTGGACGAGCCGATGAAAGCTCCTTGCTCAACAAGGCGACCAGAGCCACGCAGTTACGTCGTGGCGTGTCACTGTCGAAGCTACCAGCATATTGACACCTGGAGTCTCCAGCCTTAACGGGCAAGGCGGGACGGAAGAGTATCCGAGGCAGGTAAAGTGGCTTGCGGGGTTTTAACGCCCAGCGCATAAAGCTGGTCCCCCTGGCCTGGAGCGTCATCGCCTTTATGAAAAGTCCTGCGGTGCGCGCAGCGTGAGACGGCATCGAATGTTGTCAGAGACAAGAACACCAAGCTCAGCACTGAGGGTCACGTATGTACGCTCTCGTGGTACACTACGCGCGTCTCCAGTCTTTCCATTGCAGCCATTCCCCAAAGCAGTTCGCGCATGCGCATTGCGGAAGGCAAGGGGAATGCGATCGGCGCCACCACGCGCTCGGGCCCTCAATTCATGCGCCAATGTGGCGTCCGGGGAGTCCACACCAGTCTTTCACCTTGAATGCTCGTGGTGCCCGCCGCCGGCAAACTCCAAACGTAAAGAAATTCCAGCTCGCCCAATCAATATGCCCGCGCCGCCTCGCCATACCCGAAGCAATATTGCGCCCGGACCAGCCAGATGGCAACTGCTCCCAGGGGCCTGGCCGTCTCATTCGCAGCGCCCTGCGGCCGTCGCCCTCCAAGAGGAAGTCGTGCGAACGGCTCGTCTCTAGCTAGCGATCCTCCTCGCTCTAAAAAGCTTTTGCGAGTAGCCGCATGTGACGCCGAGCCCCCCTGGGCGCATTGGCGCACCAGCGCGAGCTAGCGACTTGTTTCCTGGGGGAAAGCCGGGGCCATCCCAACGTGCATTCAATACTTAAAGCGCACCCAGGTGTCCTCCCTTTGCCCTGTAGCACGTCTCCGGAATACAAACAGTCGTTTCTAACCTCCGTACAATCATCAAGACCGCTCGCTCGTCCAATCGACGCAACAACACCCCACACCAATCTATCAAGATGAAGACCTTCGTTCCCGCTCTCCTCGTCGCTCTGGCCGGTGTTGCCTCTGCTCAGCTTGCTGACCTGCCTCAGTGCTCGGTACGTTTGGAATCTATCCGTATCCCGTATTGACGTTGTCGCTAACTCCCCACAGCTCCAGTGCTTCTTGACCGCATTGGGCTCAGACGGCTGCTCCGAGCTCACCGACTTCAAGTGCCATTGCGAGAAGTCCGATGCCCTCCTCGCCTCCGTGACCCCCTGCGTGCAGGGCGCGTGCACTGCCGACGAGCAGGCCGAGGTGATCAAGGGCGTCGAGAACACGTGCGCCTCCGCCGGTGTCACCATTAGCGTGCCCGCGCCCAGCGCAACCGCGGCCCCCGAGTCATCCTCCGCGGCCCCCGAGTCCAGCGCTGAGGCTTCCTCCACCGAGGCTGCCTCCTCCTCCGCTGCGCCCTCTTCGTACGAGGTCCCCGCCTCCACCTCCGCCGCTGCCAGCTCCTCCGTCTCGGCCGTGCCCCTGCCCTCCGCCAACGGCACCGTCCCCAGCTCCACCCCCGCACCCACCCAGTCTGAGTTCCCTGGCGCGGCTTCCCGTATCGGTGCCGCCGCTGGCCTTGTCGGCGCTGCTGCCTTCGCTGTCTTCGCTTTGTAAATACTGCATTAGCGTTGCATTGGCATGGTATTGCATGCCACGGTATCACATGATTGACGGCATGGGATGATGGGCTGGGAAAAGGAACGTGTACATGGCGCGCAGAGCCCGGTTACGAGATCATTAATGGACATGCAGCGAGGGGGCGATCTCGTGTATTATACGATACTAAAGATGGCTTGCGGGTGCAAGTTGGGTAGTAATGCATTTTGTGCTCCTCACTGATGTCTCTGTTGTGATTTATCCTGCTATGTGTCGTTGTTTACCCTACCATGTATCTTTGTGCGCTCCGCTGTGCGTTGGCCGTGGTCAACTTCGGCCGCACCATCTTACCTACTCAACAGTGATCGCGATCCCTTTCCTGATTTGTGCATTCGATTAAACACCTGTTTCGCATAGAAAGCATATACGTCACCCACCGCACACCCCTGTTACACCGCATTATCGAATTGGCGCTACCGACAGGGATCCTGTCCAACCTCGTTCCAAGCTCGTGCTTTGGAAACGTAAGATGGTGAGTAAGAGTAACAGAGTGCCGCGTACAAGGTACTTGAAGTGTTGCTACAAGGTGTTTGAGTTGGAAGAAAGAGCGGAGTGTGAGTGTGGTTTCGATTCTTTTCTTCCACCTTGCAGCAGTGCTCCATCTTCAACGCCATCCACGGTAAACTTCCTGACTGACAGTCGTTGCTGTACTCAAGTGACAGCGAAACAGCACCCTCGGACGATCTAAGATACATCCAGCTTTTGGCATCGTTGGTGTGAATTCACCAGTGCATCGTTCTCGACGATTGTTCCAGAGGGATCCAGACCCAGATCGCCGGGATAGGATAAAGCATCTGTTTGGTGTCGAAGTATGCTAGGTATGAGGTAGTCGTTCACCAAGATTTCCGCGCGGTGAGTGAAGTGTGTATGTTCTCAGCCAGTCACCCTGGCGATGCAAGCTACGCACACTATTGCGCGACCCTCTACCGCACAACTCATGCCACACCTTGCACCCACAGTCTCAATCGCTAACACTAAATCAGGGTAGAGACCCCGGACCAACATCTCTAACGCCCTTTCCACCAACGTATTTACAATTACACCTGCCAATTACAAACCTAGCCCTAAGATCTCCAAACGCCGACTGCCCTAACCTCTTCTACACCATTTACTGCCCCTTTCTCACTCTCCACCTTACTCAAAACCTCTCCAACAGCGCCCTCAAGGCTTCCTCCTTCTTGTTGAAAAACACACTCGTATGTGTATCATTGCTGACGCGATAATCCACCCCTCCCTTTCCCTCTCCAGTTCTCATGCCCAACTCCGCCGCGATGTAGTCCCCATGACTGAGCGGCACATTCCCATCGTCCTTCCCGTACCACATGCCCACCCACAAATCCGCTCTGATATCCCTAATCCGAAACCCCCAGTCTGTACACGTCACCCTCCCATCCTGCGCTGCGCCCTCGAAAGAGCGCCCATAAGCCCTGTTTGCAGACGTGCACATGGTCCACAGGCCATCTTCGTCATCGGCCAGTATGGCGCGGTCACGGGGGTCCTGTTTCGCCAGGAACGCCGGCGCAAGCATCATCCGCACGCGTGTTTCGACGGGGAGGTCGACGCGGCCGACGGGACCCAGGAAGAAGGATTTCATGAGGTAGGCGAGCAGCGGGACGGGGCAGTGGGCCCAGCCGTAGGGGAAGCCGAGCTTGTGGGCGAGGAAGCCGCCACGGTGGCCAATGAGGTTGGAGGGGCCGATGCAGCAGACGAGGGAGGCGGCGACGAGGGTGTGTGCGGGGAGAACATGCGCGCAGGCGAGGACGGAGGGACCGCCGCCCGAGGCGCCCTGCGCGGACTGATGGTTAGCAAAGTTCTCGCTATCATACTGAGGAGAAGAAGGGGAGTGGGCGGGGAAGACATACAATCACCGCATACCTCTCCAACCCAAGCTCTCCTGCCAACGCCTCCACATCTTTTGGATAATCCAGCAACTTTCTACCCAGGTGCGGCGAGCTCAGTCCTAGCCCCGGCCTATCCAGCGCAATTATTCTCGCCCCGTGCTTCAATCCCACCTCGTGTAAGTAAACACCCTCGATCCGACATGCTGGCAGCCCATGAAAGTAGAAGATAGGCTTGCCGGTGAGGTCGCCGTATTGTGCGTACCCCAGCGTGCGGCCGTCGGGCAGCGTGAAGGTGTAGTCGTGATCTTCACCGGTAGGGTAGCGGCCTGTGGGGCCGCGGATGGTGATGGACGTGGGGGCGGGGGCCAGGCTGGGCATGAAGTAATAGAAGAGTGCACGAATGGTGTCCATGATGTGTCTGGAGTAATTGCTAGTAGATTGTGGGGCTACAAAAGTGGAGTCGTGCAATGTTGAGAGACCAGTTGCGTGGCAGGAAGGAGCCGTGGTTTAGATATATAAGCATCTGGACCTGAAAGATCTGAGATAATACAGCACCACGTTGTGCTGCTGTGCACTCAAGCGCTGGCCGTCTGCTGCTAGAAACCCTTTGTAGTGAGTCACAACTGATCGTTCACACGTGCGCTCTCTGGTTCGAAACCTTGAACTCGGTGTCGCATACATGTCCGACTTGCTCCGAACGATGTTGGTCGGTCGTCGGTGGAAGCGGGCCGCCGAGTGCCGTTGCTCCAATTCAAACAACTTCAAGTTGATCAGCACGAGGTTATGAAAGAAGGGCAAAACAAGAGTAATAGATGGCTGCAAAAGCACGAGCGAAAATTATAAAGTAGTCTAGTGGGGTAGCTACTGCCGGATATCAAAGGCGCACCTGCTGTCCACGTCGGTTTCCGCTTCGACACCTCAGGTTTTGCACGGCTTATCTCAGCTCGCACTCATCAGCACACGTATCCAAGCAGGTCTGCTCATTTATGTAGCCGTGACAATTCCTCGCTTATGCCGCCGTACGAAATTCCTCCTCGGCTCTTGGGCCGTCAGTGTCGAAATCTCCAGAGATAGGAATCCTCTTGAATCGTAACGCTATGCTCGCCCAATCTTGCTGGGAGCATCCTCATTCCGCCACAGTTTCCATATGCTCCAGCACTTCGTGTGTCTGCACCGTGTGAGAATCAGGAGCGCCAATGCCAGATACCGATACACTCCAAAACGCATCCGTCCACCACACGGCTCCCACTAGTCATGCGTCCATGTCCGCGGACGGACTCTGCTTGCGATGCGGTGTCGGCGGCCCGACACCCATCGATATATTGTTCTTGTAGTCAGGCCCCGACTGCTCTTCATCGCGGGACATGCGACTCGGGGGTCTGCCCGCCGCCGAGCGATCACGTCGTTCGTCGGCGCCCAGATCAACCATTGCGAGTCCGGCGTTGACCCGTCCTAGTCTGGTGTCGTCCTCCAGCGATGCTCGGTTATTGCGTGGGGTTCGCTGCTGGGTATAGCTGCTGTCCTCGCTGATTGTGCCTTCTCGTTTCAGGTAGTCCGCGTACAGCTTAGTGCTGGGGTACCGCGCGGCGCTGTAGCCGGAGCTGGACTCGCGGTATGGCCAAGCTTCGCCGGTGAGGTCGCGACTTCGGACAGCAGGGGGAACTGTGTTTTGACGGGCAATGAGGGTACCGGTGATCTCCTCTTTGTCAACCATGACAATCATGTAGACACCCGGCTTAGAATCCGATCCAAGCATTGGCGTACACTGAATCCAGCGGGGTCGACTTTCTAGAGCACTTGGGGGTCCTAGCGTAGCCATAGAAGCATCCTCCGCGAACGAGCCATTCTCATTTGACCGATGACTGTGCGCCAACCAGGATACTTTGGCTGTGACGCTGGTCCCTTGGGCGAGGGCTTCCCTGAGACTTTCCCGAACATGCTGGGGGCCACCGATACGGTCCATGAGTTTGGATTGGGAGAGGCCGGGAATGCGTAGGGCGGGCGAGGTGAAGATGATCCGAAGAGAAGGGTATGGTCGTACAAGGAGATACTACATACGTGAGCGCGAAGAAATCGAGTTATGCAAGAAGACTTACATTCTGATAGACACCAGGCAACCTTCCCTCTGGTCCGAATCTCCTTGCTGGCCATATATTGTCGTCTGCGGTGTCTTCCATGCCGATGAAACGTCTGCCCGAACTGGGTATGTGGCGCGTCGACATGCTGTCAGCCGAGCTTGCAGAACCCGGGCGGGTCCGTTGCCTCTGTTGCCTGACAATGTCTGCCTCTTCTTCATTTAGGAGGCCTCCGAGCTCTCGGAGCATCATCAAGGACGATTTGTCTCCAAAACCTGCTATGCGAGCGACTGCTTTCTCTTGGTCAAAAAGTTGCTTGAGAGACTGTAGTCCCTTTCCACCTTCCAGAAGGCGAGTGATGTCAACTTGAGCACCGAGGAAGTAACGTACGTGGCCGCGCTGGTCCATGAGTGGAGCCATCATGACCTGGCGATGTTAGAACCTAGCATACAACAAGGGATACAGGCTTACTAAGTTCAGGAAAGGCTGCCCACTTCGCCTGCTGGACGGTGGTCAGTCATTTGTGCGCAACGCAGAAACAATAAGCATACTAGTTGAGCAATAATTCACTGATCTCTTGGCCATTGTCCAGGGCAGTGGAAATGCGTTTGATAGCCGCCTTCGAGGTCGCAGGGCCTTGTAAGAACCTGCAATTTTTGCCAATCACATAGTCTTGATTGTATTGGGTAGTATTATAAAATTCTGCGGACAAATATATCAGCAAATTGACTAGCTCCTTGGGGAGAGGCATCGTACCTTCGGACGCAAAAACGAGCGGGCTGTCAGGCTGATTTGGATCGCTCAAACAGAACACTTCTGCCAAGCCTTGGACCAAATCTCGCATGAAAGGCGTAGACGTTTCCGTGATATCTTTCACCAAGCATTCAGTTACAACAGTAATCATTCGATGCGTGATATATGCGGGCAATGCCTCGGTCACTAAATCGTCGACAGCTTTCTGAGCAAAGCTTTCGAATTGTGTATCTATGACCGCCGCTTCGCTCTTCACCGACGACGAACGAGATGGCCCCTGAGCTTGTGGAGGTCGTGTGGCAGATACCACGTTAGCCAGGGAGTTTGCGTAGCGTATAGCTGCGAGGGCTTTCTGAGATTCCAGGTAGCGCACCAATGTCGCAGCGGCTCCGGGGCGGTATTTCTCTAGAAATGAACGAAAGCGTCGGGACTCGTGAGTGTCTTTGAGAATCACATCAAGATGGCCGGCAGAGAATAGTCGTGAGGCGATATATTCTGCGTTCGCCTCGGAGACGGCTGGTGGCGGCGGATTGAGGTCGTATGAAGTCAACTCGTCCATCGAAAAGCGTTTCAGCGCATCCGCTGAGAAGCGGTTGCGTGCCGGTCTATACGAATAAGCATCCTCCTGTGCTGCACTATCGGTTTCGCGGTAGCCTTCGTAGGTCCTCGAAGAGTTCGCAAAGTCGCTGTGAGACATCACGTTGGCCGTGAGATCCTCGAGCTCTGGCTCGCCCATGTCGTCGTCCTCGAGTCTGATGAAGTGTACACCTGTTGATGCAGATGGCGGAGACTTCGGGCTGCTGGGCTGTTCTTCATGGCCAAGGTCCGTTCCGTCCATAGTACGCGTCTTCGTGCAGTAGTTGTAATGGTACCTCCACGATGACGCATAGACTTCACGTCGAGCTGTCAAATGCTTTCGCAACCCCCCGAGATGTGTTAGTTTCGACAGTTGTGCGTCGGACTGTGACCGTGTGCTTATTTTGCAGCTACTGTACTGTTTGTTACAAGTCTAGAGTAACGAGGGGTTGGCTAGTCTTCAAGTTCTGAAGCGCCGACACCAATGGAAACGGACAGCAGGTCGCGAAGAAGATTAACGATTGTCTCAGAAGAAGCAATGCGGTTACACGCAGGTACGGGCCGTTGTATATGAACCCCGGGCTGGAAGACAACATGCGAAGAAAAGCAAAGCAGGTATCCGCCCACCATATGTCGCGTGGATGCGGTTCATGACGGAAAGAAGAGGCGACCTATCTCAGACCATATAAGATCTGGGGGTGCGAGCCAACAGCGACGCAGAGTTTATCGGAGATTAATGATCCCATCAGACAACGGGTGCCTGCCGGTAAGCGGTTGCTCCACGCGAGAGTGGAGACGCGATCTGGAGGAGAAGATGTGATCTAGCGATCGCAACCAGAATTTGGGCGGTGCTGAGTTGGTTCAGACCACCCTGCGGTCAGTTTTTGGATTAGATGCAGGAGGCAACGAACGGCTCACCCTCAGATGGCGTAGGCGGGCCACTGTGCAAACGCTGGTTCTAGCCGTTGAGCTTGCCAAACTTGCGCTTTGAGCCGCAGCACCGACCTTTGAGGATTGGTCTGTTGCTCAAGAGTTTGCCCGTGGCGTTGGTGAAACATGGCGTCTCCGCGCTCTCTTGGAGACGTCGCGACTGGGCGTCAAAGCTTGGAAAGCTTTCCAAGAATGTCTGGAACATTGCGCAATCCAGTCATGCCCAGTCTGCATAGCTGGACAGGCAGTCTACTCACGCACGGAGGTGGGGAGGGCACAGCAGGTGGCTGGGGGACAGCGCGGCGCCATTGTCGTGACAGGAGTAGCAGTAGCACGGGCAATTGGTGGCCGGGATGGTGAATGGTGATGTAATAGCAAACAACAGCGCGCCGGCACGGGTTCCGCTAGCTAGCTGCTGTGCCGTCGGTGGTGGTAAGGCTGAAGTGGAACGATATTCGGGCGCGGCGCAACGTGTGTCCGAACGCACCCCGACCCCGCCAAGCTTGGCTCGTCCCTCTTCATTCACCTCGCGCATTGTTTATGTCCGACGCCGGCCAGGGTGTCGCTGCCTCCCCACGCGATCCAGTGCGAGAAAAGTTCCGCGAACTAGTCCCTGGAATAGAGCGCCTCAGCCTGACGTACGGCGCCATGGACGACTTCAATAGCGAAACCGACAGCGACTACACCAGTTACTGGCGGGACTGGGTACGCTGATACCTATGTCCCTGTAATTGCGCACGCTCTCCTAACACATTGCGCAGTTTATATCCTCGCGCGGCAACGAGTACTTTTGCGAGATCGACGAAGAGTACCTCACAGACCGCTTCAACCTCACCGGCCTCAACACAGAAGTCCAGTACTACCAATATGCCCTCGACCTCGTTACCGATGTCTTCGACTTCGACTGCGACGACGACATGCGGGAGCAGATAGAAAAGTCTGCGCGCCATCTGTACGGCCTGGTGCACGCGCGGTACATAGTCACAACCCGGGGCCTCGCCAAGATGGTATGTCCTGCCGCGCTCTCGCCCGTCCAGCGTCCACCGAAGCACGCAACCTAACAAGCACCAGCTCGAGAAGTTCAAAAAGTCCGACTTCGGCAAATGCCCACGCGTCATGTGCGACTCGCAGCCGCTCCTCCCCATGGGCCAGTCCGACATCGCCAACTCGTCCCCCGTCAAGCTCTACTGCGCCCGCTGCGAAGACCTCTACAACCCAAAGTCCTCGCGCCACGCCATCATCGACGGCGCCTACTTCGGCACCTCCTTCCACAACATCCTCTTCCAGGTTTACCCCAACATGCTACCGCCCAAGACCCAGCGCCGCTACGAGCCCAGGGTCTTCGGCTTCAAGGTGCACTCTGCCGCGGCGCTGGCGCGGTGGCAGGCCGATGAGCGGGAGAAGCTAAAGGATAGGCTGAGGGGGGCGCGCATTGAGAGTGGGTTTGAGGAGGAGGAAGAAGAGGCTGACGAGGAAGAGGAGGACGAGGAGATGGAGGGTGATGGCTTTGAGGGCGCGGCCGTGCAGCAGTAGGACGGGCTGAAACATTGGACCTCGTCTAGATCGGGGGGAATTCCTTTGCAAGGGGAGCCTATGGAACATGACTAGGCTAGGGCAGCAGCGGATACCAGGAGCATGGTACGGCGTCAGGCGCATCAGGGCTTCGGTCCACCGTGGATTGTTATATTATATTGCATACGCGATCAAAGATACCTCGTTCAAAGGGAAGCGAAGGACAGCATCGCCTAACACGTGGGTGTGTAGGTGCGAGGAGAACAAACATATGCTAGCGGTGGCAGGTGAACGAGACAAAACCGTTGTGTGCAGTTACGGTGACCGCGAACGAGAAGCACGCGACCATGGATCGCAACCCCAGCCGCCTGCCCCCGAGCTCAACCATTTTAAATACTTTACTTCGCCAAAACACTACACCTCCTCATCCCCTCCCTCTCTCTCGCCCTTCCTCTCCCCCCTCACTTCTCGAACTTTATCCTTGACCTCTCGCGGAGTCGGCCACCGATAATTCACAGGACTCTCCCCGCCCACAAACACAAAAACATCATACACCAGTGCGCCCGTCAGCGCCCCAGATAAGCCTGCGGCAACAGGCCCATACGCCCACCACCCTGACGAGAATGTCTCAGGCCCGTACCCAACCCACCACGCGATGAAGCGGGGTCCGAGATCTCGCGCTGGGGAGACGCCGAGCCCGTTATAGCCAAAGCAAATGCAGAGCAGGAAGGACATTAGGCCGTATATTAGGGCGGACATGCCTGCGGGTAGTCAGTATACTTTGAAACGAGAGGAAATGAAGGAGATGCGGAAAAGGGAGAGTCAGGAGGATTGCCTTACCAGACCCGGGCGGCGTGTTGGAGTCGTCTCCAATGGCGAAGGCGACACAGGTATAGAGCGCGGCGGAGAGGAAGTCGTTGAAGAATGCGGTGGGGACGGAGACGTAAGATGCCGGGATGGTGTAGAGCGCTTTGCCGGTGATGGAGGGGGTGAGAGCCGGGTCGATGTGGAGGATGGCGTCGCGGTAGATGAACCTGTTATTCACGTACACATTAGTCGTTGCGTTCTATGCTGGGTGTAAAGCGAAAGGGCCTCGAAACGAGGGGAAGACGTACCATGCCAGTGTCCCGGCAGCGAAGCCAGCCAGGATCTGCATGCAGCAGTACACGGCGCACATCTTCCTAGGAAAGCCGCGGAAGACGGAAAACGCGATCGAGATCCAAGGGTTCATGTGCGAGCCAGATACACCGCCGCCGATGTAGATGCCGGCGGTGACGGCGAGGCCCCACGCCCAGGACTGCGTGATGTAGTCGCCTTCTGCGGCTGGATACGTGATCGAGTATATGCCTCCTGCTAGGCCGAAGAATAGGTATACCGTAGTCTGAGTGAGGTCAGTGGGTAGTCGACAAAGGTTTGCTGCTATAGGACGTACTGAGAGAAATTCCGCAAATGCCTCAGGGTAACGCGCGCGAAACCGCGACAGCGGATTCCTGTATGTGTTGTAGTAGTCCTGAATGGCCTCCTCTTCCCGCTGACGAATCTCCTGCTTCTCCGCGTGCGTCTCAGCCGTGGCAACCGACTGCTCGTCATCCAGGGGCGGGTGGTCACCGTGAAAGTTGTCGCCCATACTATCTGGGATCATTGTCGGCGATTGCAGGCCTTGGTGCGCTTCAGCTGAGGTTTCCGTCTTCTGCTGGTCACGGTGGTCATATTGGTCTTCACGCCCTACGTCGCGCTCATAGTCGGGAGACTCGGCTTCCTCGTCTTTGATGCGAGTTACGATGTACTTGTACCCATCGAGATCTGCCTCGAAGCGATCAGGAGGAGGCTGAGCCTCTCCGTACTCATCGATCTGCGGTGGGATTTGCAGAGTCCGAACACCTTGGGTGCCTTCTCTAGTAATCTGATTAGACATAACACGTTCATGAACGTTGGAAAACATACGGCTCATCTGACTCTGCTGATACTGACCTCCTTGTCCCTGTCCTTGCTCTTGGTCTTGTTGATCGGGTTGCTCTGAGCGCTTACGGCCCCACAACATGCCAGGGCGGACCGTTCTTGGAAAGGGTCGACCCAACCCGAAGAGTGGCTTAGCAGGCTGCTGCTCATACCACGGATTCAATGAGTAGTAGTCGTTGTCGACATAGTAGGTGTCCTCAGCCTTCTTTTGAGTCTGTTGTCGTTGCAGATATTGCTGCGGCCGTCCACTGTCTTGCGCCGTGGGTGCCCTATTCGACTGCCTTGTGCTGGCGGTGTCATTCCGATTCTGCATGGTGTCCGAAGACTGCATTCTATCGAGACTAATGGTGGGCTGCCTCTCCATTTCACCTCTTCTCTGTCGTGTCGCCTGGGTAGACGTCCGTTGAGTGAGGCCAGATGGCCTAGTGCTGGAGCCTGTGTAACTCATTGTTGGACGTGGCTCGCCGTCGGACAGCGACTGCGCCTGATTCAAGTTTTCTAAAAGCTGTCAGTCTCGGTATCTGAGTTATAAAAGATACCCTGATGAAAAATTCTGGGTCTAACACGCCGGACCCGCACTACGGCTGCGCAGCCGCGAGGTGCGGGACGTTTGTGGGAAATTTTGCCTTACCTGTCGAGGACATTAGAATATCGATATAGAAAAGTCGATCTAGGAATGCAATGAAAAAGGTGTACTCAACGCGCGCATATGTACGTGAAAATTCGTCGCTATCGCGCTTTTCTATGCGAGCATTTTGTGAGGCCAGCGCAAAGACCAACAATACCGCATACCGACGTCACATCGATATCTCGGACTTTTGCGCCGCGTGAATCAAACTTCGCATCAGATTTGTTAGAATTCGCATCGGTGCTTATGGAAATCTCGATGTCGACAGGGAAAGTCGGTTGTTGGAGGACTGGTGTGGGGTTTAGTGTCGCGCCGTTCATACCGTAGTTTGCCATTTTGGGGCCGAGTTTGCGACGCTGCAACGCCGATCTGGGTACACGCACCGATGGAGCGCTCACATAACCAATGTGGAAGATCCTGTGTTTGCAGCAGGGAAATCTACCAGAAAGACCAAATCAAAACGGCGACCATGAAAGGCATGCATCAGTTCTTGGGAAGCTAAATCCTTTTACAATGCGTCTATGCACCCATGGTCGCTTTTCAATCCTCCTCCTCGTGAAACCAAAAAGGGCCGAGTTGATCATCATAGGGGGAGCCAAGTCGCGAATTTCAGCTGCGGAAAAGCCATTGAGACGTTTCCGAGCAAATATCCCATCTGTCGAGACACGGCAATGTTCTTCTGAGCTACTGGTACACGATCAGGCTACAGCACTATGGCTGACGATATGATTTAACGAAAGTGGTTGTTCTAGGGCATGAGACGATGAGTTTATAAAATCCAACACCCGAGTCCTAGTCTCGCTGCGGCGCTGAAGAAGCAAGGATCAAAGGTCCGAGCTGTGAAGCGAAAAGATGATGGGAGCGCCGGTTTCCATCTATACGTGCAGGCATGGGCTCTCACGGGTGACGACGCTCTGGGCCATTTCCTAGGCATGAACACCGGAACCCCGCTCCAGAAAAAGCTCTCGAAGCTTGCGCTCTTGCTTTTTGGCATAGCCTACGTCTGCGCCCTTATCGTTGAAGCAGCTAACAAGTTCAGTGGTAAGAACGAGGTCGTGATCTATGACTTGGCCACAGGACTCAGTATGATACCGGCCAGTCTCATTGTTGTGCTGACAATCACAATGGCGGTAGGAACAAAGCACATGAGCACGAGAAACGTCATTTTCAGGAAGCTGGACAGTCTCGAGGCTCTTGGTGCTGTGACCAACATCTGCTCCGACAAGACCGGAACGCTCACCCAGGGAATTGCGCGCGGAGATCCGACCGAAATTTCCATCCAGGTAATCGCGTCCAGGTTCGGCTGGAACCGCCATGGCCTCGTAGGTAGCAACGACGACAGCGACTCAGGAGCCTGGCACTGCCTCCCCGAGTACCCTTTCAATTCCGACACCAAGCACATATCTGTCCTCTATGGTCGGCGCAATTCTGACCGTGAAAAGTATGACTCACGTTGGGTCATTACAAAAGGAGCTCTCGAGCGCGTTCTGCCTCTGTGCGACTTTATACAGGACGAGCAGGGTAATCCACGACCTATCACAGACGCCGTTTGAAGACTTTGTTTCTGTGATCGTCACCACAATTGCGCAGATGAAACGCTTGTGACTTGCGTCTGGATGCGCTGCATCTCCGTTGTGTGCGCCTTGTCATGTCGTCCCTCTCACGAGATAAAGCAGCCTATAAACAGCCACTGCATCGCTAGACTCGCGGTTGTGTTTAGCTGGTTTTCTCTTTCTCCACCGGGCATTCTTCTGTACCATTATCTATACGGTGGCACGTTCCTTCCACAAACTATTCTGTTTCTTCCTTTTCGTGTGGTCCTACGGCCAACCATGAGTCATCCAGCCATCCATGATATCCCAACTCCACCAAAACAGACGGTAGCCATATGCATCACGTTTTCTTTCCAGCGCTAGCTTGGATCGCCTTTCTCGCGCGCGTGTGGTCGCGATTGAGGATTACTCGCAGTTGGGGCTTGGGTGGACTGAAGAGCAACGTTTCTGACTGAACCGAGCTGACTTGCCTCAGATGACTGGTTCATGGTGCTTGCCGCACTATGTTCTGTCCTATTCACGCCCTTTTTCTATGTGTGTACGTGCACTTAAAGATGTTAGGAACACGATGACTGATAGATGCACAGACATCAAGCTTGGTTACTTTGGCTGGCATCAAGAAGATGTACCGAAAGACTATGATCCATCTCCTGGACTATTTTATTTCTACATTGCACAGCTGTTCTATAATCCGATTTTAGCACTAGTAAAGTGCTCGATCCTCGTCTTTATCCTGCATATCGGACGCACGCGCAAAGGCCTTCCATGGATGGTCTACAGTGTTTTGACACTCACTGTACTTCACGCCGTCGGGTTTTTCTTCGCGGTGCTATTGTCGTGCGTTCCAATCAAGGCAATCTGGACCCCGGGTTTGAAACCAAGTGCTGAATGCATCGACAACTCGTTTCACATCATCATCTCTGGCGTTACCGTGATGACCGATATTTTGGTTCTTGCCCTTCCTTTCTAAGTTTTCTTGGGATTGCAAATACGTCGCCGTACATGCATTGCAGTCTTGTGCTGTTTTGGCTTTGGAGCTGTGTAAGTACTTCCCGGCTCCTGTTTGAATACCAATTTACTGACGAACATGGTCACAGCGTCACCGCGGTCAGCATCGCCCGTATTGTGTCACTCGTCCAGTTGTTCTATTTTCCCAGCGGTGGCGACCCCTTCTACGACATCAAGATCACATACTCAATCGTTGAGCCAAACGTCGCCATTGCCACGGCTTGCGCACCTGCATTATGGCCCATGTTCAAGCACTACTTCGATACTGTTGCGAAGTCGTCTGCCCGAGGCACTTATGGTGACACCTATCATACGGGATCAGTAGGGACGCATATTAGAAAAGGGAGCGGCCAGCTTGCGATCACACTGCAGTCGTATGGATAAAGAGGTCGGCGACGAGACGGCCATGAGGAGTTAGCTTCAATAGCGTCCTCAGAGGACAAATGGTATAATCCAGCGCGACGAGATGTCTTGTTCCTCTAAGATGTACACCGCGATTCGAATATCAATGACGCTTTCACATATGGCACGATACAAAAACGTGGCTACTCTCACCGCAGATGTCTGAAACCTAATTACAATTTTCCCCAGAAGATTTTCCGTGTCAGAATCACCGCAGCTCCTGACTATATGCCCCACCATTGTCAGGTTCCAAGGATCCGCGGTACCAGTTGAGCGTTATCGCCATGACGGCTGCCATCAAAGCAACGTCGAACGTATATGCGGGCCATTCGTGCGACATGAGGTAGCCATTTTGTCCAGTTTTGTATTCAAGCAGGCGAAATATGCTTCGAACCAAGACCAATCCGCTGCAAACATACAGAGTATACAACTGCTGTTGCAACAAGCCATTGCTCTCCGAAGCTTGCTTATCCCTTCGATATCGTCGATGGAAGATGGCTGCGATTACCACAAAGAATAGGAAGATGATAATCTGCAATACAAGACCACCGAGGATTATATTCTCGCCCAGTTTAACGTCCTTCTGCGTCTTTGGCTTGATAAGCCTGCTGGCACCGGCCAGCTGGACCAGGAAGCAAAAGATGTCACCGCAGAGGAAGATCTTCGTTATCCAAGTGGTGCGGATAGGGCTCAGGTTTGGACAGCCGGAGGATCGAATGAGACGTCCGAGGAACATGTAGATACCGGCAGCGAAAAGTATAGGTGCGAGGAGGATCAAAATGATTTGAATCGAAAAGGGTACGATCTCGCTCAAGTGATGTCGTGAATAGGCACGGCTTGCATGTCCGATGACTTCGACTGTTTCCAGTTCAGACTTGCGCAAACAATTGTCCTAGGAGTACTTACAAAGGCCTCCGATCACGATGATTATGGGGAACTTCCGTTTTCGAGAGTAGATAAAGAAGACGTGAATCAAGGTTAAGATTCCGAAGAATATCAAAAAGAAGATGGCAGCGCCCTGTGATGGAACATAGTGTCCGTACAGATTACTGCGGTCCCTGAGTAAGATCATAGTCATAGTCGTGAAGGATAATGTGATACGGTTTTATGTATGAGGCGTAGGTTGGAAGTGGTGTACATACTCACTTGTCATTATCTGTCAGAAGGTTATATAGGTACCAGACATCATATTCTGATCAGGGGCCGAAGGTTATCACGGCTGTGGATGTTGATACTGCTCCGCCTCTTTCACGTACTCTAAACCCTTTAGGGAAAGAGACTCGCTCCTCGTCATGCACAAGGCTAACCATAAATGGCTTAAGTTACCCATAAAGAGTTTAGAGTACGGAGAGGCAGGATCACGAAAGCGCCACACGACACGACAGATATACTTCTCAATCACATGTTTGGAACTTGAGAGATGTTGATGAGGAGCATATTACGCGTCTAAGGCACCAAAAAGTACCTCGACCGGGGCGAATTGACATTGATCATCCTTATTGGGCGTGGTGCTACGCAGGGGAGCAATAGCACATTGCATAGATGCCTGCCGTCCTGAAGAGCTCAAGGCATCTAGTCGGCTGTTTCTCGCCCATTGGCAAAGGCTTCCTCTATCTCTAATCCAAAAGCTACACGGCACATCGGTTTAGGAATAGCAGGTGCTGCTCCCGCGCGCGTCATCCCTGCAGGACGCCCTGTCAAACAATCCACAAGATGCAGAGGAACCAAAGGGGCACAAGAAAGCCACACACCAAGTCGCGAAACGGATGCTCGCAATGCAAAAAGTCTAGAATCAAGGTATACGTTGCACAGACGTTTCTTGCCGAGCACCCCATAGCACGTGCAGTGCTAATACAATCCGCAGTGTGATGAACAAGGTCCCTGCTGTAACCATTGCAGCCGTCGCTCTTTGCATTGCGATTTCCAGGACGAGAGGACTCGGCTACGAATATGGACCCCTTCATGGGCAAGAGATGTGTGAGCACGTGCCCGATCACCGCTATTTCCAGTGGTACTCATTGACAGTTGTAGCCGGCCGGTGTTCAAGCAGGCCGACTCGAAATTCACAAAACAGTCTTCTACGGGTACTAAACCCCGAGAAATCCTATCTTTACAGATAGACTTCCAGATTCCATGCCAGCCAGCCCTACTCCAGCAGCCCTCTGCCCACGGTCTTGATTTCGAAGCCGCCCCGGCATTCCACCACTTCGTATCCTCAACGTCCAAAACATTTTCGGCAGATGGAGTTCCCCCGGGATTCTGGAGCACCGACATCCCCAGCCTGGCCCTTCAACATGACTACCTCCTCAATGCGGTACTCGCCGTTTCCGCGCTCCACAAAAGTCATCTCGTGGATCACAACCCGTCGAATCGGGTGCACCTCCGGCACGACGTCAATCAGAGCATATTCTGGCACCGCAGGTCGATTGAATCGTTTGTGCGCTCAGTCCGGGACGTCACGCGCGAGAACTGCGTGCCCGCTATTGCTATGGCTGCTATATCGGCGCTGTACTCGTGTGCCCTGGCGCAATTCTTGTCGAGTTTGCAGGAGCTAGAGCACATCGGTCAATGCATTGATGTTATATTCGCCGCGTATAAAGCGCTACAACTATTTCGGCCATTTGCGTCATGCTTGAATGCACAAGGTGTAGTGCTAGCAGGTGCGAGTCCGATCGAAGTTGTGGCGTCGCAACGGGACGCTGCCGCCTCCGAGGAAACCGCGGCTAGGCTGCATGCGCTACTTGCTCTGACTCCAGTAGACCTCGGCCACAGAGAGATCTATGAGTCAGCTATCATTTCATATAGAGATGGCGACAAGTTGGACCGGTTGAGAATGGTATCACCAGAGTACATGGCGTTGTTGAGGGAGAAGAAGCCAATGGCGGTACTGATATTCACTGCGTTTGTGCAGAGTGAGCTGCTTCATGAGCAGGATGCGGTTGTGCCTTGGTATTTCAGTCTATGGAGACCGAAGATTCATAATTATTTTATACAGTTTCTTGGACCATTGTGGACGCAGTACATGGATTCGACGGGGGAAGAAAGGTCTTTGTCATCATCGTAGGATAGATCATAACAAAGAGAGTAATTATCTTGTGAGAAAAAATCATCATCCAGTGGAGATGTGTATACTTTTTTTTTTTTCTTTCAGCTTATCTCGATCATGAAGCATCCGCCTCCGCCAACTCGATTGGCAAACGCAGCACCGCCAGCGCGCACATCAAATGTTGTGACGCAGATTTTTGAAGCAAAGCTTAAATCGGTGGACTCGGTCGATATCGACCGTGCTGTAATGTCTCTATGTGTCCAGAGCATCGCTCTACGTCGTGGACTCCCTTCCGTGTGCACAGGGAGGAATGGTGTCCAGTATGGGTGAGATTGAGCGGCCACCCTGTATTCTCCATCTTGGTTACGAAATAGGTATGGTTCTGAAATGAAAAGTAGGCTGAAGTCTTCAAGCTCGTGATCGTTTATAATGTTGTGCTGCACTTCGCTTATTCGCCCTACGTTCGCTTGCAGGACCTTGGACCTTCTAGGCATGATGTGGGGGGTTTACTTCCTGCAGCAGCCTTTTATATACTGAACATCCTCTATCGCTGGCCTTATGTGGGCTAGAGCAATTAACACACTTCGGAGTCTTCGAAGTACAGTCCCGTTCAACGTGACCGGTTCTAGCACAGAATCCGTATGTCGGCACTCTGGTTGGGCATCTTTGAGCCTTATGGTCGTCGAACTTGTGGCAATTAAAGCAGCGTTAAGGGGTAGGCCTTAGTTCCTAGGCTTTAGTGTACGCTACCTCACCATTAATATCTAGGTACTTACGCCATATGAGTTCTTCCACTTCTTATTTAATAGTGAAAAAGAGGATGATTAAGCAATAGAGCTTATCTAGGTTTAGGTAGCTAATGAAGCCTATTTTTCTAACTATAACCCCATTTTTAGTACCTATCTTCGTTCCAGCATCCTTATAGAGGTAAATTCTTAAATCGTTATATATGCTAGCCTTATTAAACCTATTAACTTTAACTAGGTACCATTACTCGCCCTAGACGCAAGCTCCTTAGAAATGGGACTGAAGCCATTGATCATACCTCTTAATCCTAGCTGCCTCCTCATGCGTTCTTAAGCATATTTTGACCCACACACTTTGTTCATTGAACGACTAAAAGATTGCCGTGAACCAAATCATGGATGCAAGGCTAAAAGTAGCTCACAAAAGAACTTATGGGCGAGCTGAGCACAAAAGCCGCACAAGCGGAAAGCCATGTGCCGCGGCCTCCCTTCCTCTGTCTATGTACGAGCACATCACGCAAGATCATATATTTCACGAGCAAAATCAACTAATCGATTCACCGAGTCCAAGAACAGCTCATCAAAGAAGTCATGGATGAATTCGAGCACCATAGGTATCGAAGTGAAAGCTCGTGTTCTCCGGCAAGATCACTCAGCAACTAAAAAAACCTAGTCGCCTTACTATGTGTGCAATGTCAAAGAAATCATCAATGAGCTCTTGGGCGAGTGCGAACACAAAATGAACAGCTCGTTGCTCATGTTCTGCGGCTGTCCCTATGAGATCTCTATGTAGGCCTCATCACCGGCACAGCAACTCCACGCTCGTCAAAGAAGCCTCACATTCGCATGACGTGCGAACACGTACAAGCCACATGTAGTGATCGCGTGTGAGATACGGTGCAATTTGCGTGCTGAGATTCTGATAACGTTACATGTACAAGGGTGTCCGACGGTATGGTAAGTTTGTAATGGAGCGAGCGTATAGTGATGTGCGGAAAATGGGGCTGAGATTGAAGGGCGAGACGCGGGGCCGCGGGCCGTGGGATCGAGATATATACGTATAGACCACTGTTGGGTGTGATGCGTGCCGTATGTACGTTGCATGTGCACTGAAGGGGGACGCGGAGGCACGAGGGTTGCGCAATGGTGTGTAGGCTGGGGTGGGTAGTCTTATGTAGACACACCTGGTTGAGGATGGCTTGCGAGAGTCCACTGCGGTAATTGGGTCAACAGCCGTGATTAGATGCCTGCAGGCGGCCATCGCGTAACTTTCCAGATGCTGTGCCACTTGACGTTGGTGTTTGCAAAAAGGTCATGGACGGTGGAAGTCAAGAATGGCTGGACCTTTCGGAAAGAGCACATGGTGCGCGGGAAAGGCGCGCAATGATTGTAGGTCCTAAAAGGAACGTCCTCAGGCATAATGGCGATATAACATGGTCATAGTATGGAGAGATGCAGCTCGTGGGTTCTTGATAATGACCAATAATAAATGCTTTTGTGGGATCTATCAATGCTATCGCTCGAAAGAAAATGGGGGTATCCATCATGGCAATTCTCACCGTACCTCGGGGAGAAAAAGGAAGAGCAGACTTGGTCCAAGGAAAACGAAATGAAATTCTTATAGGAGAGATCCAGTCTTATGCCACCAGTCATGGTCTACCTAACGTGATGCAGAAAGAGCAGTTATGGAACGCAGACTTAGGTACCACGGCGGCGATTCCGCCGTGGAGACGCGGGCGAAACATTTCCGGGTAGTCTCCTTGCCGGAGGATGACGAGACAGTGTAAGAAGGTTAGCTGCGAGCCCGCAGTTCGGTATACTGCAGTGGGCTTCCAAACCCTGCGAAAGCGTGTCGTGGAAGGCGCGCGTGCCATAAAGCTGCAGAGCCAGTGCCTCGACGTCGATTCGGAGAATCCATTCATATCGTGGACTCGAGCCGCGAACTCCATATTTGGCGAGGATGCCCGGGTCGATGATGTGGTATTGGTGCTGTACCTCGTATAGATCCAGTGTTTGTGCGAAGAAGCAGTCTCTACAGCAAAGCATCAGACGGTACCGCACGGGTAGCTCGGGGTAGGGATATTGGCTCATAAAGGCACCGCAGTAAAGACAGCTCCGAGGTGCGGTTTGAAGCCATAGTCGGCGATAGACTATAGAGCTAAGGCTGGGGTAGACGGAGTCCAGGCGATTGCCGTTTCCCTCCACTTGAGCGAACGGGAGGTTAAATCTGTTGCAGCTTTTGACTAAGTGCTCGCAGTAGCTCTCCACAAATTCGCGGCATTGCCGGGAGGAAGCAGCCAGAGCGTTGAAAGGATGACGGATACTGGTCCAGGCGAAGAGATTGGCAGCGAAACGGTCGGTGTCCGGGGGACTTTCCAAGTCCTCCGTGAGTTTTATCTCTCTTTGGCTTTTAGCGTCTCGAAGGGTGCTTTGTTTCTCAGTTAGTCCGGGTAACCTGGAACGTGGATGGACAATGTAAGACAGAATGTGATTGACGACTTCCAGTGGGAGCTGTTCCAGTTGGCTTTGAGTGGACGGCATAGCATCAGCACGCGAGGAATTCGGCGTGGGATTGACTGGATCATTGGTTTCTTTCTGGTGGATAGAACCCAAGGTTTCCAGTCCTCCTTTAGGAGAAGTTCCTCTTTTGTGCAAGGGAGTAATTTTCGGTCTGTTCCGTCGTCTCGGTATAGGAGGGGCCATGCAAACGTCGGGATGCCGAACAGTGCCGAAATTTGTACAGGGGTACCAGCTCTGAGCCAAAGCAGAGTAGAACAACCGAAAGAGACAAGACAAAACCGAAATCAAGCGAACTACAAAGACGTCTCGCGCAATGTATAGGGCGTAGCTCGCGAGGCGGTGAGCAACTGCCGACTCACAGGACCCTTCGGTATGCCGACACACGAGTTACGTCGTGTTATATAGCCTGGAAGGTTTCTTTTTCGTAGTGGCGTTGTTGCGTCTGCATGTGCTGCATGCAGCGATCTGGCATCGAGGAGTTTGTCAGATTGGCGGCATGCGCCGACAGTTCATCATGCATGGAACTGCATGGCGTGCTGGGGAACGACAGGTTCCAGAGAACCAACGGGAGACGACTGTGTCGAAGATCGAGCTTCGGCAGGGCTAGAATCGGTCTTGGATTCCGAGATGGTCTACACTGCATGTTCAGCCCACCAATAACGAGGTCGAGTGAATTCGATCCACCACAACGCCACACCAGATTGCGCCGCGCGCGAGTGGAGGGAAAGCGCTCCCGTCAGCGCGCTTACCGAAGCGGGACTAGCGCGAGCATAACGAACAGAGCGCCATTCAACCGCCCATTCGCAACAGGAGCAAACCAAACTCGTGCGCGACCACCAGGGGCACCGCCAGCGACGGGACGACATGGCTCACACACAGCCTGGCCCCGTCATGGTGCAAGAAGCGGCACAGGCACAAGCACAGGACCCCGCGCCCCCGGTCGACGAGGCGAGCGGCCCCGCGCTGAGCGCCTACTCGAAGCCCGCCGCCGAGAACGGCAACAGCAACGGCACCGGTGCACCTGCCCCCCACGCCAGAGACGAAGACGACGATGAAAGCGACGTCGATGCCTGGGACATCCTGCTGGAGCAGGCCGAGGAGAGCGAGCCTATTGCCGCGGGTGCGCTCCCCCCTTGCAGCCTACCTGTGTGCGACTAACTGGCGGACAGGCCAAGATGAATGCACAATCGATGAGGGTCGCCAGATCCGCCAGCGACTGCACAAGGTCGGCGCAGACCAATTCGTCCGGGAATACATCACGAGCGAGCGGTACACGGCGCGAAAGCTGCTGTCAGCGTTCAACGTGCGGCTGCCACATGGCTTCCTGGACGATGAGCCGGACGAAGCATTCTACGAGCTGCTTGGCCGGGCTATCATGCGAGAGCTCACCAAGCGGTCGCGTCTGCCTCAATACAAGACCATTGACGACGCCGCCAAGCTGCTGCAAGAGCGCAAGAACATCATAGTCATTACAGGTGCAGGCATATCCACGAGCCTCGGCATCCCTGATTTCCGCTCAAAGAACACCGGTTTCTACTCCGAATTGAGCCAGATGGGCTACGATGATCCCGAGGATGTCTTCAACATTGACAACTTCGATGCCGACCCAACAGTCTTTTATAAGCTCGCTGGGCGGATCGTACCAGACCTGAAGAAGTGGTCTCCTACGCATCAATTCATTCGGCTGTTGCAGGACAAGGAGAAGCTCCTTACCAACTACACCCAGAACATTGACAATGTGGAGTCGCAGGCTGGGCTTCGACAAGAGAAGCTGATACAGTGTCATGGGTCTTGGGCAATGGCCACGTGTCGAAAGTGCGGGTACAAGGTTCCCGGGGAAGACATCTTCGATGCAGTGCGAGCACGGACGCCCGCTCAATGTAAGCACTGCATCGAGAACATCGCCGCACTGAAGGCTGGCAAGAAGCGAAAGCGCAGCTCAAATGGTTCTAAGAAACGTCGTGGACCAGGCGGCTTTGACGATTCAGATTCAGACGGAGCATACGATATCCCGGAGCCCGGCATAATGAAGCCTGACATTACCTTCTTTGGCGAACAACTTCCCAACAACTTCTTCGATCGTTTGAGGGAGCACGACAGGGAGAAAGCGGATTTGGTGATCGTGATTGGTACCAGCATGAAGGTTCAGCCGGTTTGCGAGATCCCCAATTTCCTACCCCGCGATGTACCCCAGATCTACATTTCACGAGATGTAAGTTCAATTTGCACATGATGCACTGAACCCAACTAATGCGCATCAGCCAATTCACCACATCAACTTTGACATCAACCTGCTCGGCGACTGCGATGTTGTCGTTGCAGAGCTTGCTCGCCGAGCGGGTTGGGATCTGAAACATACGATGATACCCCAGGAGCAGCGCGTTGAAGTGTCGATTATTGACGAGGTTGACCATACATACAAAGTCAAGCAGAGTGCATAGTCTGTGCAGAAATGTTGCTTGAATTGAGCGGTCCGCTCGCTGGATTTGGCCAGAGATACCACGGCGTTTTGGGGGGACGGCATTGCTGGAGCACTTCTTCAACAAATGGAGTTTCTTTTTCGACAGGTGATTTGGCACCTCTGGGATGTTGCGGCGTTTAATGTGCTATGCGTGTCAGATTGGCCAAGGACGAAGGCACGGTGCATTCTGTACATGACGATGGAGCGACATGTTTGGTATTTGATATATGCTCTGACGGCCCGACTGCACACTGGCATCGGCTACATAGATTTACTTCCTGTGCATCGCCCTGGGCGAGCACCAATATTTGCATGCGAAAGTGTTTGCTGAACATTTTTCGTACTGTGTAACAATTTTTCTTGCAACATAATCCACTCTCATCAAAACATTTCTTGTGGCTCGGGTGTTACATTTGCATCCATGACTATCTGAACGAGAGACTTTCTGCGGCCGAGGGCGCTAACCAGGAAGGCTCCACCCCCGAGGTTCTCCGCCCCGCTGCAGCTCTCACGAAAGACGCGTCACTACCCACCAAAAAAAGACCACCAGACGCCATGCTCGACATCCACCGCAACGACGGCCCGGATACGAAGGTCTACTTTTCGCACAGCCTGCTCCCAAGCTACATCGACCCGCAAAATGTGTCGACCAAGAAAAAGCCCTTCTCCACGTTCAATGCGCAGCCTTTCTCGCACACGGTACGCGCACACGGGAATTGCAGAGCTGCAAGCAACGACGCTGATGAGCTCTAGCTTGATCTCATACTGCCAGAAGAGATATACGACATTGTAAAGGGACATGTAGAGGGCGCAGGTGCAGCTGCCAAGGACGTGTATGCGCGCGTGTACATGAAGTTGGGAGAGGTGTTGCAGGGCGATTTCTTCAGTGAATATATCAAGAAGGGTGGGTACTTGGCCAGCACCAACTGACGTGTAATCCCTGACAAGGCTTAGGCAACATAATGATGCTTTCCGAAGGCCGACCGCTGGTCGACAACGTCTTCTCGCTGTATGGCGGCATCTTGCGATTGGAGCTTGACCGCCCGACGTACGAACGATGCGGACTACAAGGCAAACCCATCGAGGACGGCGGGAAGAGACACCAAAAGAACAGATGGGGTGCGTGTTTCTCTTCCCACTTTCGCAACGTAACTAACCCCACCAGTCATTGAATACAACCTCCGGGAACCCAGCATGACCCACGGCAAAAAGGGCTTCTCGCGCCTCGAATGGGCCTGCAAGAACGTTCTCGACCAGAGCCTCGTTTGGCTCTTCTACAACTTCAACCCCTCAGCCCCCGAATCGCTGCGCGCAGGCACAGAACCGATCTCCGTACACCATCCGACCATCCTCGCCATCGATCCTACCATCACGAAGCTCCCACGCACGCTCATTCCCGCTCTTACTACCTCCGACCTATCCGCCCTATATGACGCCGAGGATGCGCTAGCCCTGCACGAGTACATCGGCATGTTGTGCCTCAACTCTCCGCGCGTCTCCGCAGACGACTCAATAGACCCGCATCTCTCACGCTACGAAGTGCCCACATTCAACGGGCTCGTGAAGCTCGCGACGAAGGATATGTTCAGGGTGAGGTGGCGGGGCTTCATACCGCCGCAATTTGTGCGGGAGTTATTCCTACTGGTGAGGACAGTGGCGTTGAAAGTGGGGAGGGAAAAGGCGACGGGCGAGGAGAAAGAAGGAGACGAAAGGGATGGGAGGTGGGTTGCGTGGTCGGCAACGTCATTCGGGGGCGCGAGGGAGTGGACGGTTATGCAGTGGGCGGAGAGGGAGACGTTGAGCTGGGAGTGTGAGGGATAGGGTGTGTTGCATCAGAAATGCGATGCTTTCGCCACAGCTCCGGTAGAAGACGCTGGCTATGAGGAGGAGCCAGGTCCCTAATGAAAACCCCCACACGTTCACACCCTCTGAGTCTCCAATTATCCATGCAGCTCGACTCCATCCTCTAACGAACATGCTGAACCACCAGATCCACTAGCGCCCTGTCTTCCACTCCGATGACGTAACCATCCTACCTCCCACTTCGCTGCTTCCCACTCCTCCTCCCCATCACTGCCAAGTACTTTCAAAGCTTGACTAAAAGCTTATCCTCCTATCCCTTTCCATCCCAACGCCTTCCTTCCGGGAAGCACGACAATCATGGGCTACGACCAAGCAGGCATAACGCGCTCGCTCAACGCGATCCAAAACGAGCTGCAATATCTAGCGTCCCAGGGCGTTCTTGCACCGCCGCAGCAGCAGTCCATATTAGCGCAGCTCCCGCGGCCAGACGGACAGCCCGCGCAGTATATCGACCCGCGGTATGCGGGCGAGAATCAGTTGTTCAATCCGGCGTTGATTGCGCAGCAGGCGCAGGATCCGAATAATCCTGCGCATCCGCAAAATCCCAAGGTACGTCAAACTCCTGAGAGACGGGGAGGATGTTGGTGTAGCAGAGGTGGGCGGGATGTCATGGACTGATGGGGGACAGCATCACGAGTGGGCGGGGAAGCTGGCACATAAGTTTGGGAATGCGGCGGTGTATGGGGCGGGGGCCACGTTTGGGGCGGATCTGGTGAATGATGTTATGCGGAAGTTCTAGGGGGTTGTGTGGTGCAAGATGCAGTTTTGAACATGAGGGCGAAGACCCGCTGCGGAAGGTGTGGGTATAGTCTGGAGATCTGGAATCAAGTGTAGGAAAGCAATCAAGGACAAGTCAAATGCGCACAACCTCTGCCTCCGCAACCACTGAACTACCCTTTGTGGCCATCCCATCACCTCAACGGTCCGTTTACACACTTTAATGGCTGCTCAAAGCATACGATAATTACGTTCCCCCACACGTCTGTGCAGCAGCGAGTGTAGCCTCAAGAAGGGCCATTATAGTTCCTTAACATGGCTGGCGACCTTAGGTGGGACCTCACTGTTTTTGAGAATATGCTTAGATTGACAGGGATTTTCAATCTAGAGTCGTGCCAATTTAGCAAATGAACAGGATATCCCTCACCCTAAGACTCGCTAGATACTACATCGCACCCTGTAGTATCATAGAGATGATTTGTGCAGGCTCGCTAAAAGAGGACGATGGGAGTCAGTACAGCGAGGTTAATCAAGTTTTGTCGGACCATACCGCAACAGTGACACAGATCAAGCGTGATTGATATGAATGCCACAACCTGAAAATGTGTCCGTACGCTCGGGATATCTAATCCGTCTAGATAAATCAAAGCGATGAAAACACGACTGCTCTGCTTTTGGGACTAGGTTCTGCTAGCTACACTATAGACGTGACTCGCCAGAGCCAAGGTAGTCTATTAGGCTATCAAGCCACTGTGACATCATTCATATCTATCACCAGTAATTATGCGAAGTTCAACAATATTGCCACAACAGCACCCGGGCTGATATGGAGCTGCAAGCTCGCTCGAAGGTGTTGCCAGATCACACTTAGCCAGACCGGATTAACACAGACATGAAATCCTGCAACCCTAGACCATAACGTACTCGGTTCCCGGGGATCACATGGGAAATAAAGGGGTTGCAGGATTTGTTGGCAGCATTGAGCCCATCCGCGCAAGATATTTGCTCCGTCTAGATGAAACCAAGCAAGGAGAACACTACTTCTCCACTTTTTGAATTTTATCTTCTGTTAAACTGAGGCCAACAGTGTAGATCTTCCTCCAACCGAGCCTTGGACAAAGTAGAGACAAGATACTCCACAGCCCTCTAACGAGACATAGGATTGATACAAGAACCCTAAAGCAACACGTTTTTGATTAGATGCATCGCATTCATGAGCCTTGAGTAACGGTTTCAACTTGCCGACTCTGCCGACCTCCAAAGCCGTTAGACACCGAGGCCAAGTCTGCTAAATCCACTGCGAAAACATCTTGGCGACACACCGAGGTGGTTTTGATTTGTAGACACGCGACCTTCTAACTGGATTCCTTAATACACCAAGGAAGCCCACGCGAAGTAAATCCGGGGCGCAGATGATGGCCAAGACATTCTGGAGTTTCACGCCATTCCATTGGATATATGTCCCCGGGAACGAAGTGCCTTGTCGATCCGGCTCCAGGTTTGACAGGTTGATTAGCGTAGGTGCGGGTAATCAGTACTGCCGCCGCTTATAATGGAAAGAATGAATTTGCGAGGCAGGGCGTGGCAACTCGGAGAGGTTAGTTCGCTTCAACCTTAATTAACATTATGGAGAAGCTGGGTAGGTGAGCAGATAGAGCGGCAGTGTGCGCCCGAAACATGTTGCTGTGAACATGATCGGATTTCGAGTATAAATCTTGTGACGACGTCGTTATCTCCAGGCGTTGTGTTTTCCAACAGCTTCATATTCTTTCCACTCACTATGCGCGGCTTACTCAACTTGGCGACCTTGTTCCTGGCCTCCGTGCCGACCGTCTTCGGTGCGAACTCAGCAGGATGCGGAAAAGCTAAGACCCTCACCAGCAAGCAATACTCGATGCAAGTAAATGGAAAGAATCGGAACTACTTTCTCAACATCCCGGACAACTACAACCAGAACAACCCATACCGTCTCATCTTTACCTGGCACCAGCTGGGCGGCAGCGCTCAGAAGATCGTGAATGGAGAAGACCCCAACAAGGGCGGTGTCCTCCCTTTCTACGGCCTCAAAGCTATTGCCAACAACAGCGCCATTTTTGTTGTGCCAGATGGCCTCAACGCAGGCTGGGGCAACCAAGGCGGCGAAGACGTCACGTTCTTCGACCAGCTCGTCAAGACCGTCGAGGCCGACCTTTGCATCAACACCGATCTTCGCTTCTCCACAGGTTTCAGCTACGGCGGAGCCATGTCGTACGCACTTGCGTGCGCGCGGCCCGAGATGATTCGCGCCGTCGCTGTCATATCTGGTGCACAGTTGAGCGGCTGCTCCGGCGGCTCAAAGCCCGTCGCGTACTATGGCCAGCACGGCACGTCCGATTCGGTGCTCAACGTCTCACAGGGCCGCCAGTTGCGGGACAAGTTCGTGGCGAACAACGGCTGCCAGAAGCCCGCGTCGGAGCCACAGCCGAATGGGGGTAACTCTGTCAAGACCGTGTACCAGGGCTGCAAGTCGGAGTATCCGTTGACGTGGGTCATTCACAATGGGGATCACAATCCGTCGCAGGTCAACTCGGGATCGAGCACGCCGTTTGCACCTGGCAATTCGTGGGAGTTCTTTACGCAGTTTAAGTAGGTGGCAGGGTTCTAAGTGCGACGTTGGTATGCGGAAGGACTGCATTATGCCAATTTTGGTGAAGCAGCCTGGGGCAACTGTAGATAGGAAGAAACCCCGTCTCGCGTCTTTGCTGGCGAACCGGTGCACGAACGCTAAACCACACATCTGCGTGACTGTGTTGTCAATTTTGTCAACAATGTGTTGAAAGGATGCTGGAAAATGCACTTCCGATCCTCTCAACCCCATTCTGTACACTCCTGGGCAGTCATTGTACTCTCGAACGTTGCGGCATTCGTCATCTGGGTATTTTGGCGAGGACCATAGCAGAGGAACGATCGTGCCTCGGAGTCCTCCTCAGTACGTGACTCAATTTGATGACGTTCCTATAAAGAGAACGCTGCTTAAAACAAGCTTTGTGCACCCAAAGCGACGTCCATATCTGTGCTCGATAGTTCATTTGTTTTCTTGTGGCGCCTTCCTAGGGAGTCATGGTGTGGCATCGCGGGCAGACGGTGTATTCAGCAAAACCCCTCACTCAGCAGGGCATTTATAAGGGTATCATATGGTGACGATAGGATGGAAAAGTATGCAAAGGATGGATGATGCTCATCACGAAGTCACGATTGCCTCGGCCCGCACCTGGCCCAAGCTCAAGCTCAACTTCACCCCACTCTTTACACGTCCATCTACTCCGTAGACATCCGCAACGGCCCCAATTCGACGACCACACCATGCCTCCCTTTTGGACAATCGGCACCCTCTATGGGGCGACATCTGTCGCTGTTGGCGCCTTTGGCGCCCACGGCCTAAAGAAGCGCATTGCCGACCCGCAGCGCATCACCAACTGGAGCACCGCGGCGCAGTACCAAGTCCGCCTCCCTTTCCGTTTTTCTCCCTTATTAACTTTACTAACATGTGACCTAGCTCATTCATTCCGCCGTCCTCACCTTCGCCTCCGTTGTCGCGCCGCAAAATACGCTTGCTATGGGGCTCTTCACGGCGGGCATGACTATGTTCAGTGGCAGCATATATCTGCTTGTATTGGATCCGCAGAGGTGGAAATTCCTGGGCCCGGTGACTCCGCTGGGCGGGCTATGCTTGATTGGAGGGTGGGTTGCGCTGGCGGTGGGGAAGAGGCCCATTATGCCCAAGTTCAAATAGAGAGAAGATATAGGCTCGGAGAGGCGCGCGAAAGGGCAAGGCGGGCGGGCGGGCGGGAGTGTGTACGATGAGGAAGGGATGGGTACGGATGCATGGTGCGATGAGCATAGTGTACGATAAAGTTTAGGCATGGGACGGCGTTTCTACACTCTACCCGGTACTTCAACGCGACCAGTTGGAGCGTCTGATTAGCACTCTGCATCGATTCTGTGAGCGCTCTACACCATTCGGACCTGGGCCTCTAGCTCCAAACGCATAGCTGTGGCCCTGGAGCGTTACCACCGGATCATTCGCTGGAGCTGCTACTGCTCATCTTCTATCCTAGAGAACACACTCGTCTCATTTTGTTTGGATTTCGGGGTTTCTCCCGCTGATGCTAACTTCTGGACCACAGCGATGATGGCAAACTGCATCGAGATGGCGAAGACTTAGATTCTCATCTACCCTGGGACATAGGGCTTAGCCAGTGCGCAACCGGAATGATCATTGTAGATCTTCGGCTGCAGTCATCATCAAACATGCTTGATCGCGCTATACAGATCGTCGAGCCGTTTCATGATGCTCTGGCGCATGAATCCGTAAGATACTATGTCACGTTCAGTGTGGGGAAACTTGGCGAGCTGAAAGAGTGGTAGCGGGATGGGGTCGAGAGTGACTAACATATCAGCGCTCTTCGTCAAGCGAAACGGAGGTCTCGTACTGGAAATCCTTAGAGTACTTGATTCGCACACAACTGCATAGCATGTTATGGGGTGAGCAGTCATTGACTGGCCCACTTTTCAGCGACGAATGGTGGGAGTTGCGAGTCCTAAAGCTCAACTATTTGAACATTTGACCGGCTAGCGGCTCGTCAGATGAGTGCCAGGGTAACACAGCAATCTAATCACAAGCATGTACACACCTAGTGCAGTTTGTTTACGCGTCACGTCGAACAATTTTATTTCTACCTTCCTTCCTTCTTCCCATCTCTACTTGGTGATCGAACTGTCACAGTCGATAGTAGCCGGGTTCACTTCGATTGGGTTGGATGAGTGGCAGAGAGACTGGGCGGAGAGGATCTCGCTCCGCAGACTGCGAATAACAACTAGACAGGTACAACAAAAGATTGGGAGCTTCCGCTAAAACTATCTCACACTCGTGCGTCGTACCCTGTCTGACTTTGATTCCCGATCTAGTCTGCTAACATTCGTGAGAATATATGAATTTCTCATACAAGTATTATATTTTCATGAAGGTTGGAAGACTGGAACATGAATTAAACACGTCACAGAGGCACTAGGTTCTACTCATGGATAGAAGGGGTACATTTCTGAAGCTTCGATCTCTGTATTTCGGATGGCAAGTAATGGCAAGTCACCATTTCGGAGGTCGGGAGGTCGTAAAAACCGGGACGCACACGTGCATACGACCAAGCAGCAGCGGCATTTACACGAGCTATATACTTGTTATTCAAATATCTATATTGTTTCTTTTGGTGCAGATCTGAAGCTAGAAAGCCTCCCGTTCGTAGTCGCAGGTCAATCCGCCATGTCAGTCTTCCACTTTGGGCTTGTTGTGCAAGTTTATGTTACTCTTGTAGCTATCAATGCTGGTAGTAACGCTGGGATATCGATCCGCTGCTTGAAAATAGTGAGGAGAAGCAGCATATCAGCAAGCTAATAAGCAGTAACCTCAGGAAGCTGAATTGTACAGCTTGAAAGTATATCCGCCCCATGGGTATGCAACTGTGATTAATGTCCTTAGATTTTCACGGAGGATTGTTGGCCTAAAGAGTGTGCTGCTTTTTGTTTGAGTGGCGATACTGATTGCGAGGCTCTCACGCGCGTATTAGAAAGCAAAGATGTTATGATCATTCGGCTTGGCGAAATGGAGTAGGCGGAGTGAGTAGAGATTCTCTGTTGCGGATACGAGCTCTCTGATCAGAGGCTGACCTTGTAGCATAGTATAGAGATACACATGCAACGGCTTCCTATGATGAAGTAGCAAGTGTAAGATAATGGATTATGCAGAGATGAGCACACTCACACTCTGACACCTCGCCTACGCGCTTATCGACGCCCGTCGCCGGTAAATCTGTGCCTGAAATTCCGATGTTCAATACCAAGAATCATTGGAGTGCACATATCATGAGAGGAATAGGTCAGCTATCAAAGGCGTCGGTCACGTGCACGGAACATCATTGACACGGCCGACGCCGCGCGCTAGTGAGCTCATAGCCAAAAGTTAAACCCGCGCTCTCACCTTTGCGACAGCGAGCCTACTCCGCCAACCACTACCATAATGGCCGACACATTACCGAGCACTGCAGCCGATAATGCCGTTCGCGCATCTGCGAAACGAACGCGTGAAATATTCGCAGCCGATACGCTCCAATACCCTTCCACCAGTGTCGACAGCACGCGCGTTTCGACGCGAATACACCAGGAATACCATCATGTGCAGGAGCTACCCGCCGCACTGGCGGCTAAAATGGCTACAGCGGCGACCACAGCTGCAGAGAAGAGGCGGAAGATAAAGAACGCAAATGCAGAGGAACAGGCATCAGATCCGAAGATGCGCCAGATGATCGCAGCGTCTTCGGAGAAGGCTGAGAAGGCAAAAGAGGCACAGTCAATGGCACTGACACTGCGATCGGGCAAGGGCGCCGCGCCAAATGCACAGGGACCCACGCCGATGCGCGACACACCGTCGACTGCTTTGGTGCGCAAGGATACCGTGAGAGCGGTGAAGCCTGAGTGGCATGCGCCATGGAGACCGTTCAGAGTCATCAGTGGGCACATGGGATGGGTACGCTCGCTGGCTGTCGAGCCAGACAACCAGTGGTTTGCCAGTGGAGCCGCCGACAGGACTATCAAGATCTGGGATCTGGCCACCGGCACGCTGAAGCTGACATTGACCGGCCACATCAGTGCCGTTCGGGGTCTTGCTGTGTCTCCCAGGCACCCCTATTTGTTCTCCTGCGGTGAGGACAAGATGGTGAAGTGCTGGGATCTGGAAACGAATAAGGTCATCAGGCATTACCACGGCCATTTGAGTGGCGTCTACAGCCTGAGTCTGCACCCCACACTTGATGTTTTGGTAACTGGAGGACGTGATGGTGTTGCCAGAGTGTGGGATATGCGAACACGCACCAACGTCCACGTTATGAGCGGACATAAGGGCACCATTGCCGACGTGCAGTGCCAGGAAGCGGACCCGCAAGTGATTACTGGCTCCATGGACTCAACCATCCGACTGTGGGATCTAGCCGCGAACAAGACTATGGCAGTCTTGACACATCACAAAAAGGCGGTTCGAGCACTTACGATCCACCCATCTGAGTTCACATTCGCATCTGGATCCGCGCAGTCAATTAAGCAGTTCAAGTGCCCCGAGGGCGCGTTCATGCAGAACTTCAACGGCCACAACTCCATTATTAACACGCTCTCCGTTAACGAAGACAACGTCATGTTCTCAGGTGGCGACGATGGAACAGTCTCCTTCTGGGACTGGAAGACAGGCCACCGCTTCCAGCAGACCGACTCAATCGCCCAGCCTGGTTCATTGGACGCTGAAGCAGGCATTATGTGCTCTACGTTTGATAAGACGGGCCTTCGCCTTATCACTGGTGAATCAGACAAGTCGATCAAGCTCTGGAAGCAAGACGAGAACGCGACTGAAGACTCGCACCCGCTCGAGTGGAAGCCCACACTTGGCCGCCAGAAGTTCTAAAGCAGTTCATACCATCCAATGGACCGTTACGGAGACTTTGATTGAAATGACCCGGATAGGCCTCCACGCTCCACGGCCAGATGCACACCAAAAAGTTATAAGGTTCTGACCGCAGGGTGTCGGGAAGCGGAAACAGCCGCGATCGGCAGTGTGAAAGATGCTATTGGTGGCAGCTCTGCAGGGAAGAGACACCACGATGTCACAAGCGTAGGCATTGCAATCGCTACGACACAATGAGAGGCTGGACACGAAGCGCGTCCATGTTCGGCCGCTCGCCGACACAAACTCAGGACTCAGGCACGGGGGATCACGATGGGTGTCGGCGTAAACAACGCGGGATATAGCTAGCGAGGAGGAAGCCCATCGCGGACCCACGACCCTGGCTTGCGTATCATACCATGTACTATACACCAAATATGCCATAACGGCATTCTGATACCCATAATCTACCACTATACCACACACGTGCGTGCCTCGATCTAAGCCCCAACCATGCAAACAAAGCCACCCGCCTGCCCGTTGAGCCAAGCTGTTTAATACCTCCCGCCCTCCCCCACGCGCCCCTCTCATCCAACCCCGAAACCTGCATCAATCGCAAATCCCCACAACTCTACATACATACATCCATTTACCCTTTAACCTCGCCGAGCACTGTTGTGCCGTCCGTGTTTGCGCAGTTACGCACGTAGTATAGGCGCTCGTGAGCGGGCAATGTCACTGAACCGCTGTGCTTGGCTAGCAGTTTGCTAGCGGTCTGGGATGCTTGGCCAGGATACTTGCTGGAAGGAGGCATATGGGGTTGCGAAGTGGGGAACGTACGGGCCGTTGTGTACGAGCGTTGTTCCGCTGCGTCGCCTTCGTACGGCATGGGACAAGGTCTGGTGTTTAGCGCTGGGTGCCATGTCGAGGGGTTGCATGTACGGCCGTGCAGTCTATCCACGGTGCTCGCAATGTCTTGCTCGGAGGTCCTGTACCATACCCACTTCGCAGCATGGAACCTCACACCACCCTGCATCTCTAATTGCCAGTGCCACTACTCTCCATTCCAGGGTCGGGGGCCAAGCATCTCGCACTCGCACCTGGGCTCGCGACGCGCTCGTAAATCACCGCTTTGAGCATCGGCGCCTCCTCCCCGTCTCCACATCGCCCAGTGTACGCAATTCCGACCCCGGTTCTTCCGTCCCACGCCCCCGCCCCGCTTTCGCGGGACATGGCAGTGTTCACGCCGCCGGACACTGTTGAGGTGCAAACAGGGTGCTGACGCCCTCTGGTTGCACCTTCCCACTAAGCGAAGACGCGAAGCGGGCGGCTCGGGGATCAAGCACCTGCGCCCTCTCTTCATCTGATCATAGGTATAGAGAATGCTGCAGGAGAAGCTGTAGGTACATAAGAGGGGAATGTGGGATATGCGTATGAGGAAGCAGTGGGAAGTGTTGGATGCGCTGCGGGACGGGTCGGTGTTGGGGAGGCGTGCATTTGTTCTGCAACGTAGACGGCGGGCGGGCGTTGGAGTGGGGGTTTAGCTACGTCTATGCTGAGCAAGGTCTCGATATCATCGAGGGGTACGACCGAAGAGATGATAGAGCCGAGCAGCCAGCCCGTAGAACCTCGACTCCTGTACTCTGCACTGGACCGCATTTTCGATGGACTGATCAGTCCAGGAAGACATGCGAAGTGATCGGACCACATTGCTGAACTGTGCGAAATATTTGCATGGTGTCACTGGATGCGCACGTAATGTTTCCGAAACAGACTGTCTATTCACTCGCATGAGCGGTTCTGCCTACTCGGTGGAATGGGCTTCGTGTTCCCTGCTTGCTCGCACTTGCACTTGGGGCTGAACTGTACGCCGCGGCAAGCCAGGGCCGCCAGCTCGGCGACTGCATTGCTACGCGGAGGTTGTCTAGCGAGCGTAGTGTGTATCGTACATACAAACATGACGTTCACCATCCGTGGAGGATGCAGCGTTTCATTGCCACTAGGATCGGATCCCAGCGCACAATTCTGATGCTATCGACTACACAGATACCATTCCCAAGCCGCCGGACTTCCCGCAACAAAATGTTGAAATGTAAGGCAATCAGTCTCTCATTGTTTACGCAGGGTAAACTCGGGCCCTGTATAGTACAGGCCGTCCGCATGAACGCGTCCTTGTGCGGTGCATGGCCTGTGTGATGGGGTTGCAGATGGGCGGTGCGCCACATCTCCGTGCGCGCGACCGTGTTCCAGAAGGACCCCAAGAACGCGTCCACGAGCCCGTGCGGACCCGAGCCAGCACGTTCGAGCGAAGAACGAAACCGAAACCTGTGCGACGGTGTGCTTACCGTAACGGGCAGGACGGACGTTGCAGCGACGTGGCGGCCACGCGGTGTGGGCCACCGCAAACCGTATTCACGGGGTCACGAGGGGTTCGGGGTGGCAGCGTACACTACACCCGGATTCGGATAATGGTTCAGGAATCGATTGATTGGACGTGGGCGCGAGGGGTGGAAGCACCACGATTTGAACTTGCGGTGGGTGCGACGGGAAATGCGACGGGCAGGCAACGCGATCGCGACGGAAGCGGGCGATACGACAGTCTACGCGCATGCGCTGATAGGAGAGAGTTTCGCGTAGAGTCCGGTGAGGACGCGTTACGTTGCGGGGGGCTGCTATAGACCCCTCACCACCGACCGTGGTATGCCTCTTGATTAGATTGATTGCTGTTTCCCGCAGCATGGCGCACGGCTGGGATCCGAACTCGCGGTAGCTGCTTGTTCAGGTCGGGACGAGGCCCTTGACTTCCTCGTCGCCGCCTAGAGCGAGCCGCAACTCGTCCTCTGCGACCCCCAACCGCACCCTCCCAACACGCTCGCCATGCCGGTACTCTGTGCCAATGATGCCTGCTTCTGTGAGCTCAGCAGCGGCGGAAGCGATGCCTAATGCGCGGGCGGCCTTTTCGTTGGCCTGTTTCGAAATGCCATCCTTAAGCTTCAAGGGTGTTGACGTGTGGGTTTGTTGGGTCGTGCCTTCGTTGCCGTTATCAGCCAGAAGAAGGTACTCATTTATCGGCTGCAGCTGGCTCATCAAACCCAACCGTTTGACTTCATCAACAACATCCCCAAGCACGGCCTCCCCAATGCCCGTACGCCGGATACGCGCCAAGAGGGCTGCAAGAAAGACCTTGGACGCCAGTGGTAAGGCACGCAGAGCCACTTGCAGGGGACTGCTCGTGGCTTCGTTGATGGCTTGTCTTATCGTCGCCCACGTGACTTCGCCCTTCTTCTTACCAGGGCCTGCATTTTGCTGGTGCACACTGACCGATTCACCGCTGTCTACGGGGAGCCGAGTTCCTGCTTTGCCTTTGTTGCGGCCCGTGCGACTGGGGGTTGGGGGCTGGCCTATTTCGCCCTCGGCCTCTTGCTCTGCTGCCTCCGTCTCCGCAATCTCGACCGCGCGTCTGCAGATATCCAACGCACGGCGGGCGTCACCGCTCACCGCCGCAACTTTACGTGCCGCGAACTGGATAGCATCTGGATGGACGATGTTGCCAGGGACACCTTCCAGTCGGGACTGTATAATTTGCGTTAATTGATCATGCGTATACCCTGAAAAGGTAATACGTGACAGGCCTATGCGCGTGTTAGCCTCGCTATCCTGGGACCCGGAGGATGCCGCCTGCACCCCGATCAAGGGAAGATTTGCAGACTCGTAAACATCTGGCTCTGCTCTGTGCCAGAATGCTACGGCGGGGCCCTTCAAAGGATCGCGTTGCCTGCACTTACCAAGTCGACTACTAATTTTGTTGCTCAACGTTCGCTCCGGCAAGTCCATGGTGTTGGCAACGGCGAGTACAATCAGTCTGCTGTGCCGTAGGTTCGGCCAATTAAAGAAATTATACATGACGGACTGGTTCTTGGTGACCAGTTGGTCGAGCTCATCCATGAGGACGACGCAGGGTACACGCCGCGGGTTTGGAGTATTGAACTCGCGTTCCAATAGCTCCAGCGCATGCGACGGGCTCACGCGATCATCGTGCAAAGTCTGCCAGAGAAGTGAGTAAGCCTGATGAGGATCAGTGACCTTCATGCCATTGATCTCACAGAATATGAAGTCGTCCAGTTCTTCGGCCATGGCTGCTGCCTGCAGCTGCATTACCACTTCTCGTACGGTGGCAGTCTTCCCAGTACCGGGCGTACCGGAGATGTAGATGCAGGCGCCCGAGCCGTCAATGATGGCCGCTTCCAATTCACGGTACACTGCAGAGAACTCCTCTTCGCGACAAGGGAGTGCGTCAGGTACAGATGACACATGCAGCTGGTTCCTAGCAATTTGGAATGGCGAGGATATAGCTGAAGGGTCGAGCAGTCGGGTTCCGAGAGGAGTGAACATGAGCTGTTTCTTGACCACTATGCGTTTGTGTGTCGGGGTAAGGAACTTCTTCGCAGCTGGGCTTTTCTTCGTCGATGTTAGAGTACTGGCTTGTCCCAATTTACGGCGCTTTCTGGGAGTTTTTGGTGCCCCGTCGTCGTCAGAGTCAGGCGCCACGAAGTCGTCCAGATCCACAGTGTCTTTCCGCGGGCGGCCGCGCTTGCGGGTGGCTTTAGTCTGGCTCTCCACCAACTCCTTCAAGGCGGGGAGATCCTTTTCGCCCTGGAAAACATCTTCCCACACAAATTCCGGGGTATATGTTGTAGTCCTGGTGTTGCAGCCTCGCCTACATATGAAAACCTTGCCATAGTTCTTGTCTGTCTTCTTCACCTGGCCGCTTGGGTACAGGCGCTTGAACTCGTCGTGCGAAACGATCTTGGCGGTGCCGTTGATTGTCGTGAGCTCGTTGTTGTCGAAAGCGGGCGAAATGTAGAGTTCGTTCTGCAGGCTGTCAGTCTACCACGCTGCCCTGCCAAAGGAATGTGGACGTACAGGAAGGAAGTCGGTCCGCTTGGTGCTCTTGTTGTTGATCTCCGCTTCTGAGGCAAACCACATGAACTTGGCCATCTTCTCGTTGTCCTCGTCCTCATCTTCAAACAATTCGCATATAAGCCCAACCCAAGCCTGGTTTCCCTCTGCCTTCAAGAACACGGCATCGCCCTATAATGCAATGAGTGCGCGCCCTCGACAGCGTTTGCTGGGCATACTCACCACTTTACATGTGAAGCTGCCCATACGAGCGCCTACAATACGTGGGCCAGAGCTTGCGACAGCTGCCTTGCGCTTTCGCGGCGTCCCATTCTGTGAGGCCTGCGCATCGGATGCGCTCTCGTGAATCCACTCCCATGGGTGGTCTTCGTAGCCGAGCTCATCGTCGGAATCCTCGCGTTGGACGGCGCCATTGGCGAGGATCTGTCGTGCCTTTTCGGCTCTGGATCGTTCCGGTGCCATGGCTATGTGTGGTTGACGTTTTGGCGCAGCTTACCACGGTAGAAAACATTAGAGGTCGGACGCGTCGCTCTTGGCGCTGGGGAAACGCGACTCGCGCAGGCCACGGGCCCACCAACGTCACACACGAAGAACCCTCACGACCATCAAAGACATCATTTGCATCAAGAGCAACCACAACCACGGCACATGGCACGGCAAAGCACAATTAGGGTAGGCAATGCTGAGAGAGATGCAATGGTAATGTTCATCGCGCTAATCTGAGGTCGCGCAAGGTGTACCTATGGGCTTCTAGGCCTGCCAGCTGGGTCTAGTCCTTCCATGTACCTAGCAAAGGGAAAGCTTCCAGAAGCGAAGAGAACGCGCCCAAACTCCAGCCTATCCATTCATGATACCAAGCGAAGGACCCTTCCGTCGCTTGGGTTCGTCCGACCGATAACCCTCGCTGAAACGCTATGCAGAAAACCCAAGAAACAAAAGGTAATGTACAAGACAATGCGTCCTGAAAAGAAAGGACAGGAACATGGCAGGGCTGAGCGTGCTCAAGCCTGAGCCGGTGCTCCGGTAACGAATGCGCGAAATGCCACTTCCTGTGACGCTCACATGCCGGGGATGGGATGCATTGGCGGCGTGCGAGGCATCGAGTCTGGCGTGGTGGGCTGGTACATCTCCGGTGGAGAGTTGGCCTGAGAGGTCTCGAACGAGTCGCTCAGAAGTGGTGGTGTCTGCCACGGGACTGTCAGCGGGTGGCTTGTCGAAGTGCGATGTGATGGATTGAAGAGTTGGAATTCAGTGTGCGTAAGAGTAGGATTTGCGAAGAGGGAGCTTTACATGAGCATCGCTAGGTGGGTAAGCGTGTGGAGGAGGAATCTCCATCGAGTTCATGAGCTGGTAGCCGCTCGCGAAGGGGTTCGCGATATCGTCTTCCTGGTAGTACTCGGACTTCATGGGCGGCGCCAGACTGGGCAGCGTGGGAGGGTAGGCAGCCGAGAGCGGGGGCAGGTAGGCGTATGTGGTCATCTCGGGGGAGATGGTGGTTGGTATCGAGTGGTAGGGCGTAGCGGTGGTTGTGTAGGGCACTGGATACGCGGCTGATTCGGGAGTGGGGTATGCGCTGTACGAGAAGGGCGGAGGCGAGGTCGACAGCTGGCGGTCTGTGTACTGGTGTGAGAACATGCCCCTCTCCTCGTAGCTCTGCATCTCGGGCGTCCGCCGGCTGAAGTCGGATTCAGAGGATGCTGGCGAAGGAAAGGCCTGGCGTGCGGACGGCTGCGTGGGCTGGAGCTCGGCAGGCTTCTGCTCGGGCGAGGCCGAGCTCGATGCAGCGCGGCGCTCCAAGTCTTCGAGCCTCTTCTTGAGCTTCTTGCGATAGTTGCCTGCAGCATGTTAGGAGCCAGGTCAGTGGCAGGCTGCGGCAGAGGACTCACGCTGAGCGATCCGGTTCTGGATCCTTCGGCGCTCAGCAAGGTCTGAGATCTTGGTCCAGTCTTCGTTGGGGTTTGCCGAGGCGGAGAAGGCACTCGAGGTGCCCGAGTATCTGTGGGTGGGCGCAGCGGGAGCCGCGGCGTACTGGTAGCCAGCGTGTCTGTGCATGGTGGAGGGTGTTGAAGCAGAGGAAGAGGAGGAGATGGGGTTGACTGATCAGACTGATCAGAGTGCGTATGTGAGAGCAGTGCAGGATGCCGTGAGCAAGATGGGAGCAGTTGGAAGGTGGGACGGCCTGTTATGTATACAGGATGCGGGCGCCATGTGCCATAAATATGGACGAGCGCTCGCTGTAGGACCCCTGCTCCGTCCAAGCTCGCTGCGCAGTGCTCGTAAGGCCGGCTCGCTCTTTGGCAACGCCCTATGGGCTCCGCCCTGTGCGTCCATTTTGGGACATGCGTCGTCGGCCCACCGTGGGCTAGGGTGCGCTGCACTGCTGCAGGCTGGCGGGCATCCCACCGCCTCCAGCCCTATACCCACGCTAGCATGGGTGCCAGCTTTACCAACCGCGAGCTGAGGAACCCGCGGCCGGGGTTGCATAGAGGGGATTAGGCGCGTATCGTAACGGGGGGCCAGCGGTCAGCCAGCGACACCAAGGCCCTAGCGCAGCCGGAGCACTGGAACGGGCGCGAGCGAGGGACTGCGCTGCTGGCTGCTATCGCGGCGGAAGCACAGCACAGCGCCCGCGCGACTCCGCAACGCTCCGCACTCGTCCGCACGCCGCTCCAGTGTCTCCAGTGCCTGCTCTGCACACGGCGACGGGCGACGGCTCGCACTCGAAGCCGCGCGAGCAGCGATGCCGACCTCGCCGCGCAGCAGCGGCCGCCCGGCATTGGCTGCTCTTGGGGGCCAGCGCAAAGAGTACTGCACTTGGCCTAGCCACCACGCGGCATTGCGCACCGCGGCCCCAGCAGCGCGCACTCGCTTCTCGCATCGCGGCGTGCTGCCTTTCGCATCGTGCACTGCTCTGCCGGTCCACCATGAGCTTGGGCGGTCCGCACATTGCAACCAGACCATGTTCCCAGGCCTGGCGACGGCTGACGCGTTGCGGAGCACCAGCACCATCAGCGTCCCGTACCCAACACCACCCCTCGGGCGCGCAGCCCGCACACCACACCGCAGCAGAACGCCTGCGCTGCACATCGCGGGCCGGCCGTCGCTCCGTTCCAAATCATCGTCTCCGCGCTGCGACGCTGCCCAGCGGCGGTTGATTTGCACCCGTTGGCGGCGCGGCTCTTGCTCTTGCATCAATGTGGGAATTGCTCACAGCTTTGCCCCTTTGCGGCCTAGTCTGCTTGGTAAGGTCCTAATTATACAATGTGCCCACTGACGGAGTGTTCCTCTTCTCCGCCCTGCGCCTTATCCCCAGCCGCCGTTCGAGCCACAGTTGAGCCTCCAGCAAGGGCCATCTGAGCGCCAGCCCTACCAACGCCCACGCTGCCGTCCCGTCAGCACCTCCGCGACTGTCGGTGAGCACCGTTTTACTCGAAGCAGTCTGGCGCCCTCAAACGGTAAAGCTTGTTCACTGTGGCCGTTGCCTGCCCTTCACGGGCCATACCGTGCGACGAACGACACAGGACCGAACACAGGGCCGAACACAGTGCAGCGGCCAGGAGGCGGCACAATTCGCATGTGACGTGCCCATCCGTGGAAACGACTTGGCCGGAGACATTGCTCGGACACTTTCGCTTCGCATCCCTACATACGCCCAGCAGTGCCTCGACCGCCTTCCGTCAATCATGCAGTTCAGCTAGGCCGTTGTGCGGTCCAGCTAGCATCGCCGTCAGGAGCGTGCTCCCTTGACCCACGTCTGTGCCATTATCGGAAAGCAATTCGTAGTCTGGGGCCAAAAGTCCTCAAGTAAACGGCCCGGCCAATCAGGGCCTGCAGGTCATGTGCCTGGCCAGTATCCTAGGTACACCCTAAAGAAGTGCCTCGTCTACGCCATGCTACCGTTGCGAATTGATTCGCACTCTGGCCATGAACACAAATGTCCGTTCCCCATCACAATACCCGAAATGGATAGCAATCCATGGATCGGCGTCATGAAGGGCGGAATCCCTCGACCCTTGGCAACGCGATACGAGGATACTGTTGATTCATGATCGACCATTAGCTACATGTTCGTTCGGGCTGACAAATGTCCCATACGCCAGTATACCTTGTACTCTTGCCGCTGGTCACGTGAATTTTTCGCATACTTCATTCTCTGATTGGCCAGGCCTGGGTCTCTGAGACGGCACGCCTCTGCTCTAGCATGTCTCAACTCCACACCCATCTCCATGTTCTTCTATTTATCCGTAGGGCATGGCCAACTGGAAAGCCACATTCCACTGGCATGGGTTCAAAGGGTTCAATTTCCCTACTGCTATGCTATCAGGTCAGCGTAAGAATCCCCAGCGATCGGGTCGACATTGTTCCATCGTTCAGTCAGCACCATAACCACAGAATGGGATAGCAGGGCTCCGCCCCTGGGCCCGCTGCACTGGGTGTTAGGGTGGACAGCTCATATCTACATCTCTCGCGATGATTCGATGATTGGGATCCTCAACAGACTGCACACAATACCGAGTGTACCGGGGCAAGACGCATGCGCACATGTCCGTCTGTTTCGTCCGCATCACACAATCTTTAGATTGCGACTGGACGTTGGGCGAAGTGCTGAACAACCTTGAAACATATGGATGGGTAGGTCGGCTATGCATGCCATACATTGTATTTTGCCGGAAGCATCACATCAATGCTATGAGCGCTCGAGGCGATTAGGTGCAGTTTGAGCAAATGGCCCGAGTTACACGAGCGAGCGATGGACTGAGCTGACGGCCCGTAACATTATGTACTGATTCCTCGAACACACGCGCACCGCAGAGCTGCATATCGTCGCCATGATCGAGGGTACTCAAACGTCTCTCCAGGTCCGATTCAGCGCTCTGGAATTTACTTGCTCTTGTTCCCTGAGGTCTAGTGTCACCTGGCATGATGCAGCGAGTCCGAGACAGCAACAGCGAGACACCGAAAAAACTCGGACTCGCGGGTCACCGTCCGTGCGGACTACATTCCCATGGTAGCCTGTCGTTTCCACTCTGCGAAGAGTAGCTTGACTCGGCAGTTTGCAGCGTTACTCCAAGAGGCAAAAGGGCTTGATTCCAGACTGCGCACATCACTGTGACTCTTGTCGACCTAGCCCTGCCTCCTTAACACATAACTCACGTCGTGCCCAGCGAACCGGTATTCCACTTGGCACATCTGCCACTGGCAATGTGTGGGTGGAGACATTGTGCAGGCGAGCGCACCACGCAGAGCCGTTGCGGGCCGATGCGGTGAGGTTCGCAAGGCTGACCTCTGATAGACCGAGCACCCATTGGCGGTGCTTGACGAAGCACATTCTGCCGGCTCGTAGTGACTGGTTACACCACGCGAGATTGGTCATTTGGAGGAGAAGGACGAAGTGCCTTCCGCTTTCGGGTCTGTTAGCGAAGTGCAAGTCGGTCCCTCCGGCGGGCCTGAGCATCCCTCACCGACACACCCAAAGGCAGCAACATGTTGACTCCGCATCTATAGACTGCTGCCAAAAAGGGATAGCAATACATGGCGACAGCAAAGTCACATGTTGGGCGAGCAAAGAGCATGGTTTTGACCGTCCGCGTCATCAGAGGCCCTTGTTGCGGACTGCGGTATTGAATCGGTGTATGGGTCTGCCCCGTGTACTGCAAAAACGCCTACCTAACCGCCGGGCGTAACGTCCACCGTGCAGCCACCGAAATTACCAGACTTCCCACAGCATCTGCTAACTCACAGGTCCAAGTCTCTCAGGAGCTCGCCACGTCGTGCTGGGTGTTCCAATTATACATTGTACAGTTATATTCGCAAAAGCACCACTACAATTGCACCAAATTCTATTTTTAGGCGGGGCCTAAGGCCCCTATCCCTATTCCAGACTACGCGCGGGAAGTGACGACATGGTTCAGCCCTACGGCCACGGCTGGCCAGCCCTACACAGCACGCTGGACCTACCGTTCACAACCCTTGCACCGCAGCAGCACCTGGACGCCTGAACCCTTTGTGCCCCCGCGTACAAACTCACCTCCCGTTTCACCGATGAGCGCATGGCGACCCCGAGCATCAGAGACACGAGCACACCGCAATCTTCGTGCGCGGGGTGCCTCTGTCTGCGCCCCAGCGCCGGAAAACCGCAGTCGGAATGTATCTAGAATCTACGGCGATATTCAAATGATGAGGATAGACTTCCGTACAAGCTGACCTTCTCCTGATACTGGCCCGGAGGACACAGCGGGAAACAGCGCTCGAGCCGCGCTGAGCTCACCGGGAACAAGGGTTCACGGATTTAAATGATTCCCAAAATGCGTGCAATGGCTCCAGCGCTGCCCGTTTTCAGAACGTTCACCACGTCTTCTTTACCCGCGCGTGATCGGCATAGGAACAATGTACTCACACCACCGCCGGTATTGCAAGATTCTCATTGCAGTATCGCAAGCGCCGCAACAAGCCTCTGCCGCAACGCAGCCCACTCGATATTAATCTACCCCTCACAGTGCACCGGCAATTCGGAGAGGTGCGTACGAGCGGGTGTCAGACCTCGTGGCAGACACTCGACTGACATGCTTCCGTCTTGTATCAGCCAATGGCATATGTTGCTACCCCTCCACCATCGCCCTGCCGAGCTGCATGCAGAATCCTCCTCCGGCTACCACCCTGTTGACCCCAAAATACGTTTCGAAACAATCGGTCAATCAGAGGTACAGTTGTGGTCGGCGATGGCCCGATTTGCGTACACCTACACCCCTTTCCTGGCGCCTACCTCCCACGACCGGCGTAGACACTACCTTCTAGGGTATTGTGCCGTCACACACGTCCCCGAATTCACCGATGGCGTCCCTATTGCTAGCTGCATTTAGCGAGGCAGCATTCGTAGCCGAAAGCCCTACCGCTTACTGATGCTTTCTATGTCCCCTCAATCGTTCGCCAAGTACGAACCTTCTGTTACATCTCATGTTCTTTTTTCTACGAGGTTGACCGATATTGCGAGGATCTCCCGAATCCTTCGGCAATGGTGCGCCAAACGAACCGCGTCTCGAAGCGCCAGCCGTGCCACGCTAGAACATTTGTTAGTTTGCAGCAACAAATTGCGAGTATTTCGGTTCGCAGCATTCGCGGCGCTCGACGCTCAACGAATCCAGAATACCTTTCAATGCTTCGCTAGTCGAAAATAGCAACAACACACAAAGCCAAGTGTTGCGTTGACAAGCGAAGATGAATCGTTGCTCGTGGTCGTTGAGGGAACGAAATTGTGTGTTTGACTTCTCACCCCCATCTGCCATTGCGCACATGATCTCATGTACTATGATTTGAGCACCAACGGCTATTCCGACACGAGAATGACGCTTTCGACTGCCCAGCCACTCCGCGACTAGGACTCGTTCGACATGAGTTTCATTTGTTGAGCGGCCCAGTCAGGTTTTTGCAAGTACGCTGTTTGATCACACGCAAAGCCTATTGCTCAACTGCCAGTCCGTGACCATTACAATCAAACACTGAGACCCTCCAAAAAGCAAGCTGCTTTGATAATGATTTCCCTAGAAAGCTTACGGCCTTCTCTGCAAGTTTGCTAAGTTGGTTCACTAGCGGTCCGAATGAGTGAGTCGCAGACTCTCTAAAGCCTGCCTCTTCAAGGTACACATCGCACACCCAATAAGAAACCCTCGCAACTAAATGCGTCAATATTCTAGCAACTTGCCAGTCTGCCACCTCAGGCGTCCCATACGTTTGTTCATTGATACGCAAAATCCAGCCACCAACGTACGTGGTGAGCACAGCGAGAAATGCTGGCCCATTCTCGAAACAGGGCCAATGGGATCAGAATGACCAGTCAAACTTTGATCCGATTGGTCGAAATGCAGTATCAATTGAGGAACTCTCCTTACGTGGTAGGCTCAAAGCACGCCTGAAAACGACAGGACGCCTCATTTGCTGGAATCGCCAGCCTGCGGTTAGATCCACCGTTTGTCCCTCTAGGTGGCTGGGATGTACTTTCCGAATACATCTGGAGCACATCATCATTAGGGAGTAGCAATACGGTATTTTACGAAGCGACCGCCGAACGGGAAGGCCAGCGCGCTAAGGCCGGTGCAGACGGCGTCCAGCGCCGTCGGTCGTCGGAAAGCTTGACCCATCGCCAAAGTTTGGTCATGGCTTAGAGTTATTACCAGAGTTCGGCGTAGCGGGCGAGACAGGGCGGATGCACGCAGCCGTTAAAGTCACGTGTGGGGAGCATGTGCGGGTGGCTTGGGTTGTGGCTTCGGTCTGGTTCACATTTGTTATTCATGGTTGTTGTGAACTTGTGCACCGAGTGAAGGGTTTTATCATAGTGAGTGAAGTGTCTACTCCAGGCATCCTACACCACGGTTTGGGCAGAGCGATCAAGTTAACATGAAACTCGAAGTCTTGGAGCGAAAAAAACTTTCGTCTGCACTTCGTACGAGATTTCCTACGATACTGGACGTCACCGCGGCTATCGGGAAGAGTATCTACTCGTTCGCGGACACAATGTGATCTGCGTTTAACAACTAGCAGCCACCAGTCGGTCATTTTGTGTCTCCGAAGCACTACTTGTAAGTGCAAGGGCCGAGAGCATATCCCTCACACGGAAAAGCAGACTGTAGCCGTCGGATGACAAACGCGGTGCAAGCGGAGAATCGCTGCCGTATGGCCAGGCTAAAGCGATCGATACAGAGGTAGCTGGACTGGTCTCGGACAACTCGGTGTATTTCGAGCAAATGCCTCTGATCGACGTCCGGCATGTACTTATGCGAGCCATCGAATCGAAGCGCAGCGGAAACACATCCCCCGCAGGCGACAAGCCACACCCTTTCGATCCGTCGCATCGCATTCCTAGATTGGTAAACGTTCATTATACCAGATGCGATCGAGGTGCATCTACCTTCTCACTCTTGGTCTTCTTTCTAGTATAGAAGCGCTACGATAGAGGCATTGTCTGTGCCGAATTTGGGACCGATTCGTGGGTTCTCTGATTGAACAAGATGCGAAGAATGATGTCGAATGATGTCATGGGCGGAAGAGAGTGCTTACATCCTCTTCGGATACTTTCGCTTCCCCGGATCTACCGTCTTACTTCTCGGCAGCTTGTATCTGACAGCTTATGTATGCCCACATACTCGTAGGGCTAGAAAAGAGTTCTGACACGGCTCCGCATCGTATTGCGGCAGAGCCGTTGGGACCTTAAAGCGACACTCGAACGCGCAGGGGAAAGTGGAGATGTTCTCCAAAACGAATGCATCGCGCGAGGGCTGGTTACGGGAGGCCGCGGTCTGAGCACTTTTGCTAGTGCAGGCAACGGCTGTGACGGGAGGCATACAGGCCCTCATCGTGACTCACGCGCGCCGAGTATACCGAAGCAGACAGGGCGATCCTCACTACTGCGGCTGCACTGATCGTCACTCTTCACTAAACCTCATAATCCGGGGCTACGATGTACTTGCCGCGATGCAGCTGTGCGAGCCGCCGTTTCCTGTAGGGAGTTTTCGCAGCGTGACAGGCAGGATGCGCCTCGTCAGTGCGTCTGTCACCGGCGGTGCATGGACATGCGAAAATGAGAGTTTCGGGCGGCATGGCATGCGAGCCGTCCGAGGCCGATGCCCACCTCCGCTCGACACCGTTTCTTGGGTTTCGGTCTTGTGTCTAGAAATGTGTCCGACGGCTGAAGGGCTGGGGCCATGGATCACGAGGCCTCAATTGTTGAGGAGTGGTGTCGTGGCACAATTAGGGGCGATGCGGCGTCGGTCGGGTTTAGGGTAGCGGCATAAATTGGCCGGTGTACAACTCCATGGAGGACGGATACGTGGGGTCCACAAGCCTCGTGCATCGCCAAGTCGCGGCAGGTACCCTACCAGTGCTGTCTTTCGGCACTATTGCAATACCTGCTCGTACGGACGGACATCTTACTGATGCGGAGCTCTCGCAAAAACTGACCGTACTTCCCGCACGAAACCACCCCAGCTAGCGGCACGACCATTAGCGATTGCCGCAACAGAAGGATATCCACAGTTCAAGACACATGTTCATACAATTTCCTGTCTGCGGAAACTGCCGCATCGCTTGGTTGAATTTTCATCTCGCTTCTCGACGGACCCGTATCGTCGAGAACTTGCAATGCCAGCGAGTGGAGCAGTTATGCCGCTCGCCTTGAGACGCCAATGCTTCGTACACTAACCGTACATTGCAGGAATCAACATCCTGCTGAATAGCCGACAGATTGTGCGTACGCTCACATACTTGACGATTCAGACAATCGTCTCGACCTGTAACGAAAGAGGACCATTGTACACGACGCATGGAAGCATGGATCGTGAAATGCCCGATGCTCTGGGGGTCGCGAATTGCACCAAATCAGGCACTACGCGAGGGATGCTTTAGCATGGAGTACTGTACTGTATTAATCCTATCGCTGCCCCGCGGGCCTTTGAAATGCCCGGGTCCGTCTTTCATCGTGTTTGATGAGCGCCCAGGGTCGCTGTTTGGAAGCAGACGAACAGGCAAATTGGCGCCGTGCTCGAATCCTTCTGCATGCCGTGGGGATAACGTGCTCGCCGACTGGCGCGTAGGATTGTATTCTGGATCGAGCATAGACTGGGATACACGTTGGCGCTGGATGATTTGAGTTCTAGGATATGGAGTTGCCATGGCCGTTAGGGGCAATGCTTCGCTCCTTCGTCCTGGAGGCTGGATCCTGGTAGCGACGTTGACCGGTGTGCACGTCTCATAGCGAACTGGAAAGGCAAACGCCACATGATGGGGCGCGTGCGACGCGAATTGCCTGCGGCATCGCATGGAGAGTAGGCATTCCGAATGCTTGCGTGGCGGTCACGTAGAGGGACGCAGGGCAGGGCGGCGTTGCCTATCGCGGCCCCCTCAGCTTCTCGAAGATCAGCTGCTTCCGCGTGGCCCGATACACTTCCGGACGCCACGAGAAACACATCCACGCATCTTTCAGCACGTTGCCAGCTCGCACCACGAGACGGGCTCCTCCGCAGTGTAATTCCTCTGGCTCAGGCCAACCACGCCTCTCCACGCCGCGTCACCAGCACTGCTTGCGAAGCAGCCCCAGATCCGGCGTCCAAGGTTATATTTCCGGCACACGCGCTCGCTCGTGCTCGTGGGCTCAAGAACACCCAAGAAACGCCCCTCTCTAGCGGGCCGGGCATGTGCGGGCGCTTCAGGGGGCCGGATAGTGGACTCGTGCAATACGAGGCACGGGATAGCGCATCCTGGGTGCCGCAGACAGCGCCCACGGACAGGGCTGAATGCGTTCCCTGCGGCACCCTCGCCGTTGGGTCTGTCTTGCTCGCTTGCTGGCAGCGCACCCCCGTCGCGCGGTTTTCGTTCACAGACGTGATCGCCAGCGTCCCTGGACATGCTGACCCAGGCCGCGACTGGCGACGAGATAGCGTACCAGCCTGCACCAACTACTCTTCTCTACGCATCGTGGCCATGGTACGGATCGTGGAGGCTGCCTGCCTTTCGTTCAAGACAGGCCCCTAGCGCAGCCCGAGTTCACCGCCATCACCACCATGCACCTTAGTCTAAAGCGGCCCGCCGCCAGCCTGCCTGCGCAGCCAGTCTGCTGGAGGGTTGAACGAGGGCCAGGCGCCTACCTGCCCTGTCTTGCTTGTCGATCGGTCGGTCGGTCGGTCGGTCCAAGACAGAAACGGAGTTCGCTGTGGACATGGGCCGTCCTATCGCTCCGTATGAGTCGTTCATTTTAATCGCACCGCATGGCTGCCTAGACTATGCCCACTGGCCCAGCACAACGGCGCTGAAAGGAAAGGGCAGCTGTGCGGCACGGCGGGCACGCGCATGCGACGCGATGTCACGGTTGGTTTCGCAGCACCCGCGCCAGTCCAGTGCCAGCCACGCGTGCGTGAACACAACGTTGTGTTCGCTCGCTGGCATCATCGCCCTGCCTGCACTTTCCCTTCGCAGTTAAACAGACTAACGTAAAGTGCGAGGTTCGCACTCGCCCCGCTTCCGACCCCAAAACCCCGTTCTAGACAGGGGAGGCATGCCAGCAAAACAACCTGAACGCTGCGAAGCTACGCGAAGCAAGCGAGGCGGAGAAGGGAAACTGCATTTTCCTCATCTGGGCTTGGTGCAGGCGGGGGCGAGGCGGCACTGGTGTTGCTCCGGACGGCGCCGTCGGGGCCGGAAAGGTGCCCTGCGGCACCGCGTGAATAGGGTAAATGCGGAAGCGGAGTTACTTGGGTGCAGGTGGAAGTGTACGCGGAGATATGGTCTCGTCCGGTGCATGCGATTCGAGTGGAGCTACTCCGTATGGATGAACTGGATTGCGTTGGGGTGATAGGAGGGGATCTGCGGCAGTTGCGGATGGAATGGATGGGATGGAGACGTGGTGTGGTTTTGAGTGGTTTTGAGTGGCAGAGTGGGATGCTGATCTCTCGCAATCCCTCTTCGTCTGGGTAGCAGGACTCAAAGCCTTGTTTCGATTGTTCTACGAACCTTTCTTCGCGTGTGTTGTCGTATCCACCAAAGCCGTATGTCTAGCCGTTCTCTACAAGCAAAATATATCTCCATATATAGTCTACCCAGTTTGAAGGCTCTGATGAAGTCAGTCGAGTCTAACGCGCTGAATTAGCGAAGTATCTCTATAGAGCCAAAAGCAACTCTCCGTGAGCCAAAAGCATAAGATCTGGCGAAATCTTCCTGTCGTCTTGTGTGTAGACATCCCTTCCAAACGAATCCTATGACCCTGCTCATACCAAAAACCCAACCTTCCACCCTCATCCCCACACTACAAAGAAAACAGTATACAAAATCCCAATCGGAAACGCAAACGCACCGATCATCGCAAGATAGAGCCCAAGCCTTTTATCCCCAGCACGCAGGTCCATTCTTGGTAGAAGCCTCATCGCCTACATTCCCACCCTGGCCCAATCTCGCAAAGGCATCATGTCTTTCCGCCCGGCATTTGCGCCCATCCATGTTTCGGTCACTGTTCCATGCGTTCGTACTTGAGCACGCTGTATCTCGCCGCAACAAGGGCGCGAACCCTCAACCTCGAAAGGCTCTCTCGTTGTAAACCCCAACATCGTCCAGCAGGATGCCCGTTTCTGGAGACCCAAACGGCGACTGCTTCACAACCGCAGCTTACATCTCATATGGCCCTCCGCCTCCGACCGAAGCAGTCCACAGTCCCCCCCTCCATGGGCGCACTCGCTCTGGTGATTGGAAAGATGCAGATGTTCTCCTATCCGAGCTTCGGCGCTCTTCGACACTCGGCTACGACTCTGCCTTGTCGGGGGTATTTCCGATAAAGGCGTGCGTGGGGGACACTATTCGGGTCCCACGATGCTTGGGGCAAGAATTCGGCGGCGAGGGATGCGTCCGTGGAAGAGAGTTGCCGCGAGTTTTTTTCTGGACCACGTTGGGAGCCTGTATGATATGATGGCAGTCCAGGAATTTGCAACCTACCTACCATCACACTGCTTCGTAGGTTCATTATTGAGGTACCGTACTAGCGAACGCTGAACCTCTGACCCCTCTCTAGCGGGCTCGCGGTCTCGATTCATTTTGGAGGTATCCCCTAAGGACCAGGCCTGGCCTAATGGCTGCTTAAACAGACGGAGCCGTGCGCTCGCATCGGGAGTGCACGCTGCCGCCGCAGCCCATCCTAATGCTGGTGCGAAGCTGTAGATCCTGCGCCTCTGTTTCTCGAAGCACTCGACAATCCTGCAAAGTACGGTGCTCCAGATACCTCCTGCCAGGAGATAGATTGCGATTCGTGCCTTTGGCGGGATGCTCTGCGTCCTGGCGTGGAAACACACAGACGGGCTGAATCATAAATTTTGGCGTTATAACTGTGCATCATGTCCCCAGAACCTCCCAAACCCAACCACATTCTCAACTCCCATCTCTTCAAATTTCTCTGCCCTCGATTTCACCCCTCGTGTGGAGGGCCGCCAGCATATGACCACACTTGACAGACAGCCAGAACGCTGGCATGGTCCCTGGAGTGGACCAATCATGGACCCCCCGCCGTTGGAACAGATGCAAAACACACCAAAATCTGCCAATCCTTGATCCCCTCGGGTGCGGCCAATAGCTTTTGCAATCCCCTCCCCAAGATCGGGCACAGAGCAGATCTCCTTGTCAAACAGACATTAGAAGCTAGATCAAAGACGCAGTATGCAGCGCTCTAGACGTGCACCGTGTAGTTGAGGACGATGGTATTCATGGCGGAAAGCTCTTTGCAAGCCCTACTGGCGTAGCGTGACTATGTCGGGTTACGAGCTGCCTACCGGCCACCCGCCATCCTGTGGTCGCGGAAGGACCAACCGTACATGCAACACCAGCCCACAGGCGACACACCCTCTCCCACCCCGTCTACTGCTTGGTACTACGCTAGGATTGAATATACACGCTCTAATAGTCTCTACGCACCCTGAAGCTCCTACACCACACCATCGAACACCTCCAAAGAATAAAAAAACCGGCATACCCTATGGTACTAATGTCAACTACACTGAATCATCATATATCAATTCTATGCTAAACGCCTCCTATGCTATACTATGCAGACTAATCTCTAATTTGCAACGCTGAACGCATGCAAAAGCAAAAGCAACCAGAACCCGGGGTATCAGCGAAGCAACATTGCACCAAACCACATGCGCTCTCCTCTCACAACTCCATGTTCTCCACGTCATCGCCTACACCCTGCCCGACCGCAGCTGAGGCTCCATCCGCAGAAAAAACCGCCATCTGCCCTGGATCCAGCGTCCCCACAAATGCTCGCTCCACAAACGTCAGCCACGTCTTATTCCTCTCCTTCTTTCCCTTTCCCCCGTCCGCCTCCACCTCATCTGCATCCAGCCCGCCATCTACCCTGTCATACGCACCCCTCTTCCCCGCCTTCTCCTTCCCAATCCTCCTCGCCAAGTCCACAAAGCTCCGCACCGTAAGATCCTTCAATTTATACCGCTCATCGGTTTTCGTATCATACTCCACCTCGAATTTGAACTTCCTGGGGTGCGGCTTGACATGTGGTTTCTTGCCCTGGTGCTTTCCATGCTTCCCCTCTTTCCAGCGTCGCTGTTCGATCTTGCCGTCTACGTCGACTTCCAACCCGAAGATCGTTCGCGGGGATTCCTCGTTAGGACTTTGCGCCTGTGTCTCCGTCTGCGCAACGAAATCATTGTTGATGTGCGTTAGGTTGGCAAAATACTGCGTGTAACTTGTGAAAGTGAGTGTCTGAGGGCTGTACGCCGGGCCGGGGGGAGAGCTCTTCGATGGGCCATTAGGGACCTTGAATTTGTACTTCCTGCGTTTCTTCAGGGATTCTTTCTCGCTGTTCTTGTGCTTTCTTCGTAGGACGCTCTCGGTGTCTCGCGCGTACGTGTCGTCGTCGGCAAAATCGTGGTCCACAGCGAGCTTCTGGATCAGAGAGTTGCTGAAGGTTTCCTGCTCCGATACGGGTGACACGGTCAAGTGCTCCAGGCCGGTGATGTTGTATTCGAAGACGCGAATGGTTGGGAAGTAGTTCGGTACAACGGAAGGTGCCACGAGGGAAACACTATATCGTTCCGCGTACTGCCCGCCAAGTTTTTCAAGGAACGATCTCTTCTTGCCGTCCTTGGGTTTCTTCTTGGATCTTGAGAAGGGAGAGACAATCTTCTGCCAGATGGAAGGATCCTCTTCCTCACCATCTTCATCAGCGTATTCTGCAATCGATCGGATTGTGTTGTTTTTGGGCGGAGGCGCCGGGAGCTTCGACCACCAACGTCTCAACTGAACCAAGTAGTCGGACGCGGAAGCTACCGTGATCTCTCCATCTGTCAACAAGCCTCCTTCAACTTGAGCTCTCGTGCTTTGAGGTGCCATTTGCCCGTTCTTGGCTCCCTTCTTGATGTGGTGAAAGTCCTGCAGCATGAAATGGTCGATGTTCATGTGCCCGAAGAGTGAACCCACGACCACGTCTCGGTACTGTCGTTCCCACAGTGCGTACTTCTGCCAGCACGTCTCGTCCCAACTTTCCTTGCTGTCGACGCGCGCAGGCGGGACGTGGCCGATCAGGATGGCGGACATGCCGCGGTCCCGCATAATCTGGAGCTGGATGCGCAGCCACTCGAACTGCTCGTAGCCGGGCTCTTTCTTCTTGGCGCATCCGTCGACGGCGGAGTTGGAGGTGAAGAAATACCTAAATTCGTCAGCGATGCAGGCTTGGGCCTTTCGAAGCACACCCACAATGTGTTCAAGCTGATGACTGCCAGCTTCCCGGGAATGACCTCGACCGAGAACCAGCCGCCCTGCTGGAACTGATGTCTCTGCGCCTCGGGGATGAACCCCCTCCAGATGTTCAGATACTTCATGGTCCATTTGTTCGGGCCCGCCAGCAGAATGTTGTGCGGCATGATGTCGTTGTTTCCAAAGGTCGGCACGATGGGTATCTTGAACGCCTTGGTGGGGTCGTCCCTATCTTGGCCACTCCCAAAGACGTCGGTCAGCTTCTCCACCATTAGTTCATTCTGTGAGATGATCTCGTCCTGTGTGCGGGGGTGTTTCTCGTCGTTGTCGTGCCGCGCAGAGTCGCCGGTCCACACGACGAAATCAATGTCGTCGGCCACATTGTGTTTTATCCAGTCCAGGGTCGCGTTGACGAGAGACACGGGCGAGTCGCATGCCGACGTTTCGGCGCCGTAGATGCCCGCGGGGCCATGGTTGCGATGGCAGGCAGCCGTCTCCTTGGTGCTCGAGTACGTCTTGTAGTGAGGGTCGGGATGGAAGTCTGTATCGTGGCGGTTAGATGCGCTGCAGCGTGGGCGATAACGCGGCGGGGCTGACCAGTGATGTGCAGGAAGCGTCCTCTCAGCGGGCGGCTCTTGCCCGCTGCCGCGATCGTACCTGGGCCTAGCTGCGTCTGCTCCTGGGCGTCCAGCCCGCTGGAACACGAGGCGAGCAGCGCGGCGACGAGCGCTTGCAATGGCCGCAGCATGGTTCGATGGGGGCAGTCTTGCGATGCGAGGCATGCGAGGAGGTTGGATGTCGCCAGAGGCCCTCGAATACTGAGACGGCCCGTGGCCGTCCTTGGGTGGCGGCTGCACCAGCGCAACAGTCGCGCCCGCCTGCCTGTGCACAGACACGTGAACTGGCAGGGGCAGCGGATTGGTGCGTCATAGGCTCCACCTCCACGCCCTGCACGCCCCGGTTGCCGCCCATCCTCTGTCCGCGTGCTGCCCTCCTGCGAACGGCAATGCATCACGCACCACGCTGCGCCGCTCGCCGTCTTCCAGGCCGATGCAGTCCTTCACCTGCCATGCTGCACACGAGCACCGGCCGTCCACGCGCTCCGCATCAGCCTGGGCCGAACCAAGATCCTCCCCCCCAAAAAGGCCCGAAGCCTGCTCTTCAGAACCCTGGATTCAATCACACATGTCACACGAGCCAGCCCGTTGTCCACCGCCTCACCTCCTGGGATCGGCTGGCGGGTGGGTCGCCGGTGGGTCAGCATCTGGGCGTCCGCTGGGCTACCAGACGACACCGTCAAGAGCGCCGATTCCTACCGTGGTAGGCAGACGGACGCTTATCGGCTGCCCGCACACGAGCCTAGCAAAATTATCTCTGCCTACGCTAAGTGAGGAGCCGGACTTGAAAATGCAGTACATGCGTATTGCATACGATACCCGTGCCATCTAGCAACATCTGTCGGCTATCTGCTAGGCACCGCGGCTGTTGGGCTATGTATATGCTATCAATGAGGCGCCGAAGCCTACACAAGATGATGCCACTGCGACGATGCGAACCTGCATCGCGCCAGAATAGGATGCAAGACCCGTACCCGCCCGTAAATGCTGAACAATCGACCCCTCCCAGTCGTTTTATGCCGCGATGGTTTTGCGCCAGAAACATGAAAGACCCGTGCATCTACTCGCCGGCGTGCCGGTCTTCAATGAGGTTCGTGTATGCAGAAAGAAACTGAGACCAAACGGCCTCTGCGCCAACAATGTGAAATCCCACAACGCCTTCGCTATGCCATCAAGTGATCGTCATCAATGGGCCCGAAAGCCTCTTCTAGTGTCGTTGTTTGCGTGTGTGTGAGCCGCTACGCATCGTGCTATTTCGCTCCAACAGGAGCATCAAGTGCCGTTGGCTTGCCCGTTGGTCTTGGCTGGTTCAGGGGCCGTCTGCGGCTTGACCCCCGATTCCGACGATACCATTCTCTTGTACATGCCCTGCACATTCTCCACCGTCGCGTCAGGCCGCGGCCAATAGTTGCTCACCGTGTATTTCCTGCAACACGGTTAGCAAGCTCCAAAGACTATGCGCATACACTACTCACCAGAGCTCATCCCCTCGCGCAGGATTCGTCCGCATGTGCGTGTTGATGTGGTTGCCAACCGCTATAAGCTCCTTCTTGAGCACCTTGACGAGCTTTTGCTTGTCCGGGTAATTCTTCGTAGTGGCCTTCTTTAGGCGTCCCAGATTGTCATGCACCTGTTTCAAAGCCCTCTCCATGTCTGGGTCCGTCTTTGAGTCCTTCAGTTTGTTAGAAGGAGAGTTGACACCTGACGCGTGGCTAATGTGACCGTTCGCATGGCCATGCGAAGAGTGGAGCTTGTCGTTGTGTCGAGGTCGTTCTTCCGAGTGTCGAGGACGATCGGCCACATCGCTGATCTTGCGACGGATCTCGGGTGTGCTGGTATGCTGAGGACGCCGGTCGATGCTTTCACGGTCCCTGCGATGTTCTTTGCGATTGGTCTCGGATGGGCGGTACTGATCGCTCTGGCGGTGTCTCTGGTCCGGAGTGGCTTTGTCGCGCTGGCGGCTCTCAGGTCGCTCCGAATGGCGATTGTCGCTGACGCTGACGCGGTGAGGAGTTCTCTCGGAATCGCGAGAGATGGCCTTGCGCAATGCGGACGGAGCGGGACTGGCCGAGACGCTCGACGCCTTCTCCACACGACGCGCAGCGTTCAAGTGCTTCTTGTTGTTGCGATGGTGATTCTCCATGAGACGCTTCGCATTGGGGTCGGCACCAGCCTTGTCCTTTAGGACCGTGAGTAAGTAATTTGCACGACGCACGAGATGAACCGCGCCTGGCGACTTGGCGTTCTTCTCTTCTTTCTTGGTGCGCTCCTCTTTCTTGTCCACACGGTTCTCCTCGAGAAAGAACTTCTCCTTCAGGCCCAGGTCTGGATCATCGCGAATGGGCACCCACGCACCGTATCCGTGGCGGTTAATACCAATCATGAGCATGCCATCTTCTCGCGCACCCCAGGGACAAGAATAGCTGGCCGGCTTGATGGCGTCAAGAACTCTGAAGTTGCGCCAATCCGAGCCGGCGGCGATCGCTTCCTTTAGAACGCGCATTTCGACAGGACGATCAAGAATAGTCTCGGCGTTGATCTTCTTGACACCTTCGTGGTCAAACAGGACAGCCTTCTTGTCCTTCTTAGTAAGTTGCTTGCTTTCACCCTCTTTCTTGATATCACCTCGTTGCTTCTCAATCTCTTCTTTAGCCCTGGCAATCACCACGTCTAGGGCAGCCTTAACAACGTCGAGGTCGCGCCCAACGAGCCTTGCGTCTCGCACCATGTCTTCGCCACGCTCTTCAAAAGAGCCATAGCGGTAACAAGCATGAACGAGTTTGCGAATTTCGTTGGTGACCATGGGACGCTTCGGGTCGCTATTGGGACCCTCATCGTCTGTCTGGTCCTCGCTTCCAGGCATGGCTTCCCTAGCCCGTCTCTTGGCGGCGCGCTGTTCGCGCTCTCCGGATGTCGCGTGCGCTTTACGCTTCCTCGGTGCACTCTCTTCCAGCAACTTTTGTGTCTCTTCTTCCTCCTTTCGCTGCTGGATCTCAGCTTTCACAGCCTCGAGCTCGTCCTTGGGAATGATGTCATCCCACTCCAAATCGATCTTTACGTCCGTGTATTCGAAAGCCTTGAGGAACTCTTCACCTCCATCAGAGGTCAGGCCTCCCACCTGTTCTGTCTTGTGCTCTTCTGCGTTTTCAAGCAAGGCATCAATGTCAAGCTCTTCAAGCTTCTTTTGATTGCCCGACTGCTCGAACATCTTCTGACCACGACGCTTGAGAATGTTGTTGATATCGTCAGCGGAGCTTGGCTCTGCGCCTATTTTACTCATTTTGTCATTAAGCTCCTTCTGCTGACGATCTGTCACACCGCGCTGGATTGTGATGAACTCAAGCATACGCTTGTTACGAGCACGTTCCAGGATTTCTTCCTCGATAGTATCTTTGGATACGAGACGGTAGACGGTGACAGGCTTTTGTTGTCCGATACGGTGGGCTCGAGCCATGGCTTGCAGATCAGCCTGAGGATTCCAATCCGAGTCGAAAAGCACCACAGTATCAGCAGTCATCAGGTTGATACCGAGACCACCAGCACGGGTGGACAAAAGGAAGCAGTAGTCCTCGCTGCCTGGGGCATTGAAGTGGTCGATGGCGATCTTGCGATCACTTGAAGGAACGGTACCATCCAGGCGCTGAAACTGGTAGTTCCTGAGGCGCATATAGTCGGTAAGAATGTCCAGCATGTGTACCATTTGACTGAAAATAAGCACGCGATGGCCGTCGGCTTTCAGCTTCGTCAAGAGACGGTCGAGAAGCATCATCTTTCCGCTAGTGGTGACGATGGTTTTCAAGGTCTCGTCCTTTGAAGCACCCTCTTTCAAGAACTTGGCTTCGGCGTTTGGGAAGAGCAGAGCATGATTACTGGCTTTCTTCAATTCCATGACGATGTTGAGAAGTGACTGCTTCTGGCCCTGACCACCCTCATTCAGAGCCTCGTAGTTGCGAGTGAGGATGTTCTTGTAGTACTCCAGCTGGATGTCGGATAACTCAACCCTGAGAATCTTTTCAGACTTGGGTGGGAGGTCATTCTCAACCTTCTCTTTCGTCCGACGGATCATGTACGGCTGGATGGCAGCGCTAAGCTCAGCAAGCTTGACACTAGCATCCTCCGATGCGAGGTCGACATTCTCATCGAAAGTGACTTTGCCGGGCATCAGGAAGTCCATTAATGCCGACAGTTCTCCCAATGTATTTTGGATGGGGGTACCGGTGATAAGGAGACGACTAGGGGCTGAGAAACCAAGTAGCCTCTCATACAGTTGAGATTCACGGTTCTTCAGTCGATGGGCCTCATCGACCGCAAGGAACTGCCATTTGATTCTCGAGAGGAATTGCCAGTCGAGAAGGACATACTCGTAGGTGGTCACGAGCACGTTGAACTTGACTTTCTTTTCGTTGCCGTCGACAAGAAGCTCGTAGTCCTGAATGATTCTTCGGGCTTCACTGCCGCCAGTGTAGATGACGTAATTGATGTCCGGTGTCCAGTTGTTAAATGTATCGGCCCAGGCAGGCATTGTTGACAAGGGTACGACGCAAAGGAAGGGACCTTGTTGGCGTCGGTCATGCTTGAGCCAGTTCATGAAGGACACCGTCTGAACAGTCTTGCCCAGTCCCATCTCGTCGGCCAGGATAACATTGGTACCTCTGACCCAATTGTGCGCCAGGAAGTTGAGCCCGTGAAGCTGGAACGACCGAAGCTTACCAAACTTGATATAGTCAGGCTGCTCTTCAAGAGGTTTGTATTTCCGCCGTGTCTGCAGGCTGGTCTCCTTGGGGTCGGAGACAGGTCGGTTGGTCTGGCGGTCAAGGAACCGATCGATCTCGCCCTGCGCGAGTTCGCTTATCAAAGACGCCGCCTCCCAAGTCGAATTATCGTAGCTCAGTCCCTTCCCTACAGCATGGTTAGGTAATCTCGACAGGGGTAGGGTCAGCTGCACTTACACTTGACGTAGTACTCTGTTTCTTCGTCGCCTTCGCGCGAACCGATCACCCGCTCCACAACATGAAAATCAAGCAGACTCTCGCGTTGCCCTTCGCGTGTGACCATGTGCTGTTCAAACTCTTCGGGATCGATCTTTTTGCGAGAGTGAACATGCATGTCGGTGAGGACAGGCCCTTTGAAGTAGTTGTCGAGTTTTCGCCAGCCTTTGCATGAGGCGATCGTACTGTGCTCCTCCCATGTGGAGTGGTAATGCGCTTTGTCCTGCCATTTGATCTGGGTATGCTGTTAGCACAGTCGAAGACCTGATATCGAAAAACTTACCAAATACTCAAAATCCTTCTTCTGGACAGAGTAAGGATCGAGTTCTACGGAGTGTCAGTGTCAGTGTGAATATAGGACCAGATACACCATACCAACATCGGGCTTCGGCCGATGGTCCAGCACTTTGTCAATGGCAGGACCAGTGTCTTCGGTGGCAGCGGCAGCCCAGTAGTTGGGGGTCATCTCGTCTTCCTCTTCCTCGAAAGACTCCTCGCCATCCTCGTTGTAGTTCGTAATAGCCTTTGTCCGTCGCGCTGAGAATCGGACCTCGGCGTGTGAAGGCGGCAGCTGGCCCTCAGCTACGAGCTGCCGGCGCTGTCGCTCCTTCTTGCTCGGGATGTCGCGACGGGCCCCGACGAAGCCGTCGGATTCGTCGGAATCGGTATTCGTAGAGCGGTAGACGGGTGTAGGTTGGTTAGAGGCTATCGCGAATGGTCAGCGATGATGGAATGGAGATGGCGGGCGTGAGAAAGTACCTTTCCGTGATGCGGTCTTTTGGCGCTTGCGCGGCACATCAGAATCCGAACCATCGTCCTCATCGCTGCTATCGACCTAGACACTATTAGAAAGAGGTACGAAGCCAGGTAGGAGTACCAACAATGCGACGGGTTGGACGTGCTCGGCCCTATACTACGGTCAGCTGGAAAGTGCGATGCGGGTAGAGGCTGCTTACGCTCCGACGCAGGCCATACAGCTCTGGATTCGCCTCGAAATCGTCCTCCACGCTGGCTTTGCGCTTGCTGGGCCGGCTTGAACCTTGCGATGTTGAGCTGCGGGCGCGGCGGCGGTCCTCTTCAGGCGGCGGGCTGTCAGAGCCAAAATCACTGTCCGCCTCGCCCTCGGCGTCTTCTGAAGTCTCTGCATCAACTTCCATCTGCTCGTCCTCTTCATATTCCTCTCCATCGGCGTCGGCATCTCCATCTTCGTCTGACGATGCGGCGGCAGCCTCTTGGGTCTCGGAGAGGGCATCCTCGCTAGGCGGTGAAGGAGCAGACGGCATAGCGGTATCTGACGCGATCGGCGAGGAGTGCCCGTTCGTATATGGGACCGAGTCGGCCATAGCGGAGGGTACGACGATGGACGCGGCTGGGCGGATGGTCAGCGTGACAATTACATGAGCAAACGTCGGATGGAGATGCCAATGGGCGCGTTATGTAGAGCAGAGTTACGCGACTCAAACAAATCAACAATCAGGAAGAGACAAGCAGCAGATCTGGAGCAATCCGGATTTGATGAAGGACCGACGCGGTTGATGGAAACGTGCCCGGGAGGCAGCGAGCGGCTTTGGACGGGGCTCGTTGACTAGGAGGGGCCAGTGACAGGCTGGAGGATGTCGAGGGGCACGAGAAGGATCAGGAGCGATCGGTATCGAGTTCGCATAGGCGCTTCGCGGATGGGGGAGGGCGGCGCGAGATGGACATGTGCGGATGCGAGGATGGACATCAGACGGCAGGCTTGCCAGCCGGCAGAGAGAGATGGGCGCGCGGAGGAGAGAAAAACTTACTGTCCATGGTTGTACCCCAGTCAGGGAAATCCTGCTCTGTATCGGGGAGGCGTGGTGGTGGGCGGGCACAAGTAGGTATCTACTTGTGAGAAGATGTGAGGGTGTCCAGGGCCCACTGGCTCAGCACAGAAACGAGCGCGAGGGGGTCACGTGCAAAGCCGCTGCGACCACCGAGCCAATCAGCGTGCAGGCCACTACGATGACCGCTGTGTCGTGAACGTCTTTGATCCACGGTCTCGAAGCACGGCTGTCTCTGTCGCGTATCCGTCTTCTACGCTGTACACAGGCGGTAGCTTGGTGAGTCGATGTTGGGGCGCGCACTCTCTCCGCGGTATTACTGACATTGTGTTTCGTAGTCACCCACGAGCCACTTCTAAATTCACAGCGTGCCCCGCCATCTACGTAGGCCTTTGCAGCGCGAAACCTCCACCTCCACACTCCACGCCCGCACTTCTCGCTGCAACCGCGACCATGTCGGACAAACTCACCCGGTATGCCTCCCTGCATGCACGTCCTACATATCTATACTGACACACGCCAGTATTGCGATTGTCAGCAACGACAAGGCAAGTGCTGCCCCGCTGTCGTGTTCGAAATTTCTCTAACATGAAGTGTGCGCGAACAGTGCAAGCCGAAGGTCAGTCGCAACCCCGCGAAGCCCGCCAACCTTCACTCACAGGACGCAGAAATGTAGGCAAGAGTGCAAGAAGTCGTGCCCCGTGGTGCGCACCGGAAAGCTGTGCATCGAAGTCGACAACACCTCCAAGATCGCCTTCATCTCCGAGCGCCTGTGCATAGGATGCGGTATCTGCCCCAAGAAGTGCCCCTTCGACGCCATCAACATCATCAACTTGCCCACGAACCTCGAGACTCAAGTCACGCACCGATACTCGGCCAACAGCTTCAAGCTGCACAGGCTGCCCATGCCCCGTCCGGGCCAGGTGTTGGGATTGGTCGGCACAAACGGTATCGGAAAGAGCACGGCACTGAAGATTCTGAGCGGCAAGCTGAAGCCCAACCTCGGCCGCTACGATAACCCCCCAGACTGGGAGGAGATTCTGAAGTACTTCCGTGGATCGGAACTGCAGAGTAAGACCACACGCATGCTCTGCGCGGAATACGGGTTAACAGGGCGCAGACTACTTCACCAAGGTCCTCGAGGACGATCTCAAGGCTGTCGTCAAGCCTCAGTATGTCGACCAGATCCCCAAGGCCATCAAGGGAACGAACAAAGCAGTCGGTCATCTCATCGAGAGCCGTTCCCAGATGGACAATCTCGAGGAGATCACCGAGGTCTTAGAGCTAAAGCATGTGTACGAGCGTGATGTGACACTGCTTTCCGGTGGAGAGCTGCAGCGTTTCGCTATCGGTACCGTCTGTGTCCAAAAGGCAGATGTGTACATGTTCGACGAGCCTTCCTCCTTCCTTGACGTAAAGCAGCGTCTTGCCGCCGCACGCATGATCCGTAGCCTGCTCCGCCCTGACGACTACGTCATCGTCGTAGAGCACGATCTGTCCGTGTTGGACTATCTTTCCGACTTCATCTGCGTCCTTTACGGCAAGCCTGCCGTCTACGGCGTAGTCACCCTCCCGGCCTCCGTGCGTGAGGGAATCAACATCTTCCTCGATGGTAACATTCCCACCGAGAACCTGCGTTTCCGTGAGGAGTCCCTGCAGTTCCGTATCGCTGAGGCTGGTGACGAGTTCCTTACCGACAAGTCCAACGCATATGGCTACCCCAAGATGGCTAAGACACTCGGCGACTTCCATCTGGAGATCGAAGCAGGCCAATTTACTGACTCTGAGATCATCGTCATGATGGGTGAGAACGGTACCGGAAAGACCACCTTCTGTAAGATGCTTGCCGGTGCCCTGCAGCCTGATGACGGCAAGAAGATCCCGCCCATGAACATCAGCATGAAGCCGCAGAAAATCACGCCCAAGTTCACCGGCACCGTCCGCCAGCTCTTTTTCAAGAAGATCAAGGCTGCCTTCCTCAGCCCGCAGTTCCAGACCGACGTCTACAAGCCCCTCAAGATGGACGACTTCATTGACCAGGAGGTTCAGAACCTGTCCGGTGGTGAACTGCAGCGTGTCGCCATCGTACTTGCACTCGGCATGCCCGCCGACATCTACCTCATCGACGAGCCCTCGGCCTATCTCGATTCGGAGCAGCGTATCGTCGCCGCCCGCGTCATCAAGCGCTTCATCATGCACGCCAAGAAGACCGCCTTCGTCGTCGAGCACGACTTCATCATGGCCACTTACCTCGCGGACCGCGTCATCGTCTTCGATGGCCAACCGGCCATCTCTTCCCGCGCAAACACACCCGAGTCCCTCCTCACCGGCTGCAATAAGTTCCTCAAGAACCTCGACGTCACCTTCCGCCGCGACCCTAACTCCTACCGCCCCCGCATCAACAAGTTCAACTCCCAGCTCGACCAGGAGCAGAAGCTCCACGGCAACTACTTCTTCCTCGAGGACGAGGCTTGAAGGCACCCAGGGCGAGACCTACGATCCGCGGCCCCCGCACCGCCCGACGGGGCAGGCGGGGCGCCGTGCAACGAAGCGCGGCTGTAAGAAGCGCGGGCTGAGGGCGCGGCTGGGCACGCTGCTCGAGGAAGAGGGTGCGGCGGATGAAGACGACGAGCACGATGGCAGCGCAGTGCGGCGGTCGTCCTCCTGCGCTATGTACGTGCTGGCCACCGAGTCGTGGCTGTGTAGTTGAGAGCGTAGCACGGGTCAAGTTAGGGGATCGCTGCCGGCCGCGGAGGCCCTGAGTGAGGAGGTACACGGCGTGCTTCGGCGTGCAAAAAAGTCTTGGTGATATATCAGTCAATCAGTCGTATAGTCCGCGCAACAAGGCGCACAAATTCACTCTTAATCTTCTACATGCCTGCCCTGCTTTTGCATCCTCCCTACCCCCTCCCCCATCCACCTTCCCCTCACTCTAAGATTCCTCCATACGCATCGCTTCCTCCCCCGCCGCCCGTCCTCCTCTCCTTGACCCGCCACCTCACCGCCCCCTCTTCCACCTGCCATCCCGGCAGTTGAAACTCGTCACGCTGTTGCTGAAGCAGCGATGCACTGGGGAAGGTGGCTGAGCGGGATGATGTGCAGAACGCGGTGCAGATGGCGATGAGGGATTATGGTTTGAACGGCGTGGGCACGGAGAAGATTCATTCAATGCAAGGCGTTTCGACGGCGTTGTGGAAGAGACGAAGTGGTGGAAGGGGACGTGTATCAATGGTGGGTCTTTGATACGTCCCGGTACGTGAGGGATGGCGACAGTTGCATACCCTGTCATGGCAACATCTTGCCAAAAACCTCTCGTGACGTACTTATCTGATCATTCGTCGAGATATCCGCCCTGCACTTTCCAGAGACAAATTAGATGCCAGCCTCAATCCAAGCAAGGCAAGATCGTAATGACGGTCCTGAGAAGGGCGAGATCGCGAGGAGGCATACATATGTGAAGCATTAGAGTAAGTTATTTTGTTATTTAGTATTTTATAGGCTGCAAGGTAATGGACAGGGAACTAGAAGTTGGGCAGGAGAGGGGAAAGGGGCTGATTAATCGAGAAGACGAATTCGCTCCACCCAGCGAGGGAACAACTTTTCAAGGGCATCTCATGACGGCAAAGACGCATCGTACAGATGCCGAAGCTTGCAGAGCCTTGCCAACAATCGAGACGAAATTGCACGTCTGCTTGTCCTAGATATGATAGCACTTGGAAAGCGCGCCACGCCTATCGCGACAACGGGCATGATAATGTTGTAGCCGCATCGATCAGCGCCTGACGCAAGTGGCATGTAAAGCATGACGAAAGAATGGCACGAAACAGTCTGCAGGAGCCGAGCCTAGGCTGTCAATAAACGGCGGCAACTGACGGATGCTGCGCGTTCAGTCCTCCTCAATCTCCCCTTCCTCGCTTCCCGATCGAAGAGCACGCTCTTCTTCCTTGGGAGGTTCGGGAACAGGAGTCTTGGACTTACGATCAGCACGGGGGGAGAATCGGGCGCGCTATGCTCAGTTAATATAATGCACACAGGCTTGAACACTTTCACGGGTTGACATACCTTGCTATCACGCCGGGACGTGCTCTCGTCGCTCTCGCGTCGGCGTCGCGTCGAGGTGGTGCGGGCGCCGGAGCTGTCACCATAGTCAAGCTCGCTCACACTACGCTCACGCGGATCTGCGCGACTAGCAGCAGGATCACCTCGCGGAATGTACGAGCGTTCGCGCTCAGCCTCGCGCTCGCGCCTCTCACGCACATAAAAATCGCCGCTCCCTCGGCGGGAACCGCTATATCGATCGCTGTCTCGCTCACGGTCACGACGGTAGGGAGGTGAGAGACCTGTGCTGTCATTGTTCCTGTACCGAGCCTCTCGGTCCTCCTGAGCTCGGCGGCGCTCAGCAGCGTAAGGATCATTCTCAGGTGAGCGTGTGCGCGTACGATGGCGTCGGTGAGAGTCAGAATGCCCGTTGCGGTACTCACGATCATCACGTCGGTCCCGTCTGCTGTCTCGGTCCTTGTCCCTGTCCCTCTCACGATCACGTGTATCGCGCCGACTACGGTCGCGGCGATCGCTCTCCTTCTCCTTGAGGCGGCGCATGTACTTGTCGAACGCGGATTGGCGGAGTGAGTCTGATTTTAGTGCGCTGTACTCTTTCGTCTTTTCGACACGAGGACGTACCGTTTCCCAGGTATCCGAAAGTGTCACAGGTGGTTCGAGGCGCTTTAGTACGGCGCGCAAGTCGTCCATTACATAACGCGCGTCATGCTCCTGCTCCTGCAGTTCGTCGGCCTCTCGCTTCTTGACCTTAGCCAAGACATAGTCGAAGATGAGCTTCATGGTGTGATCGTCAATATGATCAGTACGAGGGTTAGCGCGCATAACACTCAAGTATTCTTTAAAGGGGGTCGAAGCTGTAACCTCAAAGCGTTCATCCTGGATATTCATTAGCCATGGTCGCAATGTTCGTGAGGCGGAAGACTTACCTCCTGCATCGTCAAGGCGAAGCGACGCAGGGAACGGAACTTGTTCTCCTCGTCCTCAAGCGCGTCCCAGAACAAATCGAGTGGCGATGATCCGCCTTGCCCTAAAATCGCGACGTATCGCAGGTCCTCCTGAATCAGTGGATGGATATCTTTCCATTTGGTGCCAGCTCGGAGCTTGCCTGCCTTTTGAAGCTCCTGTAAAAGCTGCTTGAACCCGTCTCGGTTCTTCCGCTCGATGCGCTGTTTTTGACGCCTCTCGGCCTGGACCCGGTCGTTGTGATCGCGCTGAAGCTGCCTGATATGCTTTTCGAAGGTATTGAGCACGTCGGAGCGGGTGAGAGACTCGAATTTTTCACTGTTGAAGACGTTGTTTTGCTTGAGTTGCTCCTCGGCCGCATGCCAGCGAGTGAAGGGCTCTAGGTCTAGCGTTCGCATCAGCGACATCACTTCGTCCAAAGCAGTCTTCTTGTCTTCCTTCTCCTGCTGAGCGTGAGCTTTGGTCAGAGTGACGATGTATTCCTCAAAAAGCCGCCGACGCTCGTCGTCGTCCTTGGCAGACCGGAAGATGGTCTCATCCTCTAGGATGGGTCGCGCGGTCTTCCATCGGGTGTAGTGCTTGATTTCGGGATGAGAGCGCAGCATTGCCATGAAGTCGGAGCGCAGCTTCTCCTGGCGACTCTGCTCCTTGTTCTTCTCCTCGGCGCGGAGATCCTCGCAGTACTTTCTGAAGGCCTCCTCGCGCTTCTCGGGGTCGGGAATGGCGCGCCAGTTGGGGTCCTTGATACCGGCGCGAACAGCACGCGTCCACTCCCAGTCAGGCTGTACCTTGAGCTGCTTGAGCAATTTGTTGAAGGCCAGTACAGCGTCGTTGGGGTTTGCAAATTGTATGTCGTTGGACGGTGCAAACGCCATGCTCGCGCGCTCTCCAGCTCCGAAGCCAGAGTCACGGTCACGCTCTCGGTCCCGATCACGGTCGCGGTCTCGTCGGTCCGGCTGGTAGCTGTCGCGTTCACGCATGGGCTCGCGATCAAAGCGAGCTTGCTCACGATCACGAGGGCCGGAGGGAATCGCAGGACCAGCCGCCCATGAATTACTGTGAACACTGTGAGCGGCTCCTCTGCAGAGTATGCGCAATACACTTACGAAGAGGGTGGAGGGGGCGGCCTGGCCACGCGCTCCATGTTCTGCTTGACCTCGGCCGGTGGCTCCCAGGTCGTCTCCTTGGTCTCCTTGTGCGCCCAGTACGGCTTGCCATTGTGTTCGAGGATCTGCCAATCGGTGCCCACTGTCGCGCGCTCTTCGGGCGTCATCAGCTCTTCCGGCTTGGTCCATTGCGTCGCGTTAGTGAGGGCGTTGAAGTAGTAAGTTTTGCCTTCGGGCGTTGTCACACTCTTCCATGCCGGCGCTGGGGGCGGCATGCCTCCAGGCGGCGGAAAGGGCATGCCTCCAGGCGGCGCAAACCCGTTCATGGCCATGCTTTGAGCGATGAACAAGTGGCTGACGGTCGACGCGACAGTGTGGTGGTTGGACGTCTCAAGACACGAAGCAGGCGTGAATCTAAAAAGTGATCGCGCACGGGCCAGCATATGGAGGTAGGAGCGAGCGGGAGCTAGCCCCACTGCCTTAGCACTTCAACTCTCACTTGCTGGCTAATCATCTCTGAATAAATATTCAATGCCGAGGCCGTGCCTGCCGTTGATTCTGCAATTAATCCTCTGAAGCCATACCCAGCCTGGAACTGGCATAAAAACTCCTCTGTAGCCGCTGTGATGGCTGCCCTGGCGGAAGCCCAGCCTCGTGGAAGCGCCGAGTTCGTCGAGAGTTCGATTCTCGAAGCCGTCGTCCCCTCAGATTCCGAGTTTGACGCCGAAGAAGAGCTCACTTCCTGGGATGGGACCAATGACGAAGAGAAGGGTTCGGTCCTACCTTTTCTTTCCCAGCGGCAGGTGCTACTGTTCGGTCAGTCTGCTACGCAAACCCCATATGCATGCTCTTACTTATCATCAGGCTTCCAGATGAGCTAGTACCGGTCTACATTGTCTTTCGTACACCGCTGATGGAAGATGCTACACTCAAGTCTTATCTGTCTCGCCTAGCCATCAATGTCGAGGCACTAGCGTTCAGTACGGCTCCTCCACCAGATTCAGATTCCAAAGGACCGCCTTCCAAGGAGCTTCTCGCGTCAGAAACTATTACCAGTGCAGTGGAGCCGGTCATTGTGCGCCATGATGAAGCAAGTTCCCCACACATTTATGTTGTCTGGAAGCTTGAGATTTTTATGAGTGAGTTTACCTCGTGTCGAGCCCATCATTTTCTGACACGAGAATAGGCCGGCCCCGAGGACGATTCCAAAAGCCAGCAATATATTTCATGCCCACAGCATCTCTGAAGCCAGCAGAGAAGAAGAGTGTTCTGGAGGATGAATACCTGCCAAGCAGAACACCAACAGCACTCAACCTCCTTCAATCATTCGAAAGTGATCCGGCTTTGGCAGGCATTCATCCGCGTCTGTCTGCACTGCGCATCAACAAGATTGCGCCCACCGCACCCGTTGCCAAAGAACTGACTAGACCAATACGAACTGGCCAAAGGCGGCTTTTCCGAGCGTTACCTGCACTGATATGGCGAGTAAGATACTCCAAGGTTCAAACGGCCATAAGCGATATGTCGCTCATGGCATCGCTCGATCTGGAGGTTGCATACATCACCGGATGCCGGTTAGCCATCAATGATGTGAAGCTCTCATTGCGGGGAGGTGACGTAAAGCCTATATCCGATCAGAGTATCATCAAGCATATTCACAAGCCAGGAGATCAACTTACGTCTCTTTACAAGATCACGCCAGATCTAGCCGTGGATGGCACGCCACTCTTTGGGAATGAAGGCCACCTATTGACCCTAGAAATCAAAGCCAAAGTTCTGGTGTCGGAAGATTGCCAGCCCAACGTTAGCATTGGTTGGCAGACAGCAGTGGACTTTTCGGCCGAACAAAATTCGGCCTTAGTGAAGGCCGCCCACCGACTAAGCAATCCACTAACACATGCACCAAAAATCCCAGAGACAGGCTCGACTACCAGCCATGATAAGGTTGGTCAAACGGCGGAGATACCTAAAGATACTTCCATCCACGTTACCCTGACGATAAGTGGACCGCCCCAGGTGACTGTTGGTGAGATGTTTAACTGGAGCGTATTCATTGTGAATCGATCCGACAAAACACGTAAACTAGCTGTTCTGGTCGTGCCGAGACGGAGACGAGATTACGACAAGCAAAGACCACTATCGTCGGCATCCTCAGTGGCAGGATATCGCTCTGACAAGAAAGATTTGCTCGCGAACGCAGTGGTGGATGAAAACATCGTTTATGCCAAACAGAAGAATGCACGTACGGAAACCGCAGAGCTGATATGCCTGACCACGGACATCAGGATTGGGTATGTGAAATTCTTTCTGGCCACAGATTCTCCCAGTGCTGACGATCACCAGTCATCTTGCCCCAGGTGCTTGTTATACGGCCGACCTAAAGTTTCTAGCACTTTCAGCTGGTGTGCTCTCTGTTGATGCTGTTCGACTTGTGGATCTGGCAACCAACGAGACTTCGGATATACGAGACGTCCCGGCAATAGTAGCGGTAGAGCACAAAGGGTAGTTAAAATCAATACTGGATTTGATAGTCGCCCGCCCAATCGAGCTTCATTGCCCGAAGCAAGCCGTCCACCTATCCTAATGCTCACCACCCACAAACGAATGTTTCCGTCCCAGGCTTGACATGATACATGCGTGAAGCATCATACGATGTTACGTGTTGAGTTTATCTATCCACCTACTCCGGAGACTTCGTCCTCGCAACCTGTAGAACATAAACGCCTGCGTAAAACTTATGGAGCGGACCGCCTTTGCGCAATCAAGACCCCGAGTTCCAGCAACGACATTCCTCCAAGTATCTCAAACACAGCAATATCTACACCGAGCTCCTTAGATATCCAGTTCCGCAGCTCGATTGCAACTAGGGAATCCACGCCGTAGTGTTCAAGCTGGCTGCTGGCTTCCACATCTTGCACCTGAAGCCCAAGGAGCTTGCTTGTTTTAATTTTGAGCATCTCGGTTGCCACACTCGCAGCTTCATTCACATTTTCCGCTTCCCGAAACGCTGCCATCAGGTTCTCCCCGGTCCCCTCGTTTTGAGTTTTGAATGATACGCGCACAGGTATCTGTGCCAGGCACCGTATTAATGGTTGTAATAATCTGAGGGGTACATCCTTCCCTTCGGCGCGAAGCTGGGCTGGTAGCGTCACTCCCGTGACTAGTTGACACTCGTCGGGGGACAGGAGGCCGAGGTCAGGATTGCAACAGTAATCTAGCATCGCCAGGAACTCTTCCAGGTGTATCGGATAGAGCTCGCCGTTCCGAACGAGTCTCTCTCGCACCGCGTCGTTTTCAGCCACGTATCCCCCGCCCAATATCATACCTAGATTCAATGATATTGCCTTCGCTCCACGCGACACCCGGAATCGTGCGAGCGCATCCTGGAAGGAGTTCCCTGCGGCATAGTTGCTTTGGCCACCGTTACCAACAATGGCGCCAGCCGAAGAAAGCAGGATGAAGAAGTCGAGATCAACTCCAGCCATTGCCTGGTGTAAGTTCCAAGACCCTTGGACCTTTGGTAGCGTGCACTCAGTCCATTGATCAAAAGTCATTCGCGCGAAGGTAGCATCCCGGAGGACCATGGCGCCCTGGAAACACCCTCTTATCGGTGGCAGATGCGAACACGCTTCCAGCGCGCTCTGTAGAGCTCCAAGATCGGCAATGTCGCACATGGGACATTCGACGGTGATGCCGCGGGCACGAAGCCTCTCCACTTCGGCGCGTACATTGGGGTTAGTGGTACCAGTGCGTGAAAGTAGGATGAGGCTTCTTGCACCGCGATCGCAGAGCCAGTTCGCGATGGACCGGCCCAACCCTCCTAGACCACCGGCAATGACGTATGTAGCATCTGGACGAAGCTGGTACGGCGAGTGGGAGCTTTGAACTACCTACGGCATGAAGAATTAGTGGCAGAAGTCTTGAGAGCGAAGGTTAGTGACTTACAGGAACGACAGAATCTGGGGCCACATTGACGACTATTTTACCGGAGCTTTTCCCGCTCTGCAGGAATCTGAGGGCCTGCTCGAGACTTCCGATGTCGTAATTGTGGAGGGGATAGACCGGTTTGTAGGTACCGGCTCTCATGTGGTGCATGACGCAACCGGCTACCTCCTGTATGCGGCTCCCGCTACCATCGCTGCTGGGCGCTTCTATGATTTGCGAGACGTCCACGCCGATGAAGGACGCATTTCTTCCGAAAGAATACATGGGTAGTGTGTTCCTCGCGTTGATGTCGGTTTTCCCAATTTCGACAAATCTTCCAAACTGCGCAATAATGTCCCACGATGCCTGAAGCTGCTTGCCTGCCAGAGAGTTCAGTATCACGTCTACGCCTCGATTGCCTGTTGCTTGCAAGACCCCATCGGCGAAAGAGGTATCGCGACTGTAATATATCTGGGACCCGGGTATCCCATAGACCTCTTCCAAGAGCTGTTTCTTAGCTGCCGATCCAACTGTGGCGAAAATCTTAGCTCCAACATCTTGTGCGACCTGAATGGCAGCCTGTCCAGTGCCTCCTGAGGCAGCATGGATAAGAACTGTTTCGTTCCGTTGCAGCCTTGCCATCTTGATCAGGCTGAAGTAAGCTGTGCAAAATACGGTCGGGATCGACGCAGCTTGCGAAAAAGACATCCAGTCTGGTATCACGCTCACCCGGTCTGTGTTCGTGCGAACAAAAGTCCGGTACGCATCAAAAGCCACCACTGCGACTCGCGATCCCGGCACGATATCCCCACAGGCGCTCCCGACGCGCTCCACCGTGCCTGCGCACTCCGTCCCGAGATCGTCCGTGTCCAAGCGCCCGAGCAGTGTCATGCAGTCCTTGAAATTTACGCCTATGGAATGAACTCTGACGATGAGTTCCTTTGGCCCCAGGCGAGATTCCGTCGGCATCTCTTCTGAGAACTCCAGCGTGTCAAGTAGACCAAGAGCCCGGATTCCGAGCCGCAGGTTGCTGTTGCCAATGGGCTGTTCAACAACGGGCTGTGCTGTTCGGCGGAAGATGTGCTCATTGATGTTTTTCGAAGACACTATGCGATTTATGTGCAATAGATTTGACTGGTCCAAATACTCGGGCTCAACATCGATGCGAAGGTCGAGCGCTTTTTGCGTGGCTTTGAATACGGTAAAGATATTCGACGCCGTTCTTGCCATTTCGTGATCATCCACTGCGAGTGCGACGATCTGGGTTGACCTGTTTTCTATGCGGAGCACTCGGATGAGCCCCGTAATCATGCCGTATTCGGGAGATGCGGAAGAGGTATTTCGAGTGACCCAGATAATGCTCCTTGAGGAGCAAAGAACCTTCTGAAGGCCCGCAAAGAATTTTGGCGTGATATCGACGAGAACAGGCTGCTCGCTCTCCAGCAAAATAATTAAATCTCTACTGCCTAGATCTGTGCGAGCCACAGTTTCGTCAAAGCTTAGTGCCTCTGGCCAGACCTCTGGTATATTCATGCATGCATAAATATGCCTAGCGAGCTGTTTTTGGGCTTGCGAGTCTTCCCTGACTACTATTATTGGTGCTGAAACTTCTCCATGGCTCTTTTGGTCCTGCACGGTAGCATCTGTTGCGGTACATATGAAATAACTCCACATGTGACAAATGTCGCTTTCGAAGTCGCAAAGCTCCAGGTCAACTCCACTAAATTGGTTTGCATCCAGCAGCCTACTCCAACTGGCTGCGTCGACGCAAGGACTCAATGCTTGGGCTCTCCATGGCTCGACACTCAGCCACCATCCGGGCAACAAACCGAATACAAATCCTGTGTAAACTTTGCTGGACGAGGTCAATTCCTTCAATATGAGCTTGCCTCCTGGTTTCAAGAGCTTCCGCACGTTCTGCAGAGTCTTGCTGAGATCCGACGTCGCATGGAGTACCATGTCAGCAACCACGATGTCGAACTCATGTGCTGCAAAGCCCTGTTCCAATGGATCCTTTTCGATGTTGAGTGCCCGGAACTCCATGTTGTCCAGATCGCTAAAGCGCGTCCTCGCTTTTTGCAGAAACGAAGGACCAATATCAGTGAAGACATACTGACCGAAGCGAGGTCCATGCCAGGAATTCAACACTTCTAGGATGGTGTTAGTGCTTCCACCGGTCCCACCTCCGATCTCTAAAACCTTAAGATCCGGGTTTTTATGTGCCAAGAGGTCCACAAACGCTTGCATAGATCTTAGTGGCCGAGATTCGTATATCATCTCGTCATAGAACTCCTGCATGAGTTCCTCATCCTGGAATATCACAGCGAGTGGGTTAAGCTCGCCTGTGAGAATCCGCCCGAGACTCCGGCCCACTGCGACGTAAAGCTTCCCAGCCTTGTGTTTTTCTACTCGCTCGCAGAGGGCTTCAAAAGGACCATCTCCGAGTATGCAGCTATCCACTAACTCAATCACATCCTTGGGAAATGAGTTTCTCACAGAAGCGATCGTTGTCTTCAGCCAGGAGACATAGTTTGCCAACTCCGAAGTAGCCGGTGGGTCATCTCCCAAGACTCTCAAGGCACGAGTCCCAAGCACAATCGATACTGCTTCCCAATCGCGAAAGTACTCTTCAGGATCATCTCTGGTATCTCGGTGCCGGGCGCAGTACTGTGCGAGCTCATCAGTTCCCAGTAGGTCCACGTCAGGTCTCCAGATCATATGCCCTGTGAGGTGCTTGGCTTCGTCCCCTGCGACGGTGGAATCTTTGTCTTCACTGACAGCTGTGTACTCAAAACCAATGATTTTCAGAGCCACCTCGCGGGTTGTCTGCCGAAGAACCGAGATAGAAGAGACAGCACTCCTACGCGTAGGCATGGAAGCTCGCGCATGGACTACCTCTTGATCGATGCCATCATGCCCGATGCCAGAGGTCGAGATCCAGATCTTACTGACCCGCCGAGGAACCATTGTGCGGAAGCGATCGCCGTTGGAAATAGCCTGCGATATGTGGAAAGTTGCGTCCAACACCACTGGGTGCACGACGCAGTAGTCCTCGTATGGCAACAGCCGTGCCCTCACATCGCCTTCCCCGTTGCAGGAGATGTCCTGAAGTCGCTGAAAGCTCGGGCCGAAATCCGCCCCGCATTTGGCTTTGACTGTCTCGTAGAACTTTTCCACTTTGCGGTTGCACGAATCTGTAGCTCTTTCATGATCATCGAGAATCCGACTGAGCATCTCGCGCTCACTGTGAGGATCAACCTCAGATGCGACGTTGCCATAGTCCGCGCTTATTGTCCCGTGGCAAACTTCTTCGCTGGACTCGTCGCGCCGCCAAGTAGCTATCCGAAACTTGTACTGGATAAGTGCTTTATCACTTTTGAGTGCTGTGAGGCTAATCTCTACTTCTGTCCCGGCAGCAGTGTCGTTGAGTAAGATGGGGGCGATGAACTCGACATTCTCTAACACGAAGGCCGTAGGTATGCGCTCATGCAGGAGCTGCTTCGCAGCTTCTATCGCCATGGCGCACATACCGGCCCCTGGGTAGATGTTTGCTCCGTTGATGACGTGGTCTTTGATCCATGGCTGCTCGTCTGTTCGAAGGATCAATCTCCAGCGCCTATCCAGGAGCGTACCATCGCTGATGGACACACCAAGGAACTTGTTGAAACCATGTTTCTGCATGCGTATCTCTCTGGAGATACGGGTTTCCTCCCAGTATACGATGGAATGATCGAAAGGATACTTTGGGAGCTGTGTGAGCACCTTTGGTGCCGATGGCGAGGAGCGGCACCACTCTGTGAGGAGCCCCACATTGAAGGATACGTTCTCGCAGTAGAGACGTCCGCACGCATTCAAGAACGTTTCGTCCGCTGGATGTCCTCGTTGTAATGCCGATGTATAGAACACTTCGTTGGATCGCTTATGGAAATCCAGGATCTGGCGGAGTGGTGCTTTAAGCGTGGAGTGTGGCCCGATTTCGACGATTCCAGAGATAAGTAGGTTGTCGAGGTGACTTTGATCGAGCTTTAAGGGCAGCTCCTGAACAGGGGTTGAGAAGCAAAAGCTTGCGGCCTCGGAAAACTTGACTTGTGAAACCATGTTCTTGTCCCAGTACTCAGGGCTTGTGGCCGCCTCTTCCTCTAAGAAATGTCCTGTTACGGAGGAAACCATGCGGGTATCCTTCGTCCTTACACCAGCTTTGAGATTGCCAAGCATTTTTACGTAGTCCGCAGACATCTGCCGCATCTGCGGCGAGTGGTACCCGAGGTCAACCTGCAACTGGCGTGCAAATACTCCCTGCTCGGTGAGATACGCCGAAAGAGTGTCGAGGTGTTTCTGCAAGGCCGCCACAGTAACATTGCTGGGACTATTTATACAGCTGATTGTGAAACTCTCTACCAATGGTGTATTTTGCTTCTCCGTCAGGTTTTCCAGATGCACCTGCAAATCTGACGGTGATAGTCCAACGGAAAGCATGGAATGTCGTTCAGGGTCCTGCTCAACAAGCCTTGCAGCTAGCTCTCCTCGGAAGTAAGCAATTCTAATAGCCGATGATCGATCTATGAGACCGGCACAGTATCTATTCAAGATTAGCTCATAATACACGTGCAACTGGCTGGACTTACGCCGCTGCGATCTCTCCGGATGAATGGCCCAGCACAACTGTTGGCCGCACTGCAATGCTTGCGAAGAGATCTACGATAGCGAGTTCCACCACTGTTGTAAGAAGTTGGCTGTATCTGGGATTGTCGATCGGGATTGTCTCGCCGTCGGCGACAAGGAGATCTTGTACCGGTTAGTACCGACACCGAAACTCGATCACAGAGGGTGACCTACCTATGAGGGACCATGAGCATTGGAGCTCTGCAAGACATGACTGAGAAAGAAGTACACTCTTGCGAAAAACAGACCAACCCAGCAACTCCCTACTCATACCTGCCCATTGAGCTCCTTGGCCCGTGAATACGAAAGCAAGGTTCACGCTGGCATCATCTCGGCGCACGGGCTTCGAGATGCTGTCTCCAAGTTTTTCGATAGATGCTGGAGATCTGCAGACTGCAAAGCTTCTCCATGGTAACTTCGTTCGTCGCGAATTGAGCGTGAACGCCAAGTCGTCCAGCAAGGCTTCATCGTACTTGTCTTCCGGAACGCGGAGACTGGCATTCAACGAAGCCGCTAAGCGAGAACAGCCACCCTCATCGGCAGCGCTCATTAACAGCAGTCTTGGAGTAGAAGGCTTTGCAATCGTATGTCCGTTGACGACTGCACCAACATTACATCCATTGACTCCATTAGAAAGCCCAGAAGAACGACGTAGATAGGATTCGACATCGTCCAATATCACGTGAGCGTTGGTGCCTCCGAATCCGAATGAGTTCACAGAAGCTCTTCGAATCCCTAAATGTTCATCATGGGGCCAAGCAACAGGCTCCCGTGGAAACTAGTGATTTCAGCAGACAGCTCATCTAGACGCGATGATCTAAAGTCCCCTCACCTTTAGATTAAAGAAGTCGGCATCAATCTGACTGTTCAAGGATTCAAAATTTGCATTCGGCGGGATGACTCCTCGCTCAATTGCAAGGACCACTTTTATAATACCGGCTAACCCACTGCATCCTTCGAGATGGCCGATGTTTGACTTTACTGCGCCTCTGTTTAGGTCAGTCCCAAATCACGCAATTATCGAGTTATCAATGTCAACTCACACGTATATAGGATCATCGGGGGATCGGTAAAGTCGGAAGCATTCACCAATGGCGCGGGCTTCGATAGGATCACCCAAGGGTGTTGCAGTGCCTAGACTTTGCGTTACTACGGAGATCGCGTGCTTTCGGGGAATATATACCATGTGCCTCGAAGAACCGCGTATTGGCCATTGAAAGCCCCGCCTTTCGATAGGTCTCGTTAACTAGAGAGGCCTGCATCTTCATGCTTGGTTGAGTCAACCCCCCTTTAGTGTGGCCATCTTGATTCATGCCCACAGCTCGCACTAGCGCTCTGATAGGATCCCCATTCTCTAATGCGGCCGAAAGAGGTTTCAGGAACAGTGTAGCTACGCCTTCGCCACGCGCGTAGCCATTTCCACGTTTGTCGAAACTGTAGCAACGCCCGTCTGGAGAGAGCATTGACATGTTCGACAACATCACGCCCAAGTCAGGTGCCTGGATGAGGTTCGCGCCCCCAACAATCGCCTGGAGGTTAGGTGAGCAGTGGAACCGAGTCAAGCTTGCTTCTGCCTCAAGGTTTACCACTTACCGAATCTACACTGCCGTTCCATATCCCCTGGCAAGCGAGGTCAAACGCCACCATCGAACTCGAACAGGCTGTGTCAATAGTCATGCTGGGCCCATGCAGGTCAAAGAACCAACTGATTCGGTTAGATAGAATGCAGCTGGAGCCTCCAGTCGCGCTGTATTTAGGGATGTTGAGCGGATCTCGACATTGAACAGCGTGAAAGTCTGAACTGAAGCACCCAACGTGGACAGACGTTCTTGATCCGGCAATATCCTTCAAAGACATACCGGCTGTTACTAGTTCAGTTGCAGTGCTGATATGAATCCTCTGGACATACCATTTTCAAAAGCGTGATATGTCGTCTCCATCAGCGCTCTGTGTTGGGGGTCCATCGAGCCGGCCTCGGCTTGAGATATTGAGAAGAATTTAGGATCGAACTCTCTGATATCGCTATCCAGAAAATGTCCATTCCTAGTAGCTATCTATGATGAATATGGAGTCAGTCAAGATTGTTTCCTATCAAACAAACTGTAGCTCACTTTGCTAGTGCCCTTCATAGAAGGGTCATAGCACGTATCTATGTTGCCGCGCTCCGGAGGGAATTCCCCGACAACACATTTCCGCTGCATCATTATCTCCCAGAACTCTTTTTCTGTGTTTCCTCCTCCAGGAAACTTGAAGGCGAGACCGACGACTGCAATTGGCTCAAGAGGGCCATGGTTTTCTTTAGTTAACATAATGGGCGTTTGATCTTGAAGGTCCACCGTGCTAGAGAATTATGGCTGTGATGTCAAGTAAAATACTCGAGAGAGCGGCTGTGTTTTCCAGTTACGATGGATACGTGCCAATGACTGTACTAGCCATTCCTTTGATATACCGATGCGGCCTGGTCGACTTGCAAGGCACACTGATATCCGACGGAGAAAATTATCGATCAGGCGTAATCATCGTCCATTTCCTTAATGAAAACGACCGAACTCCGTTGAGAAGACTAGTGACGCTTGCATAAACAAGGGTGGAACATGTGCCGCGGCGGCGCCGTGGAAAATGTGCAGGGATTCGGCAGCGGGTATCTCCAGGCAATTAATATCCTTGTCAGAACTCAAATGCTCCACATGCATGCAGTCGGGGGCCAGCCAATGTCTCGCGCGCGGCGCGGGGAATCGCTGTCCTCCAGGTTCTGCCAATCCCCCATCAAACTAATCCCATAGACGAAGCAACAACGACGAATTTGCGATCATCATGTTGCTACGTTCCAACGACGAACACAAAAATAATCTAGAGCCAGTGGATAGCGGAGACAATGCACAGAACAGTCCAGTAGACACTAAATCTGGGGCTAGCAATGAGGCCGCAGTGGAACAGACGGCCCAGTCCGCTTTCTCAGGTTATGAGGTCGGATTCTCGAAAATAGCTCTGATTTATCTTGGGTAACAATGAACAATCATATGTGCCAGAAGTAGCTCTCATTGATCATATACAGGATCCAAGTAGCTTTATTCATGACTTTGATGGAATCCACCATCGTGAGCACCTCTGTCATCGCCATAACAAATGGCTTGGGCGGTTACGTCAAAAGTTCCTGGCTGTTTACATCTTACATGTTAACATTCAGTGGTATGTTACTCTCCCAATTGACTCACCTTTCAGCATGGCTAAGCTGCTTGGCAGGCTTCCCCATCATATGGGCTAAAGCATCTGACATCGTGGGCCGAAAACCTTGCTTACTGGCCGCTCTAATCGTTTTTCTCGTATTCTCTGCTGCTTGTGGGGCAGCTCAGACACTCATACAGCTGTAAGTATGCAGTGAACTTGAGATCCTTCATTGCCTGACTGGAAAAAGTATCATGTTCCGATGGCTTCAAGGTATAGGGGCTTCTGGTGTCTTCTCCCTGACATTGGTCTTCTTTGAGCTTATCCCCCCCGAAAAGTATGCAATATCCACGAGTGTGACGAACATGGTTGTATCGTTGTCGTTCTTGACAGGCCCGCTTGTAGGGGGAGCAGTCACCCTAACCGGGAAGTGGCGATGGATCTTCTTGATGAAGTAAGTACACCACCTACAGGTCTTGGGCAAATTTCAGCTTACCTCTACAGTGTTCCAGTGACCTCTGTTGCGCTTGTCATTCTATTCTTTGCTTTCCCCAAGCAATTGTCCCGAGAGCCTGTGGCGAACCGAGCTGCAGAGTCCGTCATTCAGCGACTGAAGAGATTCGATGTGCTAGGAGGCATGTTGCTTCTTGGTATTACTGTTTCACTCACTACTGCCCTTCAACAAGCGGCTCAAGGCATTGCATTCAGTTCCGCCTTCGTGTGGCCTCTACTGCTAGTCGCAGGCCTCTCACTTCTCGGCTTCCTCAGCTGGCAGAGGTATATTACCACAAAGCGTCGGTTTCCGGAACCAGTGCTTCCATGGCGTTTTCTCCAAAATCGCGCCTGTGTAGGGATCATGCTGTAAGTTCCGTTTCAAGAAATCTATGAGATCATCATCTGAAGGATAGCAGAAACACCTATTTCTCAGGATCCGTCATGACAATATGCGTTGTTCAGATACCGCAGCGGTTCATAGTGCTCAACAACATGAGTCCACTTGGCGCTGGAACCCGCCTTCTGGCTTTTTCCCTAATGGTTCCGGTAGGATCAATCTTCGCAGCCGTGCTGTTAGACAGGAAACTCCTCTCACCCAATGCTCTTTTATTGACCGGTGGAACCTTGCAAACAATTGGGGTTACGCTTTTTGCGACACTGGCGTCTGACACAGACAAGTTGGGACCCCAGTATGGATATCAAGTGATCGTAGGCATAGGCCTAGGGTTCGTTACCACAGCGACATTCCTCCTGATCCCGATGAAGATGGAGAGGCGAGACCTGGGTTAGTCCTACTTCTTCCAACGTCTTTAAGCTTCTAGCAAGTTATAACTCTGACCTATTCGTAGCTGTTGGGACGGGTATGGTAGCCCAGTTTAGGATTCTCGGTGGTGTTATTTCCCTTGCGATCGTTACTTGCATTTCTACTCCGGTCATACGGAACGCTTTGCTGGAATTCATATCACCTGAACATACACACGCTATACTGGACAGATTAGAGACCATAGGCACACTTCCAAAGGAGTTGCAGGCCCAGGTGCGGGACAGTTTCCGTCGTGGTTTCGATTTACAGATGACTATTGCCATAGGGTTCGCAGCTGCGAACATCCTGGCTACCGTCAGCATGATGGGCAAGGATATGTTCTTGGAGGATTTGAGATTCTTCACAAGCAAGAAAGAGAGTACTAGCGGTTGATCACGTTCGAGAATATAGCAGACAGCCGAGTCTTGATGTCATACAACTACACAGCCTCTGTGCAAGCACTAATGATGCATCGCTTTGCAAGCTTAGTGACGGGTCCAAGTGCTTCGTTTAATCCTATACCCGGGATTTCGTGACCCCCGGAATGCACGAAGGTGTACGTTGTCTGTGGGTTGCACAACAGGCTGACACCATGCGCTTCTTCTTTCCATGGATCTGTGATTCCCCATACAAGGAGAGTGGGAATGTCAATCGCACAACCGTTGTCCTTGATATCCAGCTTCTGAACCAGGCCGCTGGCGAGCCATTCCTTTGAGTCATAGACCCCCAGTGGCGAAAACAAGATGGCACATTTGAAAGGCGATACGCTTGCTAAACCTTCGAGCTTCTTGTGGACGATATACGATGCAGCCAATTGCGCACCATGCGAGAAGCCAATCACACCATCGAAAGGTCCGTGTGATCTAATGAACGCGTCAAGCTGGTCCAGTGCCGCAAGCGCGCTCGACGGTGATTCTGGATCATAATATCCGAAATGGCCCTCTTCGAAATCCGAGAGGGATCCCAATTCTGTTTATGTGGTCAGCTAGAGACCTCGCACGATTGAGCGGCTCTTCTCACCTGCCGGTTTCGATACGGGAAATACACCCTGGACAAATTCAAAGGAGTGCTCATCGTGGTTGGTCAACTCATAACGCAAGGCCGCTGGCGCGAATTAGCGCTTCTTGCGATTATACTCTTCAGATTCTGGCTGTTACTTGTTTGCATCTTGAAGATCTGTGCTGAGGTCAACATTTGTTGGAAATTGACTTCAGTAGATGGACAAACCTGGTTATTGGTACCAAACCCATGCAAGCAGAGAAAACGCATCGTGCCAATCAGATCAGGCAGTATAGACGAATTGTAGACAACCCATGCAACCCCGTGCGGGAAGTGAGCTTGTGTTGATACTTTTACTTGGACTAAATGTTCGCGCCGATGGTTATTTTACTCGCTGCCTTCTTCGCTTCGTCGGGCTTTGCCATCTGTATCCTCGTTTTGAGATGGTGAGACCGGTATGCCGTTCGTACCGGATGATGGCAGGGGTGAAATAGCTAATTTCCCGCACCAGTAGATTTGCGGCCCGAGGCGCGTCCATCCTATCGATGGTTTAATATATCCGGCGATAATCATGGACTGGGCCCCCCCGCATGTGCATATGCAGTCCGCCCTCATATGCACCTTGATCACTGGCGCAAGCCTTTTCCTTTCTATTTTTTTCTCTTTTCTTTCTAAAGCCCTATTCGCGTTAGAGAAGCCATCGGAGAGGACCAAAAGTCATTCTCAAAATGCAACGGGGATCGTGAGACTTGCCAGTGGGGTATTGTAGTGTGCATGGAGCGAACCCAAATATGACAAAATCCAGGCGATCGCTGGTCTGCTCCGATTGCTTTCTCATTGCTGGCCCACTTGATTGGCACTGGATACAGTGTGTTCCATCTACAGGCTTGTTCGCCTGTTGCGAAAATGAAGCTAGCGGAAGAATAGCATATGCTGCGAAGCGTGGAATGGGGCATGGCGCTGGTGAAGCTATTCTAGGCTGATCTTCAAGCACACTCGTCAAGACGGGGTCGGTAAGAAAAATCTCCTGTACGAGATACGTTCCGATCAATGCACGAATCCCGGGTTCTAGCAGGTAGTATCCGATACTAGAAGGTAACATGCTTCGAAGTGCCGCCCTACCTATCATCAACACCATCCAATCGCTATCAACGAATGGACTTGGCTGGGCTGATCACATTAAACGCCTAAGTTTATCACTATACCTAAAGAAGAAGCTCGATCTCGAGCAGCAATGCAGTGGTTACTTGGGGCCAAATCCCCAGCAAGGCTGAATTCTACAAGCGTGACCATGCAGCGCTTGTGGGAGATAGACTGGCCTGAAGGGGAGGTGGCTTGCGGCTAGATGTTCCGCTGGCACGATCTTGATTTCCCATTTCAGGCAAAATCCGCGGAGATGATCGTGGTTCGATTGTTGAACTACTGCGAGGAACACACCATCGTGAAAGGCAATATGTTGTTCGCGCTTAGAGGTAGTTCATATCATTTGCGTGAGTATGGGTAAAATCACACTGTATGAGATCTGAACATTTCGGATTTATCGTCTTTGCCATAGCCATTGTCGAAGACCCTTATGAGCACGCTGAAGTGCCAGCAACGTATCGTATTGCGCCGCTCTGCAACTCTTTGAACATAGTATGATGATGTTATAGCTCGTCTTCTTGTCTGGAACGGTCTCATAGAATCTCACACTTGCACTTCACGCTTGCACTTGGTGGAGGCCAGTAAGGGGTAAACTATCAAATTCATTTGACACTCAAGGACTACGGTCTGGCAGGCCCCATTACATACTCATCGGCAGAAAGAGTAGTATGACTCGTCACAGAAACGTTCGTTGTCTTCAAGACACCCGAATATTTCTTGCCCAATCCTTTTGAGGTCCTGGAATCTTGAAGGTAATGATAGTCGTCCAGCTTTACGAAGTGGTTCCGATCGCCAGAAGCAATCTCCGCGCCCGCGTCAGTTCCGCCGTTGGAACTTTCTAGCTTGGATTTGCTTGAAAGACGACTCAAGACCGACATAGAGCTGGTGAGAAGAGGGCGCAGAGTAGGGAGTGTAGCAGCCATCTGGTACATGGCAGGCTCAATGATGCCCCACCGCATTGTCGTAGCGCCATGGAACGATGGATCGGAGCGGATATCGGTTGTTATGAACGAAACGAAGCGAATGATGGCGGTCACAATTCCACTGATTTGTTTAGCGGCGGAATACCAGAAGAATCATCCATGTGTAACTTACAAACCACCAAGTACAAACGTGACCAGCAAGCCAATCCTCTGACTTCGAGCAACGTTCAGCTTCCAGAGTGGGTGCAGTGGTAACAAGATGAGGGCCAGATCTGAGAGGAGATTTGGAATGCTAAAGTAGGTGTAAGACATATTTGTGTTGATGCAATGCCCTCCCGGAATTGTCTTGTTCCAGTTGAACGCAAACGGTCGGCAAGAAAAGGCCCAGGTCAACCAGCCAGCCAGGAAGCTGCACACCACGAACGCGCCAACAATGTATGACAGCCGTCGGACCGGGTTCATGAAGAGTCGAATGTAGAGAGACAGAGCGGCAAGCTTAGGGAACATGACTGAGGCTAGGTAGATCATTTCTTCGGCTTTGAACACCTTGCCCAGCATCAAGATTTCCTCAGCATTCAGTGTTAGGACATGCCGACCCATACCACCTAGTCTCACCATGACTGAATATAGTCAGTATACACAGATACGAGTGAGGAAGGCTTAGTCTCGCTGACTTACGAATCGCGCATACGGCATTGCCAATACAAAACATGTACCCCAGAGGCATGAAGTACTTCATCTCCACTCCTGATATATGCTTGACTTTGGCATATCTGGATATGTAGAAAAGTATCAAGACGATAGTCTGAATCACTATAAAGGCGATGGCAAGATTGACCAGCTCCTCTCCCCGACTTGACTTCGGCGATGCTCTGGCTACCAGTGGCATAGCGGGGACGGCGTGCGGAGGTATTCGCAGGATTCGCTCAGTCGATAGAGCTGCTTGAGCGACGGAACGGTGGAAAAAAAGCGTTTCTTAGAAGGATGGTTGAGCGCAAGTAAGCCAAGTTTTCGGTCGGCGGTTGACCTCGCAACTTATGCAGCTAGCCACCCGCCTTCGTTCCCAAGCATTCAGGCCCACACCCGCGACGGTCCTCCCGCGATACGCCACTCCCCGGAAGATCTACTGGAACGCTTAATCTCCGGATAATTGATCCGTCGCAGAGCAGTTGAGCTCAACGCACCAAGACGACCTCGGGGATATACATCTACCTAGGTAATTTGTACGGTGTCCGAAGCAGGTGCTACTGCAAATGACGCTAATTCATGCGCCAAGATGCAGCATCTAGTTACATACAAATCATGTCAGCCTAGGACTTCCATGGGTGGCAACTGACAAGCCAATTATCGGGCGTTGCAGCCACTGTCTAATAGAGGGCTAGCTCGAACAGGTACGTAATCATAACAACGAAGATTCCCTTGAAAGACGGTATAGCATACCTTTACCCCTCATGTCTCGAAACAAGCCGGGGATGCGAGTAACAAAGGATAACAGCGCTTGGCCCTGGTGAGTACCCTGTAGATCTCTGACATCAAAGCCAAAAGATTATGTAAGACGCGTCGACCAAATGCAAGCTCTTTATCACTTTTTGTTGATGAGGCACAAGGAAGGTTCACTTGGGCTCTCAACGTTACCAGAGATGATGACATGAATCTTATCAGTCATCTTTATCGAAAGCGTCATTGCTGATGTGAGAAATCTGGTCGATTGTGTACTATAGTGGAAAAGGAAAGACATACGTGTCTCTCAACCTCCAGACTCACGATCACAACCTGGCATAAGCTTGGTAATTGGGGGTCTTCGTGAACGCCTCAGGGCTGGCGAGATAGGGATCGTGTTTCCACAACAATTTCTCCACCTCTCCGTGAGAATTGATCTCGAATCGGAACAAATGCCAGTCCTTGTACATGAACCCCCACATCCCTTTCTCACACATTTCTTCTTCCCGGTTTACCCTCCAGTAGAATGTATCGCCGTCATAAGGTAGGAGGTCGAAGTTTGTCTTACCTCGCTGCACACGAACATTCAGGCCGCCACCATTCACCGAGACTGAAAAGACGAAGTTGTGGATCGCGTTGTAGAAGTCGCCTTGGTATGCAGAAAGAGGTTTGGTGGGAGGAACATCGGTCTTGCCCTTCGATACGAGATTTTCGAGGACCTTGTAGTTATCCAGCGTGATGGTCCGAGCAAGCTTTGCAAGTTTGACGAAGTCCAGGCTAGGCGGCGGCCCGAGCAGCTTCGAAAGAACGAGCTGCGCGACGAAATCTGATGGATCCATCAGCGGTTGCGAGTTTGTGAAAGCCACGACTGCGCTCTCGGTGGAAGGCACAACAAAAAGTGCTCCCTGGTGTCCTAATGCGAGCCCTGAATGGTGATACACATCTGTACCTGCAAGGGTTTCACCGTATGGAGCGAGTCGCTTCATTCCCAGAGTGTAGTAGTAATTTGGGCTGGCAATACTAAGGTATCCAGGAAGTCTCGTGCGATACAAGCCCATGCAGTACGCTGCGTTTTCGATACCGGATCGTCCAGGGGGACCAAAGCCGACCTGTGCAGTGAACACCTCGCGCATGAGTGGGAAGATTGAACCTGGCGTAACATCGACGCCCTTGGTAGTCTGATGTTTGTACGCATGAAGGATTGCTTGCAGGAAGGTCATGTAGTCTTTTACAGAACTTCGAGCACCACCGCCTGCACCAGCGCCGTTCGCAAACAGGCCTGATGTGGCGTCGGGCTTCCGACTTGCTGTACCATCATCATGGGTACAATGAGTGTGCGCGACGTCATCGTCCAGATCTTGAAGATAGCTAAAGGAACTGCGACTCATGTTCAGAGGCCCAAATATGTTTTCTTGTATGTAGTCAAAGATAGAGGTGCCAGTTACTTCCTTGACAATGTCGCCAACAAGAGAATAATTCCACTGCGAATAGAGAAATTGTCCGTAAGGTTTGGCAGTCGGAAGGTACGTAGCTAGACCAGTGGTTTCACCCGCTTTCATGAGTGGTTCGTTATCTTGGAGGGTCAACAGGGAGTTTGCGGCTGTCAAACCAGTGCGCATGCACAACAAGTCTTTCAAGGTAGCCTTTATTCCCAGCTCGTCTTGTCGTAGGCGGAAAACTGGCAGGTACTCCCGAACAGGTTTATCCCATTGAAGTACACCTTCGTAAACAAGTTTGGCAACGGCTGCGACGGTGACCAGCTTAGTGAGAGAACAAAGGCTATGGATAGTATTGTCGGTACACGGCGCCGCGTCGTCAGCGTTTCGACGGCCGAAATGTGCAGTATGAATGGGCTTTCCTTGGTGTATGACGCCGAGTGAGAGCCCAGGTGTACCGGCTATGCGAACGATCTCGTCAATCTCTGGGCGCAGAGCCTCTAGCTGCTGCTTGATGTCGGCCATGGTGGCACCTTCAGACCTAGACGTCTTCGTGGTGGGTATAATTGACGTGTTTGATACTGATTGTCAAACCTCAAGGCGATCGGCGGAGGGACCTGAAAAGCCGAGGCAGTTGAGAGAGCATGCAAGTGGTGACGAATATTGTGACAACCACAGTAAACCTGACCTAAGCCCTGGTACTGTAAGTAACAAAACAGATCGAGTATAGAACACGCTAGCGACGCTGTGTAACATCGTGTTCATATATATGCAGGTGGCTAACAAGGATAGATGGCTTGGTGCGGGGTAGGGGATGGCGCACAGTTGCATTAGGGAAGTGCTGCGCCGCACCAATACATTACAACCAAGACCTACATCTCGCACGAAACACTTGGAATTGTTTGGGATGTCGCGTCCATCTCTAGGCATCGCCTGCATTCTAGGTCCACGGACTTCGCGCTGTTGTCACACAGACCAATCTTAGGGTTGTTCCTCGGCGATTCTCCACGTGCGAGGTCTCGACCTTCTGAGTCGAGATTCGGGACCGCTACATACAGTCAATCCAGGACGGCATCTGTAGATCAGAGTCTAGCAATCGAGCATGTATTCATCCACTCAAAGTGACGGCACCTATCAAGGTCCAGTCTTTCGTGCCTGGATCTCCCCGATTATTGCTATCATCTTTGGCTACGTGAGTCTATTCCGAGCTCCTAGTGGGCATACAATGTTTAGACATCTATCGAAATAGGAACTCACAAAAGACTACAATATAGTTTTCACTGCAATTTATTTACGACGTGTTTTTCCATCCGTTGGCGAAATGCCCAGGCCCATTCTTCGCCAAATTCTCTAAGCTGCCGAACTTCTACCACGCTCTAAAAGGTGATCGCCATATATGGATCTGGCAAAACCACCAAATTTACGGCAAGTACTCCTCCGCTCACCATAGAAACTGAACTAAGCGCACTTCAGGCGACAAAGTCCGAGTTCATCCCAACGAAGTCCTCTTTCTCGCACCACAAGCGCACAAAGATATCTATGGAGCCAAAGCAAATGTCGGCCGCGCCAAATCGTACAGAGCCTGGCAAACCTCAACAGAGGCCAATACAGCTTTGACTACCGATCCGCCAACCCATGCTCGTAAAAGGAAGATCTTGAACCAGGCGTTTACCGAGAAGTCGGTGAAGCATGCCGCAGACTTTGTGGTCGAACATACCGAAAGATGGATTGAACTGCTTGCAGACACTACGGATGCGCCTGGAAAGGATGGTTGGACCAGCTCGCGTAACATGTCGGACTGGAACGATTGGCTTGTGTTCGACATACTGGGCGACTTGTGCTTTGGTCGTTCATTTGACGTCAAAGAGCCAAAGCCCAATCCGATCCGCAAGATTCCCCATCTCATCATCCAGCACGTGCAGCTTTTCTACCCGGTAAAGCCATCTTCTCCACTGTTCACACTACGACAAACTAACTTCTCCAGATTCTGCAGTCCCCGTTCGTGGACTTTTTCATATGGGCAAAACCAAGGGGACTGGACTACCTCCTCAATATGATGGCCCCGCAGGAGATAAGGTCTTACTACGCGTTCATCAACAACAGCGTAACGAGTCGAATGCAGATGGAGCAAGAGAACAAGAACGAAGACACGGCTAGAAAGGACATGTTCCACTTTCTCTGCAAGGCCACGGACCCCGTCACGGGTGAGCATTACTCCGAGGACGCGCTGCAGGGCGAAGCCGCCATGCTTATCGTGGCGGGTTCCGACAGTACATCCTCGGTCCTTGCTGGGCTGTGGTTCTATCTATCCCGCAACGAGGCAGTGTACAAACGATTGGGAAACGAGATACGCAGCACGTTTCGGAACTCCGACGAGATCGTCAGCGGCCCAAAGCTGGCGTCGTGTGTGTACCTCCACGCATGCATAGACGAAGCGCTGCGTATCGCACCGGCGGGACCGAGTGAGTTCGCACGCGAGATACTCCCAGGCGGGGCCGTCATCGACGGCGAGTTTTTCCCCGCCGGTGTAGTCGTGGGATGCGCGCACTGGGCCATGGGACACAATGAACACGTATTCGGCGATCCAGGTCGCTTCCGTCCTGAACGCTACATTCCCTCTGACATTACAGGCGTCACTGCGGAAGACGTCAGCGCCATCAGATCGTACTATCACCCGTTCCTCATTGGGCCCTTCAACTGCGTCGGGAAGAATATTGCTATGACGGAAATGGCACTCGTTGTTGCGCGGACGCTCTTCCAGCTGGATTTGAGGGCTGTGGTCGGGGAGGATCTCGGGGCAGGGAGTGAGAGGCTGGGTTGGGGGAGGAGAGATAAGAAGCAGTATCAAATCTCTGATGCGTACATCACTGTGCATGAAGGGCCGATCTTGCAGTTCAGGAAGAGGGTAAGCTGAGTGAGCATAGGTGGTCGTCAGGTACTTTGCTTGATGCGAAATGTGTGTTCTCAATTGTCATTTTCAAATACTATACATTTACCTGCAGCGTACTAGTCGCGATCGCAGTCTGACTTGGGAATTGCGTCGTTGAAGGATTTGCCAAAGATAATAAGGTGTTTGTACGAATTTGGCATTTTTCAACGTGAGATCATCCAGATCCGGCCATAGATCTCTGGTATACAGTAGCCTTTTCCTTTTCACACTGGCACGGGAGGCTTCGCCCGGGTAATCGACGCAGCGATTAGCTCCCTCAGCGGCGTTGCTCCTTTTTGAGATCTCGGTGAAAACTCCATGCATCATGAACCATATTGCACATATCGGGTAATTGTGCCAGGGCTGGTTCTGGTGGAATGTTTGCAGACAAGTACGCACGCCTAGGAGCCCCTGATTGCTGGCTGGTCGACAGTGCCTGGCGTTTGGTTAGAGCAGGAGAATAGCTTGTTTTTTATGGCGACTTCTCAGCTTTATGGGGTACTGGAAGGATGGCGACCTGGCAACTGGGAAAGTTGAGGCGTGTCGCCGTTCTCCTGGACATTGTGACATCCAACAGAGTGCGAGAACCGTTCCAACATCCAACCAAACATGCCATTTCGGCGTAGTTCTTCCACGAGATCCGCGCTGCTGTCGAGGCTCCAGTGCTGTCGAGTGTTTATAGATCTTTTCGTTTTCTTGGTGCATCTTATCATCGTTGCAATCGGTCAAGGGTAAGCGTGGACAAGGTGTGCACCCTCGCATGGCGGGTGTGCAGCCTTGAACGCCCCAATTCGCTCCATTACCCAGCCCGATGTCCATTTTATGTTACCCTCCGGAAGCTGCTGGTGTCCGAAGCGTATATCATGCGACAGTCTGCAAGTGTCGCCGAAGTGCTCAAACTGCATACACCTCCTAGTCTCCAAGCATGCAGCTTTGCAAGACTCCAAAGATAGACCAGCGGGCCCGCCCGTGTATGTAATATCTTCTGACATATTGGACCAATCCTCGATCGGGGCTCGTAGTGAGGGTTCGATGTAGGAGAAGAGCTCTTCGAAAGTGAGGGGCTGCGAGGGACGATACCGTGCGGATTCCCAGTGCTGTATGGCAGTGAAGTCGTCTTCTTGTAGGGTCGAAAGAGAGATGACTGCTTCGCACCATTGTTTTCGTCCGAAGCGGATTGTGCTATGCTTCTCGCCGTTGAACATTGGCCAGTACCCGCGAAGAGGGATGCCAGCGTCTTTGAGCACTTGGGCAAGAATCTTGTCGCCACACCGCATCTTCTCGTCCCAGCCGCGGCACTCTTTCGAGATATCCTTCCCAAACAGATGAGTACCGGGGAAGTAATGATTTCTGGCGAACATTCTGCCGCGCGCCATTAGTTTACTCATTGCACCGCGCGAGAGTACAATGCCACTGCCTCCGTGGGCGAAAACAGGCTTCTTGGTACGAGGCCATACAGGAGATCCAAAATAATACGGCGTTGTGTGGTCAAAGTAGAGGAGGAACCGATACAGATTGTCCCAATTAAAGTATGTGTCTAGCTCGACAAAGACATACCATTGTGAGTCCGGCCTCAGGTGCGACGTGAGCTCCATCATGGGCAGGAGCATATACCTGTCCAACTTCCAGTGTTCAGGGTCTTGGGTTGTATTTGCGTCCTGCATCCTATCATAGACATTGAAGTCAGGATTGTGATATTTGTACTCTGGACGAAGACTGCCCAGAGCGTCTACGATATCGAAGCCATTGTACGCAGCTTTGCGGTCGGAGAAGAAGAGAAGATCGGGCTTGCAGCGCGCCAGATGATGCCAATGGGCAGGAAGCTTGGAAACTACGTCGGTGGCGCCGAGCTTCATGATGACGGTGAGACGTTGCATCCCACCGGCAACGAAGGGCGCACATTCTTGGCCAAAAGATACCTCGGGGGAAGGCGCATCGGAGGGCTCGGGCGGGCGATCGAGCAAGACGTCAAACCCTCGCTCGCGGTGGAGGAGGTTTGAGACTGGGACAAGCAGCAGGAAAATGCATGAGAAGATGGCAGTGCACAGCAGGCGCGTAAGCGTCAATCGCACCATGGTGCTGACACTCAGACATCGCTGGGAGAGCGGCCTCCTGAGAGGGAAAGCACGACTCGAAAACGCGAAAGGTGCCGCTAATCTGATGTGGGTTAGTAAACGATCCTGCGATCCTCCTCGCACGCAAATATCTGCGAGCCCGTCCCACTCCTTTCCTTCTCTTCACTTTGCTTCGCGCGGCTCGACGCCGTCTTCTGCGGAACGCGTGGTCGTGCCCACGGCGGCGCGACTTTCCGTGGCGGGTCCTCCGCTGCGACGACTAGCACGTCGCGCGCATCTGCCTGGTCGCGAACCTCGAGCCGCTTCCGCCGCGGCTGCCGTCCTACAACACGGACCACGAACACACCAGCGTGGCGACGCGGGCATGGTCAGCCCGAGCGCCCCCGGAATACGCTCACCTGGCATGCGATATCGTCGTGGCTAGGCCCGGCCCGGTCCGTCTGCGCGACGCCGGCGTGTTTCCACCACGGCTGCGATAGAGCTAAGGCGAGGGCTAGTCAAGCACAGTGTAGAGCCCCGCGCTTAGCGCCCTCGAGTCGGACCGCAAGGTGAACGTTATTCCAACTTACGCTATTGTACAACAGCACGACGCCGCATTGCCCTACGAACAGCGCTGGCCCCTACCACTCTGCGAACGCTATATCTCCCGGTGCGCGCGACACGCCCCGAACGAGCCCGTACAGCAGCCCACGACGACCAGAGACAGCTGGATCCAATTGGTCTTCTGCCTACAACCTCGTGGCACGGAATGCAGTGTTTCCAGGCAGTTGGCAGAGCTGGTGCAGGGGCAGCAACATGGCAGATATTTCTGGGTAACTCGTCTATGTCGGGCTGGAGCGAACAGGACGCTGCAATGGTGCAGAGGCTGTGCCTGGGAGTCGAACGACACGGAGGACTGAGATTTTGCGCCAGGACCTATAGGAGCTGGATGAGCCTGAGCGAGTAGGCCGGGCCTCTTCGAGTGTCTAGATGGTAATTGGAATGTTCATCATAGGCACTTGCGGTGGGTCGACACTGTCTACTGGCCCTTCGAATCTCGTGGCAAGGGAACAGATACTCGTAGATATAATTACTTTTCTGGCTGGGGGTGTCGGCATCCCAAACGCCGTTTTCTGGTTGTATATCTGTACGAGACGTCTTCTGTCGTTGACCACTTTCTGCTGCGTCCTCTGCCTCGCTCAATTTGCAGATTTGGCAGAAGAATGTCTTTGCTAAATGGAGAACGTCTTTGCCAAGTCCACCCTCGCGCTGTGAATCAGGCAACACTCCAATTCCTGTCATAAACATCACTATCACTGCACCGCGTCTTGACTGCGCCTCCCGTTTAGATCATGGGCCGGATAAATCTGCGTCCCGTAATGTGCGACAGCGGCTGTGCTGCATCGGTTGTCTGCCAAGCCAGTCAGACCAGCATGGGTACAGTCCGACGGAAGAAACTGCGGCCAAACCCAAGAAAATATCACTCCAAACACCGTAAGGATGGGCTGACGTGCCCCTATGCTCTCTACGAGTCCCCGCCGAAACAATACCGTACGCGCAAACCGCACCTTCTCTTTCTGAGCCAGATGCGCTGGGCAAGATAAACCGGGCCCCCTTACCGCACCAAACGCCGCGACGCGCGCTCCTTCCTTCATCGGCCATGGTCATTCACAATTACCACAAGGAAACGTTGACAGGGCCGGAATCTGGTGCTCGAACTGTTGTTTCCAACGCGATTCGACATCATAGACGCTCTCTCTGGGTCATATGCGTTAGCATCGCGTTGTTCAGCGCTAGGCATCTACTGGTCGAGCAAAACATACACTATCCACTGCAGCTTTACTTCAATCACCTTGCAGTCACCGGTGTGCTCGCACTGCGCCCGTACTGGAAATGGCAGGGTAGTCGGAAGCTGTCTCGCGAAAGAACGCAGCCTCCATGGCTCTTGACACGAGCTACAATACTTCTCACAGCGTCAATGTGCTTCACTGCTTTGTCGACAATATGCACCTTTCAAGCCGCTCTGCATGTCCAGAATCAGCCAACCTTGGTCATGATGATAGTAAGATCCTGCCCTAGGGTATACGTCACCGGGTACTAACATGACCCAGCCAATAGCTTTCTGCGCTGAAAGTCTATTTCTTCATATTGTCACCTCGGCGCCCCAAGATTACAATGAAATTCTTCGAATAAGCCTGCTTGCGGGAGCTGGTGCCGGACTCCTAGCTACGGATCATCGACTCTCTGTCCCCGGTCTGGTATCGTCAATCTTGGCTATGCTTTTTGCGGGAGTTGCCAGAGCCTTCTGGAAGATTGCCATCAGATGCAACCCTGATGATGTTGTTGCGAAGGATAAAGATCAGACTGGTCGATATGTAATCATTGGCGCGTCTGTAGGTGTTACCTGGGCGTTGGTCTTTTGGAAAGGCGAGCCGATTTTCACCCTCGACTTTAGCAACGTCCCGTTGTTCACCATCAATGCCTTGGCTTCCGCGCTGGCACTGGCACTGGGCAAGTCCATGTTACTTCCCATGGACGACGAATCAGTAGACAGTAATTTCCAGAATAGCGATGCTCCAGTGCACCACGTTTGGGACGCTTCGACTCTGCTGGTTCTTGCTGGAATCGTAGGGTGCTATTCGACGCTTTCGTATCGTCGCTCGTACACGAGTGCGTATCAATTTGTCTGCTTCTTGGTTGCAATAATATGCATTGAGAGTAGGGTTTACGTTGAAGCATTCAAGGATCGATCGCAGAGTGCTCGGACTTCCCACAGCACGTATGAGCTTTCTCCCTCTTCTTCAGAAGATGGTGAAAGCGTTGACCTCGCCAACGAAGACGGTCATTCTGGAAACCAGCCAATCTCGCGCACCAAGACTATCCGCAGAGTCATGCTTGGTATTGCGGTCTTCTCACTGTGGACGATGTATGGGATCTCCAACGCAAACGATCGGCGAGAGGATCGCAGCACCGTCCTCCTCGATCAAGATTACGAACCGCAACTGCCTGTGGAGATCGTTCTAAGCATGTATAAAGAGCCTATCTACGAGGTCGTCTCGCTTATCCACAATCTCCGCTCCATACCCTCTCTCTCCGACGCACATGTCACAATCTACATCAAAGACGCCTTCGCCGATAACGACTCCATCCAGCACCTCACGCGCGCCAACGACGTCATCACCCTTCCCAACATCGGCCGCGAGGGCGAGACCTACCTTAACCACATCCTCAACCGGTGGGACAGCCTCGCGCGTCAAACGATCTTCCTCCAGGCGGGCATTCACAACCCGCGCGAATTCTATAAGCACGTCCGCAACTACTACAGTAGTTCGCAGACTGGCTTCCTCAATTTAGGCTGGTCCGGCACTGTCTGCAACTGCGCAGACTGTGGCGACCGCCTCTTCTGGACCGATACTACACACGTCCTTGCCCAGCTGCACGCACAAATGTACAACGGCTCTACATCTGTCTGCGAAAGCGTTCTCCTCAGCTACAAAGGCCAGTTCGTAGTCTCCGCAGCACGTATCCGGGGTATCAGCAGGGACGTGTACAATACACTCTGGCAGGCCTTCATCGACGAGAACAGCTGGGCGCATCAACAGCCTTATCTCGAAGGCCGGCCGGACTCTATGTCCGCGCCAGATTTTGGCTACACAATGGAGAGGATGTGGAATCTGCTGTTCCAGTGCTCAAATCGGGAGGTTGCGTGGAAGTGTCCGAGTTTAGTGAGTGGGTGGCGCGTTGGCGGTGAGATTGCGGATTGTCAATGTTTTGACGATTGAAAAATCGATTGCAGAGCTTTTGAAATACATCATGGACGATTGATGAGTGTCAGACGGCGAGAGAGCCGACATTGACACCTTTTTCTGGCCTGGAAGATGTGGAATGGAGCACCGAGCTAGTTTCAGGCTGCTGTTATTGGCCTGAGATGACAGGAAATGCATAACACGGCGCGCCTGTCCTACGTCAGCGGCGACATCACGGTTGGGTACCCGTGCATGCGAACGGTGTTGGAAATCACATTCAAGATTCAGTGCGAGACTAACCTCTCGAGTGCCGTGAAGTCACATTCAGAATTGCTGTTTCGAGAACCTAGTCTAGCAAGCACAGTATAGATAGCGGTATTTGCCGCTCCATGCCACCAAGCAGAGGCAATTGCACGGCTTGGCAATTCCTTGGCAGTATGTAACATAGTTCATTTCTCGCGCGGATGGATGTGTAGAGACAAATGTGCAATTGTCAACTATTTATCGCGGGAAAATCGGACTGGAAAGGGGATGGTGTGGGTAGACAGAAACAAACTGTGCAGGACAGGTTCCACAGAAGGAGCTCTGAAATCCTGTTGTACCATTTGTGCCACTGTATAGGGCTGCGCTTATAAGAAGAGGAGGTCAATGCATCTATTTGTAATCGAGCTCGTCAGGATTTGGTTGTTGAGTGAACGATATACACACTTGTTATGGAACGTATACTCGAACATTTACAATATAAGGCTTATGGCGTGTGTTTGTCCTCATTTACATTCGAATATCATATCTTGCGGGCTCGCTAACAAGTATCTCCGCTGATTTGGGCGGCTTAAACGACCTTTGCATCGCAGGCCCTGGAATCTGTTCAGTCAGATTGGTACCCTTGATTGATCTTACTGAGACTGCCTCGAAAGTCATACTAGCAAGACTGTCTTGCCGAGTCTGGATTCATTCAGAGAGCTTGCTAGAGTGGCAACGCCCTCCCGCCGAGGCTGTTCTGCATGGGACCGCCCACTTGAGGGATTTCTTGACCTTGACGCGCTAGTTTGTAAAACGCTGTGTGCTGAGCTTTGTGTCGCCGACTCATCCTCCCAAGGGTTGCCACTGCCGCATTCTACAACCGAAATATCCTACTAAAATATTCTGGCTAAACTTTGCTAAATTTGATGGATTTTACTGACATCGTGAAGTTTTCCAATCAACACACGGTCATTCACCGCCACTAAAAGGCTACTGGGACTGCTTGATGAGAGCTGTGGTGCTAACATTGCTCCACCAGGTATTCACTGAGAATTACCAATTCTTATGAGATCACTTATCTTGGCTCCCCCTTTCCAGAGCGACTTCAATGATATCCTCTGCCTACATCTAAATCGCTAATAAAATTATATTACTAGAACAAGGCTGTGCGATCACCTCGCCGACTGTGTGCTAAGACCATTACGCAGCTGTTCGATCCTACAAAGACCAAGCTTACACCTCTGATACTAAGTCTCGCAACCCTTATGCAAGGTGCTCCGTGCTCTGGTTTTATCCTACCGACAATGTACCATTTACACAAACGTACAACCAAGCGAGCCTATACCTTGGCTTTGCTCAGTGGCTCAGTATTACGAATAAACATTAAGTAAGATCCCATGTCTATATTTTACCTAATGTATCGGGTCAGCATTCTCGCAACCGCCCTGCCAAAACTAGCAACTTGGCACTGTGATCCTACGTCTCACACAGGTACGTGTGCAGCACGATAGGCTGGGAAGCGATGGGAGGATCGGGATCTATGGCTCGTGCCGGCGGAGGTTGGAACTCCCCACAACGCCACGCAGATCTGCACTGGCCATAGCACACGTCTGGGGTTATTACAAGGGTCGTTCGTACGAAATGCTGAGAGTAAGAAATTGAGCTTCATGCTGAGAGCTTGGACCAATGTTTTGACGATGGGGTGCCCATTGTGGATAGTTTATACCTCAACAGGTCACCTTCGTCAAATCACTGCACTTTCCACAGTGATGACAGGGTTGCTGCCTAGCTCTCGCGAGCAACAAGCTAGAGAAAAAGGAACAGGGCGAACCGATGAATGTAAACCAAACCAACTCTGGATTTCAAGGGACGGGTGAGCCGGATAGACCCAGGTTACCCAGAGGAACATCCAAGAGACAGAGACTCGTACGAAATGCTGCGGAGAACAGCGCATTGGTACAGAACACTGGATATGTATCACGAAAATAATTTCTTCATAGCTCTGTTATGGTATGCCGTTAAACCTATCTTAGTCCAAAGCAAACTCAGTATCACATTTTCTTCGAAGCGTGTCTAGACAAGATGGAGCCCTGAGGCTGAGAAGCACCTCCATGTGCTGGACCATGAGATATTTCGAGCCAAGACAAATCGACGCTTGAACATTTTTTCATTCAGGAAACTGAGGGTCCTCCACGGTAATGTCCATGATCACATAGGCTGTATTCCCTGCGATTTTCCAGCTTGGACGACAAGCAGGGTTCTCGTAAGCGTTGTCCTCAATCCTTTGGGGCGACTCGGGGATGTGAGCGAAGCGCAGGTGCTACCAAGAAACCAATGCATGAGACCTAAGTTAGTCCATAATGGTCATAGCATTTGTAGTTCTTGTGAGATTCGTTCACTTCTGGCATCCAAGCATCGTGCGGACATATCAGTACCAGTTATAGTAATCCATGCGAGGCTCTTCAGGGAGCATGCATTTCTCGTACATCAAGGTCATCACGAGCTTCAACGTCGATCCTTCGAGGCACAGTTGAAGAAACCCATGCCAGTAATAGCTTCTGTGAATGTTATGATTTCGTTGAGGGAAACTCTCTATCATTAAAGAAGCAGACGAATATATCCATATAGATGTCACTTACAGCCTCTGCGGCTTTTGCGAGGTGTGGGCGAGGATGGCACATTTAGTAGGACTCTTGCGAGCATCGCCATGCATCAATCCTTCGGGCAAGACGTATGGATGCAGTCCACGAATTTTCTCTGTCGTCCGAGAAACCACTCGATCGATCCATGCCACGCATGGCGCCTGCGACGTATCGGCGAGGATGGCACGTACAGTAGCACCGTCCTAAGCATCACTACGAATCCTGTCGGGCGAATTGATCGACGCACTCCGCAAAGCACGTCTGATTTCCACGAAATCGAACGGACTCACCGCCTCCGATTCCTTCAGGAGAGGCCCACGGCGAGGTATAAAAGGGACGTGAGGCCCCTCAGAAAACATCATCGCAGCACAGCTTCGACATCACTTGACCAGCAAAGCCTTTTCACTCAACTTCCAACCAATCCTCCACCCAGCTCCAAAATGCAGCTCTCCATCCTCGCTATCATTGCCCCGCTCCTTGCTACGGTCCACGCCGGCTGCTACTCCGGCGGCGAGACTTGGGCGCCCGACCAGGTCCAAGCCAACAACGCACTCGACGGAGTGTGCAACGGGCTGTCCGGGGGCTTCGGCGGCAAGCAGACCAAGTACGCGTGCGTCAACGCCGGGACTGCGAACAAGCGCTTCGAGTTCTGGGTCACCAACACGGCGGGCAACAGTCTGAGCCTGAACAAGGGCGACTGCGTGTTGCGTCTGAGCAACGAGATTAACGGGTGCCAGAACGGCGGGGATACGACGACTGCCGGGTGGAACTTCAGGTGAGTTGCACTGAGAGGGGGATTCAAAGAAGTGACTAATACATTGACAGGGCCGACCCGAACGCCGGGCGCTGCTAGACAACTTTCCATCTGTCCAGTCGGTTGAGCGGTCTGGCTTCAATCTTTGCACCCTTCGCATATGCTACCCCGCGAGGGCTTTGCGATGTTGCCATGCTGGCTTGCTGAACCTGCTGAGAGAATGGAGTTTATGGTGCACATTATGGTATTAGAGGAGGGAAATTGGGTGAAGAGGGGATTCATTCTTTGATTCGTCGGAGGAGATGGTGGTGGTGAAGTAGACAAACTAGAAAAGCGGGAAATTACATCTTGTGATTTTCTACATCTTTGTGCACTGATTGTGAAATGAGCTGGTGCACACTGGCATTGATAGAGCTGACGATCTTGCCTCTGGCGAGCTACATGATGAGTGTAGCTACCTACGATGTTGAAATGACTGTCATTGTCCCTGTCTGTGTCGCTGTTCAGAAGCCTTGCCATAATTTTGACAAACTAAACTCGCCAACTACAATTAAGATGACAGTTTCGATGTGCCCCGTAAAAGACTCCGCTACAGTTTTTAGGTGGTCCAGTGCAGGAATGAAGAGTTCAAATACACGAGTGTCTGTAAGGCGTCCCTTCACTGGTCTGCACGCGAGTTGATTTCTCTCATGACCAATTAGCCAACGAAGATCGTGGCTCGGACTGGAGGCTCTATCTGCACTCCAAATTGTCTTGCGTTGATGGGATTCCGACTATTCGACCGGGTGACCCAAGGAAATGCTCAATCTCTATTCTGGATGGGGCGTAACTTTACACTCCACAGGGATTGCCACATATAAGGAACGATCTTACGAACGTTGACTGCGCTATCGAACTAACTCATTCGAGAGAAATTCTAAATTCTACCTCACGCAGACGCACAGGCGTGAACAGATATGAACCTGCTAGATCAATCTTCTGATTGCTGCCCTTGAACGTACTGTCTAAGCTCCGTACCTCGGATGCCTTGGATGATTACAGGCACGGGTGATATGAGGGAAAATTCGGCCTTAGGAACCGTGATTAACGCCAACATCTCTGTCCCTAAATGTTTTATGCTCGTATTGCTACTTCACATGAGCATTGTCATGATTAGAGCAAATACTCGAGCAAACAGGCAGACCAAACTCAGCGCCCGTGCTCCAGCTGTACCTTCTAATATATCGTTTAATACTAGGACTTATCGTTTCTTTAGCTCTCACGAAATAACGCTGACCTAGCAGATTCCGGTGTGCTAATCCATGGGCAGATGATCCGTAGACTGCGAACCAACACCGTTCTCAAATGGACACAGAGCGTGCTGGAAAGTGGCTAAATTCCGGCCTATGGACTACGCTGTAACGCATAGATACGTTCAGAATCTCATAGGCGTCTTATCCGATGAGAAACCCCACGAAACTCTCGATGTGCTCAACTGATTCGAGATCGATGTTGTTTCGGACGTGTTCTGCGGTGCGTCCACCTACACGCTTCAAAGCAACGACCAGAGCCTGAGTGAGATATACGATGCAACTCAAGAACATAAATATATGGAGGAGTGTGCTCAGTGAACTCGGAGCCTGACTTCCGCACGATGCAGTAGCATGCAAGACAATATACAAGTATCTTGATGATGTTGTGGGCAATTTTTCCCTGGAGAGGTCACAAATCCAGGAAGAACGGGCCCGCAAAGCTCAGTCACTCCCGGCCGTGCTCTTTTCCCAGGGCTCTCGGGAAGTCAAATTGAGAGACCAGATTATCTACATCATTGTTGGTGGGATGGATTTCGTGGCCATCAATTATCATATGGGCGCTTCACGAAATAGTCCGCCATCCCAACATCTTGCACGTGTTCCACACAGAGATCTCCAAAACACTAGGCTATAAGTACGCTCCCCCGCACAATGTGAGGGGCTCGAGTTCCTAAGCAGTGTCGTCCGAGAAACCATGCGTCTCCACACATCTGTCCGCATCAACACCCGGGCTGTACAGAAAGACACCTTGCTTCCCACAGGCGGTGGCTCGACAAGAATATCTACCGTAGGCATCCCAGCAGGCACGACGGTCATGATGGGTCTTGATAGCGCGAATCGTCGCACAGACATATACAGGCCGCGATCGTACCTGGGAACGTAAGGCGATTATGGAGATGGCGTTCGCGATGTGCAGGCTGTTACAGGAATTTAATTCGATTGAGCTAGTGAGAAAAGTTGACACAGGATTTATGCCTGGATGTGGAGGGTAGCCCGCCAGTGAAGACGGAAACGAAATTCAACACTAAGCCTGCAGGATTGGGGTGGCTGAGGTTCATCAAGTGAAGGCTATTCGCGGTCAGTGCTGGGCAAAGAGAGTTCGTTGGCGGAAACCGTACAAGTATGTGCCCCAGAGATGTACGATACATCGGTACGATACAGATTACTTCGAAAAGCGCATTGTGGAGTTGAGATAAGAATGTTTCAATCGTGCAGCATCCAGTAGGTGACGGGGAATTTCTTGACATTGCTCGAAAGTAAAGAATCCGTCGGTCAAGTCCGTGCAGACGGTATAATAAGACGATGAGATCACACCAGCTTCCAACTCTTGCTTATTTCTCATCTACGATATGTCCCCACTCATGGCTCTCTTGCCCGTTCGTGCCCCACATGATTCCTCTAAGCCACTCTTTCACCACAGCCGTGTACCGCCCACTCTGCCCATTCTCGCCCATCGGCACCTTGAAGTCCTTTCCCCGGAAATGGATATGGCCAACAGGGGCAACGAACCATGCTGTTCCTGCCGCAAATGCCTCGATCAGCCTCCCCTCCTCCACAGCCTCCACTACCTCCGCCATGCTGAACTTGCGCTCGACAACTTCCACAGCCTCAAGCCCCTCATATCCAATCGCAAAGCGCTCCCTCGCTAGCTCCAGCACCGATCGTCGCGTAACCCCATCCAGCACGATCCGCTCCGTCAAGCACGCAGTCACAATCTGCATCACGCCCTCCCTCGTCCGCCACACCACGAAGAAATTACTCGCCCCCGCCTCCGTCACGAAGCACTCCTCCCCAAACAGCCACAAAATCTGATGGTACCCTAGCGCGCGCGCCTCGCCCTGCGCCACCAGACTCGGCCCGTAGTTCGCGCCCACCTTCGCATACCCGAAGCCCCCCGGCCACGCGCGCACCATGTCGTCCTTGCTCGCGAGCAGCCGCATGCCGCCATCCAACGCATCCATCGGCGCGAAACACGTCAGTATGACGAAGAGCAGGGCTTCTGTCGGGCGCTGCACACCTAGCGCGGGATCGGATGCTATCATTGTGGGGCGGATGTAGAGGAACGAGCCAGGGCGGTCCTTCGGAAGCCATTTCGCGCCGTCCGTCGCGCACAGTCTCACAATTAGCTTGAGCAGCTCCTCAGGCGGAAAACCAGGTAGCGCGATCCGAGAAGTGGACATGAGCATGCGGGCGCAGTTGAGCTGCGGGCGGAAGAGGCGCAGTTTGCCGTCGTACCCGCGGTATAGCTTCATACCTTCGAAGCACTCGGTCGCATAGTGGAGACATGAGGCGGTCGGCATGAGGGAGAGGGGGCCGTAGGGTTGCAGCGTGGGGGCGTCCCAACCGGTTGAGGAGGTCCATCTGGCTTGAATCATGTGGTCGGTGCATACTTTCTGGGAGGCCATTTCTGGGGAGCCGAGAGCGGGGACGGGGCGGGGGGAGGTGGTGTATGTGGTCTGGAGGAGGGAGGCGTCGAGTTCGGCGAGGGGCGTTGGTGCGTCATGTTGGTGATTTGCGGAATGTACTTGTGTGGTGGAGTCGGACAGAGAAGCTGACTTTAGTTGCGACGGCGCTGTCTTCTGGAGGGCGTGTTTGATGCCTTGTGCGGTGAGATCGGATACATTGCCATTTTCCTCATGAGGCGTGACAGCGATGGAAGGCATTTTGGAGTCGATAAGACTGCTTCGAAAATGACTGTAGTGAAGTAATTCGAATGCAAACCGACGTCGGGAGTGACCGTGTGAAGAGGCAGGACGGAAACGAAACCTTTATACAATGGCCTTCAGAAAAGAGTCATACGGGTCGCACTACCGCTCTATACCCGATATAGCATTTAGAGTGATTAGTGTACCTCATGTTCATCCCCAGCTGCGAGCCATCCGTGCTATGGCGTAGTAAGAAAATCTTTTAAAGATCCCCAATGTAAAAGCGATTGTGCGTCCAATGGGAAGACCATCGTTCCCATATCTTGCTTGACACCCATTGATTGCGCAAGTGAGCGGTGACCTCATTACGAACGAATTGTACTGCAGAGAGAAGATAAGGTCGTGATCCCACAATATTGTTGTACCTGCAGTATGCGCCGTCGTGGGGATTCGCGTGCATGTACCTAGACTATCCATTTTGGGCCGGCAGTAGCCGAGCTCCAACCTATCAGCGTCTTGCCGAATAGCGGAGCCACAAACGACTCATCATCTTGAGCCGAGCAATGCTCTTCGCATTTCACAGCTTCGTGGGAGTTTCAAATCAGGGTCTGCGATATCGGAGGTCATGGTGATTTGATCATACAGGAATAGTCGGATCGAAGCAATTAGGGCCTGTTCGGTTCGAGTGTGATCGGGGATATCTCATTGGGACCATACACAGGTTAACCTCCTTCGTTGCCATCTCCCACGCAGCCACCTTGTATCCTGAATCCGCTCGCTGGCCGCTCTCTACCTGCTCGACTAGGGCTTGGAGGAGAGTCTCCACCATCTCTGGAGTCCATATGAACGATCGTCGTCGGCCGCCAGGCGTTCGAGATGGGCTCTGTGACCACTCAATAAAGTTGAACTGGGAATCCATTGGTGTAGATAACAACAATCGAATTTCTGATTACTGTAGCTTTACTACCTAAATCCAAAAGGAGCTACGGATCCGATCACACCGAACAGTTGCTTGATCGACCTACGTCAGACGGCGTCCGGATCCCTACTTAGCGCACCCTAAACTCTGCTGACGCGCGTTAATTAACTATACCCCATCCGTACGATCACACCTCCCGATCACACTGGAACCGAACAGGCCCTTATTAGTAACGGATGGCTCCATGTGATGCCAACTTTATAGCCGCAAACTTTCGGCAAGAGCAGAGCGGACGGCGGTGTTTGGTGCAATGTTGCGAAGCAGTGCGCATAGCAGGGCAGCCTTTCCGCCGTCTGGTCGCAGCCAACCTGGTAATCAGAAATCTAGTACCATATACTCCGCGTCCTATGGTGCGGTAAGGTTTCTTCGCCAGCTTTCTCCTTCTCTTTCGCCAAGTCGTATAGAAAGAAGTCTAGCAGGATGGCATTGACCTTTGCATTAGGTTGTATCTTGAGGATCTCCCGCCGGAGCAGCTCAATCGCCCATATACTGCAACCTGGGAACACTAAATAAGCTTTTGTCAGAGTAACATAAATGGAATTGCCCACCTCGTATTTGCACTTCCCACGAATGTCCGGATTCGATAATCTCACCACGACGGATGCGACCCTCCAACGGCGGACAATAAGAGATGAGGCCCAGCGAGTGCAGTATTTGCGGCACACGGTAGTCTGACCTGTCAGCTGTGATTCACCAATGCCAAGATTCCCGAGAGCATACCCGCAAACATCGTGATTTTGTCAATGTCGTTGAACTCGCCGTACCCCTCCCCCTCAAATGCGGCCCACAGATCCGCGACGAAAATCTGCGCCCGCTTCAAGAACCGCACCTTCTTCCGCTCATAGTTAGACTCGTCCTTGAAGCAAGAGAAGCGGTCAGCCAGTAAGTTGACCAGACCCGCTGCAGAACCTTTGGCATCTTGGATGAGTGTGACGACGCTGCCGTCGAAGTGGTCGTGTAGGACACGACCGGCTTCGCGCAGGCAGTGGACGCGTAGGTTGAACATGGGGATTTCTTCGTTGGTAGAGGAGCGGAACACGTGACGTAGAACGTCTTCTGTGCAGCGAACTCGTTGTGGGGCCGCCAACTCCTCCTCGTTAAGCTGGGGGCTTTGTCCTGGACCCGCAGCTTCCTCACTTTGCGCTTCTAGGGCATCGGACCATATATCTGAGTCGTCGTCGTGCTGGTCTTCGAGTATTCTCTCATCTGCAACTTCTATGCTGCCATCGTGGGAATTGGCCGTGACGTTGGCTTCGCTTGCAGCGGGTTGCTGTGGTGATTCAGGGTCTGGATATACGCCAGTATCAAATGATTCGTTTGGTAATCGAGGAGCTGGAGGGTCGGGATACACGCCTGTATTGAATGCCTCATTGGGGAGACGAGGAGCCTCAGGGTCTTTCCATGGGGCGGACTTTGTTACTCCTGATGCCGTGCCGGCGTTGCGTCTCACTTCTTGTTCGTCCTTCTCACCATCAAACCAAAATTCTGGGCTCGTGATTGGTATTCCCTCATCGAGAGCCCTCTGCAAAGCAGCCACAAGACTCCAGTACCCGGTCCACTTCCTGCCCTTATAGTCGACAGTGAACCGTTCCTCTTCGCCCCTCAAACTCCAGAAACTGAAGTTCAGCAGGTCCATGGTGAATATGAAATTTACAGTGGCCTCATCCTTTGCTTTTGGATGGAGTTCATGCTCAGACCATGATTTCGTGCTGTATTCCCGCTTTTGCATTTCTTCAGACACTGCAATTGCAGCCAACTTGGTATGTGCCATGCTGATGGCGACGTCGATGCTGTTGTCGCAGATGAACTGAGCATGTTCGAGGACCTTGGTGTCGGGAGGAGCGTTGGGATTTGCCCTTCCAAGGCCGAACTTCTGCCTCATCAATGCCAGGAGCTCATGATCGACATCGTCGTCTGACATTGCTGCTGCCTGACTGTTGTTGAGCTTGGTGGTGGATCTAGGTATAGCCAACAAAATTTGCCAAGTCTAGCTCTTACTTTGGGTCCTACTAAGATGTTTGAGTTGAAGCTTGAGTGCACTGTGTTGACCCACGAGGAGCAAGGCAGTACTAAAACTTTTGGCTACGTGCTGTGTTTGTTGGAAAGCGCCTGGCATGTGACCACAGCTTTCGATGCAGTGCAAGTTATTCCAGGCAGGACTGTCTTGCTATTTTCGAAAAGCAAGTGAAGGAGAGAAAAACGCGGGGGTAAGAGAAGAATGCGGGCAGTTTCGAGCGTGGATCCTCATTCACCGCTAACCCTTGTAGGGCTGATCCGCGGCGAGCGCGCCAAGAAATGCGGCTGCATCAGCGTTCTCACTTTTCCCAATTGGACCGCTGTTGTCCGTGCCCACTGACGTCCAACCCGAGGCGCTCTCTCGCCGTCGTGGACGTCTTCCTCCCCTTCTCCGGACCGCCGCACGCCCAGGCAACCTACAAAAATGGCGACTGGACGCGACAAACACGCGGGCAAGAGCCTCGGCTCCAATCTGCATGCGCGCATCAAGCAGGTGCGTCGGGTGCTCTTCAGGCTGTTCTGGGAGAAACGAGCTCCCGCTATGCGCGCGATATACTGACGCAACTATAGGCGCGCGTGCTGATGGTGGGCGCCGGCGGCATTGGCTGCGAGCTGCTCAAGAACCTCGTCCTGACCGGCTTCGGCGAGATCCACATCGTCGACCTCGACACGATTGACCTTAGCAATCTCAATCGCCAGTTCCTCTTCCGCAATGAGCACATTAAGAAGTCCAAAGCTCTGGTATGCAGTGCCCGGCATGCGAGGTGAAACTACAGCGCCGCTGACGGTCCCACAGGTCGCGAAGGAGTCGGCGGGCAGATTCAACCCCAACGTCAAGATCGAGGCGTACCACGACAACATCAAGGATCCCAGGTTCAACGTTGCGTGGTTTAGCAAATTTGACATTGTGTTCAATGCGCTGGACAATCTGGAGGCGCGCCGCCATGTCAATAAGATGTGCTTGGCAGCCGATGTGCCACTGATCGAGAGTGGAACGACCGGCTTCAACGGCCAGGTGCAGGTCATCCAGAAGGTGCGCCTGCTGTGAGAAACGGACTCGCGCAAGTGGCTAATCAAGTGGACAGGGCAAGACTCAATGCTACGACTGCACGCCGAAAGAGGCACCCAAATCTTTTCCCGTGTGCACCATCCGAAGCACCCCGTCGCAGCCGATTCACTGCATTGTGTGGGCCAAATCATACCTCTTCACCGAGATATTCGGCACCTCGGAGGACGATGCGCCGGAGCTAGACCATAGCGAGGACTCGGAGAACCGGAAAGAGATTGAGAACCTGCGCAACGAGTCGCAAGCATTGAAGCGCATCCGCGGGACAATGGGATCGGAAGAGTTCCCAAAGCTAGTATTCGACAAGGTTTTTAAGGAAGACATTGAGCGGTTACGAAGCATGGAAGACATGTGGAAAACGCGGAAGGCGCCCACTGCCCTAGATTTCGAGGACCTCCTAAAGGCACTTCCTAGCGTCGAGAAGAACATCGCAAGCAAGGATCAAACGGCGTGGACAGTCACAGAAAACTTTGCAGTATTCTTGCACAGTCTGCGGCGACTGAGCGATCGCATGGAAGAAAGCAAGGCGAGCGGTGATACAGGCAACTCGCCGCCGATTCTTAGCTTCGACAAGGACGATGAGGATACTTTGGACTTTGTTGCTGCCAGCGCGAATCTAAGGTCCATCATCTTCGGCATAGAGGGGAGGTCGAAGTTTGACATCAAGCGTAAGTACGTTCATTGTCTTTGTGGACCCTACTGACTGGTGTAGAAATGGCTGGCAACATCATTCCGGCGATTGCAACCACAAATGCAATGACGGCTTCTATCTGTGTCCTGCAGGCTTTCAAGGTCATGCGCGCAGTGATCGCTAAGGACGAGTTGAGCGCGAAACTTAACGACGCGCAGCTCACTGGATCGAGCAAGGAGTCTTCCAAAGCCGACGCGAAAGCGGAGCAAGTCGAGGTCAAACCAGACGAGGCATTCTCCCAGAAGCTATCTAAGGCAAAGATGGTATTCCTTGCCCCGAACGGTACTGAGCGCCGGTTGACGACCGAGGGTCTTAGCTCCCCTAACGCGTCATGTCCTGTTTGTAGCGTCGCGCAATCTACCATTGTTGTAGATGCTAGCCGGGCTACCTTGAACGACCTTGTCGAGAACCTTCTCCGCTTGCAGCTCGGCTACGGCGAGGAGTTCAGCATCAACAGCGAAGCTGGCTTGCTTTACGACCCTGAGGAAGATGCCAACCTTAACAAGACCTTCGCCGAGTTGGGCCTCAACAATGACGCCTCCATCACAGTCATTGATGACGCCGAGGAGGGTGCGAGGGTCAATCTGGTGCTACACATCTCTGAGCAGCCGATGGAATCAGAAGCGAGACCAATCGACCTCACCCAGAAGCCCGAGATACCTCTCAAACCCAAGGCTGCAACGCCGCCCGCTGAGACCAACGGTGACTGGCGACCAATCGTTACCAACGGTCTCACTAACGGTGCGACCAACGGCGCTACTAACGGTATCAAGCGTACGGCCGACGAGGCTGGTTTCGAGGAAGAGCTGGTCAAGAAGAAGGGCAAAGTCGCCGCAAAGCCTGATGATGACTTCGTCATCGTCGATGACGCGAATGATGGGATTATTGTTCTTGACGACGACTGAGGTTGCCCATTCTTCTAGAAGGGTGTTCGACATCGCAGCTGCATCTCGTGTTATGCTACCTGGGATCTCTCCCGACATCTCTATACCAGCCGCTGCGGAGCTTGATCCCACCTTATGTGCGCCTATCATGCACCTACGAGTGCTCACATCCTTTCCCCACCCACTATCGTCAACCTGACCAGCATTTGAAGCGGTCTCACGTACATCGCCTTACTAGTCCTTCCGCTACCCTGCTGGATTTCCCCCATTCCATCGCCAATGCATGACCCGCAATGGCATCGTTCTGTGGCGTTCTGAAGGACCATTGGATACACATTGGAGCGGGGCTGGTTTTGGATCGCTTGATCACCACCTTTTTGATCTGTGTACCTTGGCAAACGAAACGGCGCAGACATCGTTGCGGCGCGGAGCCGTCTCATACGGCCGACAGGCCGCCATCGAGATTGATCACACAGTTATGCGCGTACTCGTTTTGCGCCAGGAACAGCGCTGCGGAGGCAATTTCTTCGGGCTTACCCAGCCGCCCGAGCGGGATGCGGGAGGACAGCGCCGCGTGGTCCAGGTCTGAATGTATATTAGTTAGCGCTCCATTCATCACATCAAAAGGCGCCCAGCGCCCTCACACAATCCACTGCTTCAAACAAATCGATGCGATGCCGAAACTCACCTCCAGTCATATCCGTCTCCACATACCCCGGCACCACCGCGTTCACCCGTATCCCTTGCCTCCCTAATTCACTAGCAAGCGCCCGCGTAAAGCCCAACACCCCGGCCTTACTGGCTGCATACGCGACCGCCCCGTGCCCTCCGTGCGTCGCGAGCAGACTCGCGACATTGATAATGCACTTATTGCTGCCCTCCTCCCTTCCTTTCCCAAAGTACCGCCCCCGTAGTAGAAATCGCGTCCCCACCATCACTCCCGTGAGATTTGTGTCGACGATGTGCTGAATCTGCTCGGGAGGTGTGGCGGCGAACAAGGAGCCTTGCGTGACGCCCGCGCAGTTCACCAGGACATCCAGCTTACTCGCTTCATCTTTGGCTGGCAGGGAAGATCCGATTCCCGCGCTGCTCCAGAAGGTAGGGGATGCGATGTCGCCAGTTATGTACGCGTGTTTTGCAGATGAGGGCGCGGGGAGTGATGCAACGGCGGCGCGGAGGGGTGCTTCTGAGCGCGAAACAATGGTGCACCGGTAGGCGTTGTGGGCGAAGAGGTGTGCGATCGAGAGGCCGATGCCTCGGGAGCCGCCGGTTATGAGGACGTGCGGGGGGCGCATTAGGGTGGTTGAGGTGTGGGTTGGGAGGTGCACTGCGGTCGAAATGGAGTGGTGAGGTCGGGACTGTCGCAGTTATTGGTGCATCGTAGTTGTAGCAATTGTTTTGAGCTAGTATCGAGGATCGCCCTCTCTGACAATTGCTCGAGAAAGTTGCGCGAAGCCGTGGGTAGATGTGCATGGAGTTTCGTCGTCGGTAGCTTACGTCACACACTCTACGCGAACCCACGTGATTGCGTGCCTACCCATCGCGCGTCCTTCGCCTCATCTTCCCCGCAGATCCTACTTGCCTCCCATTCCACCGCCCATCACCCACCCACCATGTCAGCCGACCCCAAGCCCACTTCCGCCTACGTAACGCTCGTTTCCAACGATGGCTACGAATTCAAAATCCTGCGCGACGCCGCCTGCATCGCGGGCACCATCAAGAAAGCTTTTGACCAGTCCTGTAATTCTCCCTTCCTCTCTCTCCCCAGCCATCTTCCCTTCTCTTCCCTCGTTATTTCCGAAACAAGTAGCTGATATAGACTGGGAAAACAGCCGGCTTCCGCGAGGTATCGGAGAACCGTATGGAACTGCCCACCATCAACGGCGTCGTCCTCGAAAAGGTCTGCGAGTACCTGTACTACAACCAGAAGCACGCAGAGAGCAAGGATGTGCCAGATTTGGAGATTCCACCGGAGCTGTGTCTGGAGTTGTTGATTGCGGCAGATTATTTGGACGGTGAGTACGGAAATGCAGGGGTGAAAGGATGTGTGGCTGACTAGGAGACAGTATGAACGGTGTGTGGAAGTCCGAACAGATATATAGGGAAGAATAGAGGACGCGCCGCGTTGAGAGGTGTAGGCTGCGACAGCGCGCATGGCCAATCTCCACGTTGAGATGCTGGACGAACCAGAGATGCCTCTGATGTGAACTGGAGATACCGCGGGTCACCCAACCGAAAAGCGAAGGTTTGGAAGCCACGGCGAGGACTTTGAGCTCATGGAGATGCGAGATGTAAGATCGAACGTCATGTGTGCACTTATAGACGAGGACGCTTCGATACAGGTCACGAATTACGATTTTCATTGTGCCTTGCTTGCCAACACGCGTGAATCTCTTTGACAGTTGGTCGTGCGCCCGACATTGCCATCTGGACGATGCTGTAGGTCCGTCGATCGATCCTGGTCATTGTCTTGTAAGTTCACATTCTGCCGTTCCATGGACATGGTATTAAACTTTCAAGATGTTCAGGTAGCAGAAGCTGTCCCTGTGTGCTGTCTACAATTCCTGTCTCCAGGTTTCTCACCCGAACCCCACGCTCTGTCCGCAAACCCAGCATGCCGGAAAAGCCGAAAGCCATTAGAAAGCTATATGGTGCATGCTGCCCCACGAGTTGCCCGCCTGGTTTCCGCCATCATCAGCCGCGTTGCAGGAGGGCAGGTCGCGGTCTTAGATCTTCTTGGGGGCAACAGTGACGCACTTGGCGCTAAACAGCCACCCGTCGACATACTCCGCCTGCTGATGGGGACCGTCCACCTTCCAGAAGGAGTCGACGCAGTTGGTTTGGCTGCAATCCACCGTATCAGCAACCTGCACATTGTGCTACCCCTCCATGTCCGCGAATTACCCAACGGCCATGCTGTGAGGAGAGGGTAAATGTACTTACCGGTAGAGCTGGCAGGCGTATCCGCCATTGACCTGGAGCTTCGTGAACAGTGTGCTCGGCTTGGGCAGCCCGTCGTCCTTGTTTTGCGGCACTGCCTGGCAGCCGTTCGTTTTGAGGTCGAGCTGAACGTCGCCGTAGGTCAAGTGCCCGGCAGTGTTGGCTTTGGCCGTGGGGACGGCGGCGGCGCTCGCGAGCGCGAGGCTGGAGAAGCTCGCGGAGAGGATCGCGAAGAGGCGCATGGTGATGATGATGTGGTGATTGGAGTTGGATGATTCGAAAAGACGGACTCAGCTGAGAGAGAAAGAGAGAGAAAGAGAGTGCGTGGTAATGTGGGTGGTCTCGAGGCGAGAGCGGTTTTATACAAACGGCGGCAAGGGCAACGGGGAAATCGCGGCGAGGCGAAGGTCATGGCGCTTCGTGCGTGCAAACGGAGCGCAGCTTCACCTCAGACCATTCCGTCGATCGTTTTTCCCCCTGGCTGGAAACGAGGTGAACGCCGGGGACGCGACGCGAGGCTGTTGCTCTTGCGGCGTGGCACGTGGGGTCTTTGTCGCGGCGTAGCACGACCTCACGAACTGGGAAATGCAGGCATTTCGGTTAATTATTGACTTTACTTCGCCTCATGGAATTTACTGACGGGAATAAGATGTTGTGGTGTCGTGAACCTCCGAGGAGCTCGCCGTATCACTGCATGGAACATCTTATGGCTGACTACCTGTTGAATCCGCCTTGACGTGGGTGCTGCGCCATGTAACACCATCGAAACTGTTTCACCGTCCGTGTGCCGTGAGAGAAGTCTTCACATCGCCTCTTACACGCTCATCCCCCACATAGAAGTAGTCACACCGGTAGCCTTGACCTTGGTATTTGGAAATATTGTAGTCCAGGAATGGCCCATACATTCTCTCGGGATCAGCCTGCTTGGATCCGTCGTGAAAACTGCATGGAACAGTCAATCAAACATTGTCGCCACTGGTTCCGGCAAAACTACTCACTTGTAGAATTCGCACCAGAGCGCTCCTACGATGTCAACGAAGTTGGCAGATTTCGGAACGCCCGCTCTCTGACACACACCCAGCGGAACCTTGATCTCCGTTATGTAAGCCTCAGGGGTATTAAGATCTGGCTTTGAAAAACCGCAGATTTCGACAACTGGAGTGGAAGTGGGCGCTGATCATTAAGCCATTGGAAGACGTGCTCATGCTGTAGTTGTGCCGGACCGGGGTAGTGGGGCTCGAGGCGTGCCTAGTGGTAGATATAGGCGACGCAAATGGATCGCAAGTCGTCGGGGATCGCCTTCGGGTCGCAGTCGGCATACCGGACACAGTGGTGGGTGGGTGCAGGGGATCGATACCAGTGCAGGACGAGTATCTTGAGCTGCACACTCGACAGCCGTGTCAATATGGGTTGAAAAGATGATGAGAGGCGTATGAGAGGGCACTGAAGGGGCTCCAGAGAAGTGATAGCTGACCGCAAGACGCGCGGTTGCAAGAGCCGCAAGCTCGGCGAAGGAAGCGAGGACTGTGCCGAGGACCTTCATTGTGGAAGAGATACTTGTGTTGAACGACAAAGGAAGTTGACAATCTTGGGAAGATGGGAAAGGGAAGTTAGAAGAGAAGGGTGGAGGAGAGGTGGATGACTCAAGTGTGCGGGTAGCGCCTTATATTTTCGCCGAGTGGCAGCTGGCAATAATCAGAGAATCGGGTGAGATGATTTGTGCATGTAAGTTTGTGACACGCGGGAAGCGGGAAACTTGGCTCATTCTCCTAGCAAGCAGAAGCTGTCCCCCAATTTCCGTCTATTTGCCAAGTGACAAATGCTGTGGATTGAAGTCTGTCGAAGATGACATTCCGTGTCAAGATGCACCAGAAGCCCACAGAGGAAGAAAAAGAAAAGTCTAATGTTTTCACCAACATGCCGGGAATATCTTTGAATGACAGACTGTAGTGTTCGAATAGCATTCATTGGACTCTCACCACTGATACTCTGTAAGAAACAAGAATTGTGTCATTCTATCCAACAAGAGCCAAAAAGCAAGTCGTCAATTCCAAATCTTCTTGTGGTTCACGTTGGCCAGACCGGCTCATTCCCGCTCTTCGTATTACCGTACATGACTTGATGGTCGAATCTCCAGTGTGAACCCATACTATCAAAGCCCTGAAAGGACCACCGCAAGCACGATTCCGACGAGGAAAGAGCCCAACCCAACCTCCAGCATCTGCCCACTTCCACTCTCCTGATCAATTCGGTGACATCTGTAATATCGCATAGTGCCATAGAGAATCGCATCCGTGACAGCGACACCGTCAAAGGACTGTGCAGTGAAATCAGAGCAATTGGCACTGAAATCAGTTAGCCATTTAACTCTCATAAATGCACATGCCAAGGCGTAACTGACATGTTGTAGAAGCCACATGAACATTCATCGGAAATAGTAATGAAAGTCAAGTTGGCGGGGATCCGGCCGCAGGTGTTGTTGTCGACAAGGCAGGGGGAGCTGAGATTGTGCTTGCAATCAGGTGCGTCGTCTTGAGGCCACATTCTGGTGTAGCCGCAGGATGAGACATGCTTCGAGGGCGACGGCTTGTTCTGTAACGCAAAACCCAGGGTCGAGAACGCGAGGAGACAAAGGAGATTCGCACAGGATCTCATTGCAGCTGGGTGTTGGAACCTTGGCAGCACCTTGAGTATCCTAAGAGAGTTATGTGCTCGCGGACGTGTTTCGAGGACTGACAGAAGATTGGTGTTGTAGTTGGCAGGAAGGAGAAAAGGGTGAGTGCGACGTGGAACAGTTCAAGTGTGATTCGTTTGCCGCTCGCAGATACAGCAAGATTGCACGGGCTATTAGGATCATTGGAGTGAGAAACTATTGATGGCCAAGTCATGGAGCGGCCTCCTTTTCGTTTGTCTAAAGTGATGTGCGGAATGACGCATGATGCAGCTCTTGATCATAAGTCACCATAGCGTTACTAGCTAGGCCTAGCGATCAAACATGGTTTTCCATCGCCATACCGAGCACCATTTTAGTCAATTCAATCGCTTAAAGATCTTCTTCAAACGTCCAGTCGTGCGTCTCGAAGAGATGCGGGATCATTGGGAACCGCTCTGGGGTCTAGTCAGAAATTAGGACTATTGACTCTTCCGTGCCACCGGTAAGCTACTGGCTACCGCCCACGAACGCACCAACGCTTGCAAAACATGAATAAAACTAGAAAAGGGTATATCCGCCCAGCAGTATTACCATCCACCCCAACTCGAACCACTTGGTCACCCACCCTACCCGAAGCGTCGCACCCCGACCGACCTCCTAAGCCTTCGGACGCACACTCTGCGGATTATGGAACACATCCTCGGGATCCACGACCGCTTTGATTTGCTGCAGGCGCTCCAGATTATCACCCCAATACTTGCTTGGTCCATCATCCCCCAGCGCACGATCAACATACCCGGCGTAGGCTCCAAGGTCATGGCCCAGCGCATCCGTGACAACTTTGTTCAGACCTGTGAGAAAGTCCCGGATGGTGTCGTCAACGCGGCCGAATAGGTTGACGGCGTATGCCTGGTGGTAAAACAGCGCATTGCGGTGGCCGTAGGCGGTAGCGTCGGGCGCAACGTCGTTGATGGCGCCGCCTTCGAGGTCCCAAATGAGAAACCACGCGAGGGTGCCTTTGTCGGTGGAGTCAATGTACTTGAAGAGGTCGTCGACCGCGGCGTCCGGGATGAGATCATCTTTGGTGTAGGCGAGCGATTTGGCATAGAAATTGGATTGGATACCTCCGGCGAGCTCGAGCGCTGGGGGAGGTCAGTACGTGTGATGCACGCCAGGGAGGGGAAATGACTTACCTAGATCCTCGGCCCAGTGACCGACAACACCGAGCCAGTCGTCGAGCACAACGACGCTTTCGTCAGCATCGGGAAGTCGGCTGGAAATGTTGAGGCTGTCGAATTCGGACTGGGGACCAAAGAACGTGCCGGTGACCACCACACCAAGCTCAGTCATGATGAACTGCGAGGCGAACTTACGCGAAAGGTCCGGATCCGATATGAGCTCCTGCCATTTTTTGAACGCAGTCGCCTTGTCCTGTGCGCTACCGGCCTGGATGCCATAGCTGTAGAGCGTCGTCTGATCAGGCTCGGCCTGCGTTCTCACTTTGAACTCCGTGATGATGCCGAATCCCGCTCCCGCGCCTTTCAGCGCCCAGAACACATCGGCGTTCTGGTCTTCCGATGCGCGAATAACGGAAGAGTTGGCAAGAACTACTTCAACTTCTTGCACGTGGTCCAGCGATGATCCCCACATGCGCGAACTGGGTCCCAGGCCTCCGATGGTAGCGTGTCCTCCGATGCCGACTTGTGGACAAGTTCCGTGGGCTATAGCTCGATTGCCGTTGTCGTGCAGGCGTTTGGTTACATCACCAAGAAGCGTTCCGCCTCCGATGGTTGCTTGCCATGTCGTTTTGTCCATGCTGAATTGCTGGAAGTTCTTGAGGTCCACCACGATCGATCCATCTTCGCCACCGATTCCATAATTGGCGTAACTGTGTCCACCACTACGAGGTTGGACCTTCAGGCTATTGTCCACTGCGCATTTGACGATGGCGGCGACTTGCTCTGACGTCTTCGGGTATGTAACTGCTGAGGGTTTCACGGGAATGTCGAGATTGTACGGCTTGACGTGTGATAACTGATATCCGATGGTGGACTGCCCTGCGATGAGTCCCTTGTCACCGCCCACTGCAGAAATCAAGCAGCTCTCGATGGCACTTGGTTTATTGCCCATTGTAGTTTCCCTTCGATCCCGAGTTTTTGCGGTGGTTGAAAAGGATGAGATGAGCAGGCAACGTAACGTGGTATGGTGTTGGGGAGAGCCGCTGTTCCAGCACAAATTCTTGATATCGATGGCGTTTGGGAAGGCGTCAGAAGATCACCCAAGTACCCGCAAACCAAGTCGTTTGAGTAGTACGTGTAGTCGCGTCACTCGGTCGGTCCTTCCAAGTCTTGTAGGCGCAGCTTCCAAGATGCCAGTGCTCTTCCAATGCGCGGTAATGGTATGCTCGCCGACACCTTAGAAATGAACACAAGAAGCGAGCAACGAACACGCCCGATGACACCCAAAAGGCCAACGACATATCGTTCATTTTTACACTCCCATTACCAGTGACCGCCACCTGCACACTCGCCCGCCAAGCACCCGCCGGAATCGCCCTACCAATCGCAAGAAAGCCCCTCGCCATGGCCCTGGCGTCTGAAACATTCCACCTAACCCAGAGGCAAAAACTGGGGAAGGTCGTAGGCTAGCCCTTGCCAACGGGCACGAAACCTTGCGTGCAGCATGCTGCCAAGCCATGTGCATGGCCGTTGAGTGGTTACACGGCGGCGCTTGCGGTTTAATCCAGATTGCATGCCTGCTTGCACCCTTGCACCAAGAGGGGTCTCTGTGGCGCATGCGGCGTCGTAGGAATTACGGTCGCGAGCGCATTGCAACCTTCCGGAGAAAGGAAAGGAGCTGCGCAGAGGAGATTGACAGCGGTAAGGATGTATCAAGGTTCGTCTCCGCAGTGGCACGTGCGTGTGCTGTACATGCAGATTCAGCGCATTTCGGGAGGGTATGATGTCATCCGTACCCTACTTTCTTGCTCCACAAATCCTGTTTAGGCAATCCCGTTCGCTGGGTAAGGCTATCGGCCGACACATATTCACTGGCTGGCTATGGGCCTCTAGCCTTGAGTATTCACCATGTCGACTAAGGACCATAGTATGGAGTGTATACAGTGGTTTGACCGAGCGGTATAGCTGGATGGTTTCAAGATTGAGGATCGTATTTATGTCCAAGAAAATATTATTACCAGTGTCTCTTCATACCAAAAGAAGGGCATGCCAACAACTTAGCATTCGGTAGTTGCTACAACCCGAGCCGTGCATCGTAGGATTTTTAGTTCCACTCAAGCTGCTGCATTCCATCTCTGACTGTACACACAGGAGCGATATGCTAGCGGGACGGTTCATTTTATGACCTTCTTTTTGAGATCCCCCCCAATCCTCAAAGCTTATTTGAACTATGCAACACACTCTTCTTCTTCTCCATCCAGACCACCGCAATACAGTCGTATCCCAAATTCATGATTTACTTCTAATAACGACCGTCACTACAACAATCACACTACCATCGCACGCTTTTCGCCCGACCTGACCCTGAACAGCATCCAGCGTCATCGCAGTCAACACAAGGACCACTTCACACATCCCAGCAGGCCTATCTTTGGGAAACTTTCATCATAATGGGCTGCCACTCCTCCAAACCCACACCCGCCTACCAGGCTGCGCCCGCACCAGCCCAGCATTTCGGCGCCGGTAACTCCGCTTACGACGCCTACGCCGCTGAGCAGTACGCCAAGATGAAGAAGGACAAGAAGAAGAAGAAAGCAGGCGCGCTAGGAGCGGTAGGGGGAAGCATGGCCGCGGTTGCGGGGGGTTAGTCGATGCAGGGACGAGGAAAAGAAGACGAAGGGCGAGGTGACAAGGGGTGGTAATGGGTGGGGAGGAGCTTGGCAAAGGGAAGGGGGAACATGGTAACGTGACGATGGAAATGCGATGTGCGTGGATCTTTAGCTTGGGAACTGAGAGCAGATAAGAGGTTGGAGTGGGACGGGAGGTTGTCGGATACAATAGCTACTCGCAATGACAATCATGACACGAATCAATGGTATCGTTATGCTATGGCAGGACCACAGTCTCTCTGCAGATGCCAGTAGAGGAAGTGCACGAGCAGTACGCCACGTCTACATCAAGCACCCATGGCTCTTACTGGAGTGCAGGTCCGAAACTCCCAAGCGAATCCGCTGACCACCGACCGTCGCAAACGCCTCCACAAGCCACTCGTACCACACCTTGCGGTCGTCCGTCTGCCTCCACATGCTGACTTCGAGCTCCGAGTTTGATGGGAGATGGACCGGGGTCTGCAAATGAAATTAGTCTCAATCATATTCTCTGGGTCACACTTGAACATACCCTTAATGGAAAGAAGATGGGGAACCACGAGATCATATCCTTGCTCTTCGCCTCCATGGTGACCGGGTTTGTGCTCAGCTCGACTGGGCCCTGTGACCCGCTGTACAGCACCGTCTCGAAGTACCCAGCGAGTCCGTGGCACACACCCTGCTCTTGGATCGGGTACGTGACCTTGCAGTGTCGGTAGTTGTGCTCGTTCGCGCCGTCACCGCCAAGGAAGCCGCCTCCGCCGCCGACGGCTGAGCCTCCGCGGCGTAGGGATGACTGGGCAAGAACCGTGGGAGGCTGTGGGTGTGTGAACTCCCATGCGGTGTGAATGAGCGGTTCGAGCGGCGGGTTCAAATCAAAGTCCCGCATCTTCCTGCCGTCTGAGAGCTGGGCAGCGATTTGAGACTGATTCGGCTGGATGGACAGAAAATCGAATTGGGAAAACATGACGACCCATGGGATCCCGAAAACGCTTGAGTCGCCGTGGGAGCGCGAGAGCACGTCCGCGTAGAGCTTAGGCGTAGCAATGGGCGTCATGTGCGCTGTGTAGCTAGACGGGATCGATATGCCGTGTTTAGGGTTGAGCACGTGTTGCACACCGTCGAGGCACTCGGGTGAAAGCTCGTTATCCGCAAAGCTGCCGAGTAGCTCACTCACTAAGATGTCAACATTGCCGGCGGTGCCATCGGCCTTCACCGGGCCTTTCCATGCGCGCATATCGGTCTTCACGACAGTGACCTGGCCGCCCCAGAGGTTCTTGTTGTGACCCAGAAGTACAACATAAGCGTTGGGGTTCTTCTCGATCGCGTAGACACGGACCGGGACCCCAGTGCGTGCGCTCGCGCTCAAGGCTCGGGTGACCAGCGGACCACGACCGGATCCTACGACAGCTATTACAACCGCACCATCCTCGGAGCTGGTCGATTTTTCTTGACCACGCCAGTCCTCCAGTGCCCTAGCAATGGCTTCCTCGTACCACGCGTACTTGATGGGATCTTTCTCGAAGACCTCATATGTGATCGATTCAAGGTTGTCCGAAAGCGGCTGGAGAGGGCTCTGGAGGTAGTCTTGAAAATTGTCACCAAAGCGCTCGATCTGAGTAGCAGTAGGTTGGTTGCGCTGCATGTACCGTAAGTAGCTCAGATACGGCGTAGGGTCACTGCTGCTCTTCTTTGCAGGTCTCTGTGGTATTTGTGCCGCCTCGGCTGGAGTTGGTGCCGCAGTCACAGACAAGCCGGGACTAGGAGCATCGGCAGCTGCGGAAGGAGAAAGATACCCTCCGTTATACTCGAACACAGCATCTGGATCTTCTACGCCTGGGATCGGACCAATATCCGCAAGAAGAACCCATGGAGTCGTCTTGAGACGCATGCAGCGCATGATGAACAACTGCAGCGTTTTATGAAGTACCCAGCTGCCCTTCTCGTTTGGTATGAAGGACTTGGCTGAGAGAATCAGCATACGAACTGGCTCAGAGTACCATCTTGACTGCAGTGAGAGCGATGGAAGTCGTTTTGGGACGTCAAGTGCTGGACACTGGTTAGCTATGGATCGCAATAATCGTTTTCGCTGGAGCTGGATGCTGCCACAAACGCACTGATGGTATGTCGCTCCAAGATGTATCATACACCTAAAGGTCGTGCGAAGGATGGTCAACATGGGAAGCTGACCGACGCGCCGCCCAATCCAGTACTACACATCCTGGAAAACACACTACAATGTGGTATTTGTGGCAGGGCCCAACAACCGAAGCGGGCGTCAAAAGCTTTGATGATTTCTTACCGACTGATAGCCTGCTGTCATATTTACAGATGGTTCGAATCGTGTTCCACGCGTCCCAGGCGGCGAAAAGAGTTGGTGCCTGCTGACCAGGCGACTGAGCAAATTCTGGCCGGACAAAGCGTGCCAGATCACCCAGATCACCCTCTTCAGAAGCCTTGGAGAAATCCACAGGCATCATGACATGCAGCTGGACGTAGGCTCCTGTGGAGAGAGCCTCCTTAATCGCTCGCGCATACTGGGCTATGCCATCGGTCCCGTTCGCCGCCCGTGGCCCAGGCACCACGACGTTGACGACTCCGCAGAATGCAGCATATTGAATTTCCAAGTGGAATACCTGTCGTGAAAGGTGCGCAATGACAGGGTCGGATGAGCCAAGGTCTATCCAAGAGCTTGTGAATGCGACCAGCTGCGATATAAGATGGTCTGGCACCAACGGGGTATCAACGTCTTCCAGCGCGGGTATCAACGGTAGCGGTTGCGCCTGGGCCGAGCCCTCGGTGGCATGAGTGTATGAGCGCAACAGGCTCAACACGCGCGAATGGAAGTTGTCATTCGTAATCGGAGTCGTAAGCATGTCATACTGTCATGTGTGAGCGCTCTCGCTACTGGTATAATCGTCTTCCTATGCGACTCTGAATTTATGTCGCGAAAATGCGATAGCTCGAGGGTGCCCACGAAATTTCTGGCACGGCGAGAATGCATAGACGCTAGAAGGGGACGGCTTACACCGAGGTCCTGTGCATGGTGCACAAGCTCTGCCGTAACAGGCAGCGGTCGCTTTGTCTCATGCTCTCCAATGTAGAAGACGGGGCGCGCCTCTTCGGCGCTGTAGGTAGAGTCGGCCATGGTGGGGGCGGGGCGGAGGTGGGATGGCCGTGTCGCGTCGTGGGATCACGCCTAAATTGTCAGGGCGGTGGGGAAGTTAAGGTAGCGACGAAAATCGCAAAATCAGTCTATTGCTACATGGTCATGGTGCCTGGTAGAAATTTGTCTTCCCTCGCGCCAACGTCGGTGTGCTGCGTCGCGTCGCCTCGGCGAACCGTCCTGCTTAGTCGGTCCCTGCAGGAAAACATTGGAGCTGTGGAACCCTGGCGCCTTGCACCGGTCCAACTGACATAGCACACATTGAAGATCAAAAAGTTGCCATGTATAGAGCTTTCATAGCATAAGTCCATTCATGAAAGGGTAACCAAGCTCCCGCTGGCGAGCGCTTCAGATACCAACTCTTGAAAACCTGCAGCTCGAAATATTTGAGCCGAGCTAGCAGCATCACGTGACGCGGCGGTCCTACATTTTCGCCGGGCGCAAAGAAAAGTTGTAGGACATCATCACCACCGCGACGCCCCGCCACACCAGCAAAATGGCGACCAAGCGCGAGTACACGACCGAAGACACCACCAGCAGCGCTAAGCGCCCAAAGATGGAGAACGGAAACGGCAAGCTCGACGCTGCCAACAACCCGTACCTGGCACATTGGAACGACGACAGTAAGCCTTGCCTCGTTGCTCCAGTCTACACTGCGGTGGATAGGCTACATTATGAGACCTTCGCGACTGACACTTGCGCAGAGGCTAACACCGCGGACGGACTTTACGATTTCAAGCGCCACGCAACGACCTCGAAGCAAGCCTCCGCCGCCGAAGATGGCCCGCTCAATCCCTTCACGGGAAAGTCGCTGTCGAACAGATATATGGGCATCTTGAAGAAGCGGAGGGATTTGCCTGTCCACAAGCAGCGAGACGAGTTCTTGAAGCTGTATCAGGAAAATCAAATCCTTGTCTTCGTCGGTGAGACTGGTTCCGGAAAGACGACGCAGATTCCCCAGTTCGTGCTCTTCGATGATATGCCTCACAAGAGCGCCCAGATGGTCGCCTGTACCCAACCTCGTCGTGTCGCCGCCATGTCGGTCGCCCAACGTGTCGCCGAGGAGATGGACGTGGAGCTTGGAGAGGAAGTCGGTTATAGCATTCGTTTCGAGGACAAGACCGGGCCCAACACCATGCTGAAATACATGACCGACGGAATGTTGCTGCGCGAGGCGATGCACGACAATAACCTGACGCGGTATAGCACTATCATTCTCGACGAGGCCCACGAGCGCACCCTTGCGACGGATATCCTGATGGGTCTGCTGAAAGAGGTGGTTCTGCGGCGAAAGGATCTGAAGTTGATCATCATGAGTGCCACGCTTGACGCGACCAAGTTCCAGAAATATTTCCACAATGCGCCACTGCTTGCTGTCCCCGGTCGTACCCACCCGGTCGAGATCTTCTACACGCCTGCGCCCGAGCGGGATTACGTCGAGGCTGCTTTGCGGACAGTCCTGCAGATCCACGCGACTGAGGACGAGGGTGATATTCTGCTGTTCCTTACTGGAGAAGAGGAGATCGAGGATGCTTGCCGAAAGATCACTTTGGAAGCGCAGGATTTGGTCCGAGAAGATGCTGCTGGACCGCTTGTAGTATACCCGTTATACGGTACGCTGCCACCCGCACAACAACAGAAGATTTTCAGCCCCGCACCTCCGCCCATCAGGCCCGGTGGACGCCCGGGGCGCAAGTGCATTGTCTCAACCAACATTGCTGAGACGTCGCTTACCATTGACGGCATTGTGTACGTCGTCGACCCTGGCTTCAGTAAACAGAAGGTGTACAACCCGCGTATTCGTGTTGAGTCATTGCTTGTATCACCTATTTCGAAAGCATCCGCACAGCAGCGCGCTGGTCGTGCGGGTCGTACTAGGCCAGGAAAGTGCTTCAGGCTGTACACAGAGTCAGCCTTCAAGAAGGAGCTGATCGAGCAGACTTACCCCGAAGTTCTGAGGTCGAACTTGGCGAGCACTGTCTTGGAGTTGAAGAAGTTGGGTGTTGAAGATCTTGTTCATTTCGATCTCATGGACCCACCTGCGCCAGAGACACTTATGCGCGCTCTCGAGGAGTTGAACTACTTGGCGTGTTTGGACGACGAAGGCGAGCTGACCACTCTGGGATCCCTCGCTTCGCAATTCCCGCTCGATCCTGCATTGGCAGTCATGCTGATCGTCTCGCCCGAGTTCTATTGCTCGAACGAGATTTTATCCCTCACCGCACTGCTCTCTGTTCCGCAAATCTTCGTTCGCCCAGCTAGCAACCGAAAGCGAGCAGACGAGATGAAGGACTTGTTCGCGCATCCAGACGGCGACCATCTGACAATGCTGAACGTGTACCATGCCTTCAAGAGCGAAGAGGCGCAGGCCAACCCCAAGCAGTGGTGCCATGACCACTTCCTGTCGTACCGTGCCTTGCAGCAGGCAGATAACGTTCGCCTCCAGCTGAAGCGTATAATGGAGCGGGAGGAGCTCGAGTTGATGTCGACGCCCTTCGAGAACAAAAAGTACTACGAGAACATCCGGAGAGCGCTTGTTGCTGGTTTCTTCATGCAAGTCGCCAAGCGCGACGGCAACGGCAAGGCGTACATGACGGTCAAGGACGAGCAGAATGTCCTGCTCCATCCCAGCACCGTGCTTGGCCAGGACAGCGAGTGGGTGGTGTACAACGAGTTTGTGCTTACTACGAAGAATTACATTCGCACTGTCACGTCGGTGAAGCCCGAGTGGCTGCTAGACATCGCACCGAACTACTATGATATCGCGGCCTTCAAGAAGGGCGAGATCAAGACGGCTTTGCAGCGGGTCGCCACGAAGATCCAGCGGAAGGAGCAAGAGAAGGGCAAGCGGTGAGCAGTTGGAAACACTCCTGTAATCTACACAATTAGGAGCGCTGTACCACGCCACCCCGAAGGTATGAACACCCTCGGTGCGGTGTTATGGCGCCGAGATACCCAGCTCGCGGCACGCACGGCTTGGCTGCGCAAACTGGAAGATGCGAAGTGGCTTTGGATGTGCATTGGGTGAAAGTGGATAGACTTATGTGCATCATGACTGGATAGCATTAATGCAATTGCTACCGAGGTGGAGGTGCTGCTACTCCCTGTACAAAGTATATTTTTCTTGTTTGACCTAAAAAATGCAAGTGTTCTCTTTCGTAAACTTCTTCCATCGATCGTCCCGTTCCTGTACCTGGCTCACCAGACCCACTCTTCCTTAGCGTCGGCGATTCGACCTCGCTACCTCCGACATCTCCAACTTTTTTTGATACGCGCAACATCCCGACGACAGCTGATCGCAAACGTCCGCACCGTCGCGACACGTCTTGGACGCCTCTCACCATGTCGCCAATCCAAGAGTCCGAAGACAATCTCCTCCACGTCACACGCATATCGCAATATGTTCCTCTCCCACCCATAAGCCTGCACGCTGCGCTCCCCGCCCTCAGCGCCGAAGTCTTTTCCCCGCTCCTCTTAACCTACTACCCACCCGCGAAGGGCGTCATCCTCGCCTACGAAGACGTCTCTCTCTCCGCGCAGCCGCCGAAAACCTCCACCCACAAGTCATCTCGCAAGCACGTCTCCTCTGCGCCCGACTCCGACGACGACGAACGCCGCGTCGAAGCCGAGGAAGGCGTCGTCCTCACGCGCTGCGTCGACGAGTACATGGCGCCGTACGTCTGGGCCACCGCGTCCTTGCTCGTATGGCGCCCCGCGCCCAACGCTTATCTCGACGCTACCCTCACCCATCAGGCGGGCACGCACATCACGCTCGCGCACCTAAACACCTTCGCTATCACCGTCATGAAGGAGCATCTGCCTGCGGACTGGACGTGGAATGCGGCGCAGACGGGGAAGAAAAAGAAGGGGTTTGATGGAAGGATTGCTGATGAGGGGGGTTGGTGGATGGATGGGGAGCTGAATGAGGTGAAGAAGGGAACCAGCATGCGGGTGAGGGTGAGGGAGTGGGATGTTAGGGGTGGCAAGGGAAAGGGAGTGTTGAGGGTTGACGGAAGCTTGTTGAGTTTAGAGGAGGAGAGGGGGAGGGCGGCGAAGAAGGCGGGGAAGGCGGCACAGGGGAGGAGCGCGAGGGAGGCGGAAGGTATGGAGGTGGATTGAAGGCCAAGCGGGGATGGGTGATATAACTGATCAGTGGATGTGCTGCGAGAACGCGGCAACGCTTGCACGAGGCTTCAACGACACTTCGGGTTAAAGGAGGTAAAGGGACGACGAGATCGCCGTGCGAAGCACTCGTGGGGAGGCATGTTGATTGTGGAAAGGGTGAAGGGAAAAGCATCAGCATAGGCGCATGAGTTGGAGTCAGTGTTTGGGGTATATATCTATCTACGCCGATGAGCTCGCTTCTGGCGCGAGCTGATGCGTTGCTTCACTTCAATCTCATGAACAGTGGATTACCGTACAACTTTCACGTGTATAACGGTTCCTCGCTGTCGCCCGCTGATGGGCTCAGCCTTCGCTTCGTCAAGCAGCTTCCCCTCATAGATAGTCTTTCTTCCTGCCCGTCCGCGTGTACTGGTTGAGATGCCACTCCACGTCTCCCTCCTTAGAGTCTAGTGTCCCGCTCCTTATCTCGAAGAGTCGCATGCTCATCCTGGGCCCCACTTCTGCAAGCTCGACGCTCTGGTACCCCGTTCGCACGTACACGTGGTGCCTGACCTCAATCGTATCCTCCCTGTTCACGAACGTAACGACTCTGTTGCCCGTTTTGACAGCGCCATCCCGCGGCGGGAACAAATGCTTGATGACTGTGACGACTCTTTCACCGAGTTTTGACGTGAATCCCTCAAAAATCAAGTGAGGATATGATTCCGACACCGTGCCGCGTGACGCATTGGGTATGTCTGAGCGGAGGACGACGTTGTGCAGCGAGAAGGAAGCGGTTGGGCCGTGGGGAAGGTGAGAGACTGTCAAGGCTGTTGGGGTTCCGCGGTGTTCGTGCACAAGGACCACGTCCGACAGTCCGCTCGATTTCGCGCTCCCAACGAGGTTGCCCAGGATCAAATTTCCGCGGTTCAGTCGTATACTCGTGGGTAGCAACAATCTGATCTCCTTCGCGAATGTGCTCAATCGGCTTGACGGGTCTCGGCTGGTTGTGACCAGGATGCGCGGGTCTACTACGCCGGACAACTGCGAGTATTCGTCGTCCATTCCGAGTTCTTCTTCCACCGTTCGGTCGGCCCTCGATTCGTCATATTTGTAGTCTTGTCGCAGGCTCTAACGCTGAGGTTAGCTTGTTGAACAAAGATGCGCACAATGAGCTGAACTGACTGTGTCCTCAGCAAGGTCCTTTGTCAGAGGTTTACCAGAACTGAGCGACTGCTTCAACGCGGCTCGCTTCGCTGCCAGCTCTGCATCTCTGAGCGTCAAAGCCCTGCGATAAAGGTAATCCCGCCGTTCGCGAGCCTGTCGTCGCTGCATGGCTGCAAAGTGGTGCGTTTCCTGTTGCAGATGAGGCGCGTCTGAGGGTTTGGCGGTTGGTGTATGTGTAAGCAACAGCGGAGCCGGAGCGTGGAGTATCGTACAGAGTTGATTGAGTTCGTTCGCGTTGCGCTGGAGTTCGAGAATTATTTTAGCGTTGGCCCGTGCATCGCTCCTTATCGATAACAGCGGGGTGGGAACGAGGCGACTCCGCCTCCACGTCCGTAATCTGATTGGGGACAGCGAGGCAAGATCGTATTGGGCAGCTTCACATCTCTGGAAACCGAAAGTAGACACTTTGATTCTTGGGTTCATCTCCATCTACAATCGATACCTAAAGTGCTTGTTCTCCTTATCCGTGAGATCCAAAAACTCCTCGTCCTTCACCCTCCCCACAGCCAGGGCCTCTCTCCTCTTGTTCTCCCAGGAATAGTACATCCTCAACAACAAGGTCAACCCCGCTGCAATCGCGCAAGTCACAATGATTGTGATCTTTGCAGGCACGAACTCTGGTGCATCTTTCTGCCTAAAAGTCAATGGGCCGATGATATTACCGAGACAGAACGACATGAGCAGAATCGCGTTCATTGTCACCTTCTTGGTGTGTCCGGCAATGTTGGCGGCGACCCAAGAGTATAGCAATGGCAGACTGGCGCCGATGCAGTTGGTGAGGTAGTTGCCAATTAGCTTTCCGGCTTTGTTCGAATTGGGCAAGAAGGCCATGAGAGCGCCTCCAATGGCACCAGGGACAAGAAGAGTTACGACATTGAGACCTCGTTGATCGAAGTGACCAGCGAGATAGGCGGCCATAAGAATGGAGATGACGCTCACTGCCCCAGATGGGAGCTGAAGGAGGGCTGTGTGCTTGGAGTCGAAACCGAAACCCTTGATCAGTGTGGCCTGGTAGGACGATACGGCACCATTGGGGACGTTTGAGGAGATGGTGATCAGCGAAAGCATCCAGGTTTGCGGGTCTTTGAGACATTCAACGACTTGGTGCCATTTGAAATGCTTGTTCTCGATTCCAGTCTGGTTTTCACGCAGGCGTTCGACGGCCCATACCTTCTCTGAAGGAGTCAGGCGCGACGACATCGGGTTGTCTGGAAGCAAAAGCATGACTGTCCGGTCAGCATACGGAGCATGAGGATTCTGATGTGGGAATCCTTACCGAGCACGCCCACTGAGACTGTGATGAGGCCGACGACCAAGAACATGATCTGCCAGCTTGTGAAGGTCTTACTTGTGTAGTGTTGGAAGCCAAAAGAGATCAGCGACCCGATCATCGTCCCTGTTCCAACACCCAGATACCAGATGCCGGTACGCAACGGTTGTTCCTGCTTCTTGTACCACATTCCTGTTATCAAGATCAAGCTTGGCGCGACCGCCGATTCAAAGCACCCTAGTAGGATCCGAGTTGCGACAAGTGCGCCATAATTCTTGCACACACATGTCAGGGCAGTCACCAAACCCCACAGCGCGACAGCGGCACCAAGATACTTTGCGGTCGGATAGCGTTGCATACCCCATCCGTGAGGAAATTCGAGGGCCAGATACGACACATAGAAGAAGAGAGCGAGGTTCGAGAATTGCGCCGTGGTAATATTGGCGTCGTCGTAAAGGCCCATGACGGCCGCATAATTCACTGGCCATTGTTAACGAGTCAGTCGTCGAAGCATTTAATCATTATCATACCCAAAGTCTTATCGAGATACTGTAAGCAGTAACAACACCACATCAACGGCATGATCATCCGGTCTATCTTCTTTACCAACTTTCTCTCGTCCTCGGAAGTCATCTGACCAACATCATGCTGATTTCTTAGGAAACGGAGGGCCTCGTCGCCATCTTTGGTGCTTTCCGTGACGAAATCAATGCTGCCGATCTCGATATCGGAATGTGGTACCGGAGGCGAATGTACTGACTTCTTTTCAGCTGTCTCTGATGGTGGACCGCTCATTTTGGCAACTTTTGGAGGTTTAGAATCTACGAAATCACGTCTATGATGTCGTACAATATAAGTACAGTAGCATCAACCCCAAATGATATGCCGATGCCTTTCATCTCACTGCCGACATCGAATGCAAGATGGTCCTATCAGGTGCTGTTTAATGTTGCGATCCATATTTCCTTATCGTGAACCCTTGCTCGCGGCGCGTCGCCCTATATCTGTGGTCCGCGGTGCATCAGGACCTTCACCCTACGGAAGCTAACAGCCGCATGAGGCGGGGTACATGATGGCTTGATGGCTTGTGTTGATAAGATAGACGGTAGAGTTGTGAGATCCAGGGACGGAGATAGGCTCCGGTCTATGACGTTCACAGCTTGTGTAAAGCGCGCTAGCCTAGACAAGGCAGGAGGTTGCTGCGATGGAAAGATAGAGAACTCCAGACGTCCTGGCATCTAGTACATACACGTTCTCACCGAGTTCTTTGGAGCTTGACCCGTAAATAGCCCTCTTTTGTACTGCAAACGAACACTGCAATGCGTAGCGCACCCGTTCGCACGAAATTGCCACCATATCCCCTCTTGTAGCTGCATACCCGGATAGCTTTGCATCACCGCAGTCGCGTTGAACCTCCAACCCTAAATAACACAACGAAGCTTCAGTCATACACATGGACTGGACGGGACTGCACGTCGCTTTTCTCCTGCTCATAGTGAACTCACTCTATTCGATGCTGCACCCAAAGGTCAACATAGACCTTTCGCTCAACGAAGCCCACGTCAACGCGGAAGTACGGTGGTGATATCCTACCACGTGTCGTTCGAGACGGAAGCTGCGGTACTAAGGAGCGCGACAACTGCAAGAATTCTCACAAGGTTCCATTCGACAAGCTGCATCCATTGCCGTACCTCAAGTGGAAACTTAACTCGCTGGTCATTCCAGCGATATTAGAGGTCTCGACTGGATGTCGCTAGCCACTCTACTGTACGGATAGGGCAGTGGAAGTCTGTCCACCGATGAGTCGAGAAGCCACCTAATCATTTACATGTACCAATACTCCTTAACATGTTTCAATTCCAGCAAACAGCCCTCCAATAACCGCCCCGAGACCTGCCACTGAATTTTCCCAGTCCAACATTCCCGCTCGATTGGTGCGCGGTACTCTCTGTTGACGATGCCTTCGGTAAAGCACTAGTCAACAGACTTGACACCGTTCCATTACTTGTGGTGGAGCTCGCTGGTTGGAGCGCACATGCAGTGAAGATGGGCCTTTACGATGTACTATAGGTGCTCGTAACAGCCCTGGCAGCTGATAAACTCGCCCAGTAGCTATCCATACTTGATTGAAAGCATTCGGCCTGGTTAAATACGTCGGATGGGTCTGGGTCGACTTCGACCGCTGCGATATTGATCAACATTGAGACAGGAGCGGAAAATGAGCAGAGGAAAAGAACGGGAGCCGTGCCACCCGATGGGATCGTAAATGTCCACATTGTGGCCGTTCCGGTCCAGTTTCTTGAATTGAAGGTGCATGATTCCGGGAGCGGCGTGGCGGTGCAGTTAAAATATGCGGTCTGGGTTATCGTGTAGCCCGATGTTACTGTGGTCGTGTGATACGCGCTGGCTAAAGCGACGACGGATCTGGAGAGGACGATGTAATTCTTCATTGCAAATACGGACTGCCTGGTTGCCCGACAACCTTGGCGATCGTCCAAGTGCGTGGGTTGTCAAACTGGATTTTCACACTATTGCAGCCATACCTCGAGCCTCATATCACATCCATCGCCGGATGTTGCAAATCAGATAAGCGGGCTTGGCCGCACGCATGGGCCTACATCTTTTTTGTTTTGGACAGAAAGTCTTGGGACAGTGTTGGAAAACCGGGCACCATCGGTTTGGCTCCTCGTATCGGCAGATCCGAATTAGCAAGGAGAGTTGTTATTCTGGGAGAGGTAACTGATAGGTATATTCCGGGTATAGATCTTGCAGAGAAGGTTGTATGCCTATGGTAGTAGACCTAGAGTAGACCTAGTATAAGATACTGACAACCATGTCAAAGAGAAAATTAAGCCTGCGACCAGAATTTTCAAAGCTCTTGCTTCGAAAGCTTTAAGCCAGGCGCGAGCGGCAAATGCACTGCACATGGTTCTTCAATGCTAAGATTGAACAGATTTAGACCACCGATCGATCAACGACCCAGGTACCCCTACACAAGCCCTACTTCGCTACGTCTTCATCCGTATCCAGATTGTGAACCTCTGCAATTGTCGAAGCCACGTCCGTCCACGAATCTGCGCTGCACCTCGACATGTACGTAGGCGGACGATCCGTTGGTGTGGAGGCCCCACTCCGATAGCTGATCAAATCCCAGTCGTCCGTCAGTGTTGCAGCATCATCAGTAGAGCTATTTTCCCCGACTGGACTTGTGTGCTCCTTTAGCTCTTTCTCAAACGCGTCAATGCCGGCGACTGTGCTGAGATTACGCAGAATTATGTCGTCAGATGTGATTGGGGAAGAGTATGGCTGACGTAGCATGTCTGAGTTTCGATGCTCTAGCTGCCCCACGGAGTTTTCCAGCGCTCCCTTTTCCTGGTCTTCCTCTTCCGGGTCTGTTTCTCCACGATCCTTGGCCACAGCGTCCTTTAGCTCTGTCAAAAGAGCTTGATTTCTGCGCAAATCAGCTTTGCGTGCGAGTTCCCTACTCGCGTGTAGGAGCAGTCGTTCCATCCCGTCGTCATTGTTCGGCCCAAATACTTTCTTTGTCTTGATCTTGCATAGCGGGAAGAGGATCGAATATTTAGTCTTCTCGTTGACGAATCGTGACTCAAACCAGAGCCCTTCGACTTCTACGTCTCTAAGCTGCCCCTCAAGTTTCGCGATCTGCGCGCAAGTGATCGCCCAGTGGAAAAGTGAGTCTGGATGGGCGCCGAAGAGGTCTAGGTCGTAGATTTGTCGTGGTACATGCAGTTTTATGTGATGGATCAATGATCGCGCATACGGAGACAGCGAGTCCAGAAATAACGGGAAGATGCCCTGGTGATCGGTTGGGGCAAATCTGACGGCGTTATACAGCAAGGGAAGTGCTTCTTCGTAGATGGACTTGTTCGTACGCAATAAACCCAGACCGATAGACTGGTTGCGGCCTGGCTCCAGCCAGGCTTTCACTCGTGGTATGACCGTGCCTGTAGCGGAATCTCGACGCACATATTTCTTGTCCCTCCCAATGTTCGCGACCAAGTCGGGCACTGAAGGATCGCTTAGAGTCCACCTCCAAATTTCAAGCCTCAGCTCCATTGGTAGAGAGAGTAAAAGACTCTTTTTCCGTGCAGCCACGTCCATCGTTGGGCTACTAAAGTCCGTTTGAGGCAGATACCCCAAATATAAAATGTCGTTGGGCGGGCAATCAAAGTAGCCTTGTGCCAAGACTCTTCTGTCGAAATTATTCAGGTTCTCGTCCACGTGCCACCAGCCGCAGAATGGTGAGAGTGGGATAAGTACTCGCGGAGGTGTATGCCCGAAGCTGAGACTCTCCCACTCATCAAAGGTGACGTTCAAGTGTATGCTTGACCCGTTGCAGCAGCTGAAAATGGGAATGTATGGCCCAGAATTGAACTCAGGTACATGGGTTGAAGTGAAATCGAAAATGTTGAGGCCCCATAGAACGCAGTTGGTTACCACAGCTGCAGGATTGCGTCGCTCAGCCTGGTGCTACAGATCGGTGATGGCGGCAACTGGTAAGCAAGAAGTTCAGAGTCCTAAAACGCAGAATACAAATTTTGACGAAACATTTATCTTGTGGAAGGAGCTTATGAGTATGTGTTCGACGAAAGGGTGCTGCCTATTGTTCACAGGAGACCTCAGCCCCACTTCACTAAACCTCATTCGGATAGTGGTACAGGACTAACTCCACTTCAGCAGCACTTCTGTCTATCAAACGCCTTATACATCATGTAGCATTTTCTCACCTTGGCGGTTGGGTCAATCCTTTGCTCATCTAGGGAACGCATTTCTTGGACAATTGAAGATCTCATGTCCGCGCGTGAAATGGCGATGATCGTTCTGGTGGATCGAAGACGGGTTACAGCAGACGATGAAGCGGTAAGCAGCTACTGAGATAGGCGAGGACATTCCACCATGGCACCACACCTAGCTTGGCGCAGCCGACGGACCTTACTGCCAGTACAATCGTGCCTTCAGACGCGAGTAAGCGTTCTTTGGGAATGTCAGGCTCAGCCTCGTGGTAGCGCAAGCTCATGCTTAGGTAGTCATCATCGCCTATCCAATAAGTTTGGAACTCAGGCAAATAGAGAGAGGGTCGGAGACAATGATCATCTGTGGGGATATATATGATTGTCCAGCAGAAACCCACGGTATCCACTAAATTGTGGTGACTGGCCAGCACAGGAATGAGCACCGTGATTGGATCTAAAGCTGAATTCCATTGATACACCACTCCGTGTTTCCCTCCAAGCGCTTCGACCGCGGGCGTTTTGCGCGTGACAGCGCCATGCAACTCGACGCGGAAATGTATATCTCGACGAGTCCAAGGAATGAGCTGAAACCTCCTAGGAACTATCTGTTGAAGTAGCATTGCGTCGTGGCTATCATGGAACAATTCATGGGCCGTTCTGGCTTTCGGATGATAGTATCAGGAACCAATAGCTTCAATTCAGAGTATGCGAGCTAAAGACGCTCGATCTCAACGTCTGCGTCAACATCAGCTACCTTGCGATCTTGACCTGGCTTTCCATATAGGTATGATAGATACTTTGACAAGAGAAGCGAGGCAACAATAATGCGTTCAGAAGTTCGTATATTCGAGTAACCCCTAAAAGATCATGGATGCGCTGGCTCACTGTCTTGCATGCGGCTTGCAGATAGTGTTAAAATCCAGCCAATGTACGCCGAACAATATAAAGACTGTATTCGAATTGATTCACTACATTTCCAGCTCTGTAGAGACAGCTGCCTTGGTAAGCATCTTAGTGGCCTAGTCATGTACCAGGAGTCCAAGGCTGCCCAATTGCCTTCCTGAACCCTCCTTCAAATAAGCCTATTGTCTGATTCATACCCATGCCACTTGCGATTGCCAATTGTAACATTATTCTTGCCTGAATGACATGCACAAGGCCTGACTTCGCGTATGTAGGCACCTGGCTTGGGCTGCTCGGTCCAAAAGGACTTCTCGTTCCAACCACAACTTGCAGCCCCGTCTCAAGAGCTTCAGCAATCTCGTCTTGCCCGGTTGGTATTCCGCCATTGCCGGTCCCAGCTATAACCACACCTACTGCACCATTTGCCTGGGCATCGAGTACTAGCTTCCCGTCAAACTCCCGTGCCGCGTAAAGGATATCGACCTTTGGAAGTGCCGGATACGAAGGATGGCTAGAAACGAGAGATAGATTGAAGTAGTACTTGAATAAGGGCTGCGATGGTGTATTATAGAAGACCGGCAGACTATTGACGAAGAGGCCTAGATCACCTGTTGCAGTAGGACCAAAGGCGTTTGGATTTGTCGAATGCAGCTTGGTCACCCAATATCCGGGAATAATGCGGGCGTTGAATGCAACCATAAGGCCTCGGTTTCGTGCTTCTGGGCTCGCAGCCAGCATGACACCGTCGAAGAAGTTCGCATCTCCATCGAAAGACAGGTGGGTCCAGGGACGCATTGATCCTACTGCGACAATAGGTTTGCCGCAATTGACAAGGCTGTCCATTAGGAAAGCTGTCTCTTCCAGCGAGTTTGTGCCGTGAGTATATACCGCGCCAACAATATCGCTATCTTCTGAGCACAGGGCATCGTAAGCAAATCGAGTCATGTTCATGACCAGAGCATCGTTGGTACCGGTGGAACCATCGTCCTCGGTGGTCCAATTTGAAACGGCCAATTGCGTATTGTTCAGGAGATATGGATTTCGAGCTATAATGTCTTCACCAGTGATTGATAGTTGGCCGTATTGAGTGTCGTCCAGAGCTCCATATATCGAACCACCTGAGATCGTGCCTCCGGTGAATAGAACCCTATCTAGCTTGTGAGCCATATGTGGGCAAAGAATAGGGGTATAATCACAGGATTTTAGGAAGCGTACTGTTGGCTCCCAACCACGTCAGGCCCAAGCGCTCGCTTGCTGTCGTTACATTGCGGCGCGGTAATGCTGGTGCAGCATTGCTAGACGCCACGAGCAAGGCAGACGCTAGAAAAGTGAGAAGCATAGTCAGGGTTGGAAATCTCCACAATGCCTACCAAATATAACGATGAAGACATGTTGAAACAGCTCATTTATATACTTTCCGTCCCACTCTTAATGATGACCCGCTCGTCTTTTGAGAGATGCCAGGGCCTTTAACAATACCCTCCGCATCGCTCCGGGTGCTGTGCCCAAACAACAACGCGATCAACGACGTAGAGTGCTGATAGGAAGTGCATATCCGCTCTTGGCAGCATAACTTGATGAGGGAGGTGGGGGTGTGAAGGCGGCACTGTATTGGTGCGCGTGTTATCGACGCTGCGTCATATTTAAAGCTGAGGAAGCGGGGCTGCGTAGCTTGCTAGAGAAGCAGAGACTGTGCAACCCTGAGTCGACGTGTTGCAAATATCATCAAGGTCTCCGAGAACTGGTGCTGGGGGATAAGTATTTTATTTCATAATAAGATGCACGCAACGAACAGTCGGATAAGATTGCTGTGCCAGAACCAAGCGGACGATTCCAATGCACACACTAGCCCTGCCCAAACATAACCAATAGCGCCGTTGTTTTGTTCTACCGAGCACCTGAGAGCGAACGCGTCGCTTCACGTCACTACCGCGCTCATGTTCTTTAAATTCAATCTCATCACTTTCACGCGATACCTAAATTCAGTCCTGTTCTATCTTGAGTTCTGATCTGCTCGTGAAGGCGCACATCGATGCTCCCACATTGAAGTGGACCATCAGGGGTCCGAATATCTTGGTAAGGTCCAAACCCAAAGGTTTTTTCGATTATGTCTACTTCTATCTTGGAACATTCGTATTTAACCGTTAGTGGTGTCACGGTCTCCATCAGTCGGGACACAGTTGATGTCCAAAAGACTCTCATCGATGTTGGCGCACTCCCACTCAGTAGTGTTGCCACTGGGCACATCAATGGTGATATTTTCCACTCGAATGTTGCTGCATCGCTGTCATATTGTCAGCGCCTGACCATGCAAAGAATCGACGCTCGGACGGATTTTGTTTTGAACTTACATCAGGTGCGCTGCAAATCAATGTTCCCGCCTCAGGATCTGTGGACAAGCTCGTCGTACCCCACATATTCCTGATCGTAACGTCCTCAATCGTCAGGTTCGCAGGGAACTCTTGGCAGAGAGTCTGGTTCTTCTGGCCGTAGCACTGGGTGATGGTGATGGCTCGGTCGTTGTTGATGCTATGGAGGGTGTCGTAGGTGACATTTCGGACGTAGCCAAGACCGCCCCCACCGTTCAGGAGCTCCTGGAAGCTGGATTGGACGCCGGGCCATACCTTTATGCGGGCGAAATCGCTGGCATTGGTCATAGTGATATTGTAGACATACAGGTTCTCGACGATATCGGTTAGATTCGCGTATTGACCGAGAGAACCAACCGAGATGCCATGGGAGCCGATGCAATTCAGATTCTGGACAATCACGTTTGTGCTGTTCGGTTTGAATGATACGCAATCTAGTGACAAGTTTAGAATCTGGGAGGCAAACAGGATTTCGTTATTACGTACCATCGGTATTGTCCACGAATGAGTTCTGAATCACGACATTGTCTGACCGGTAGGTGTCCCAGCCATCTGAGTTGGCAATTTTCACGCCGCCGGTGCTCTGTTCAGGCTTAGTCAATGCCTCAAGTGTTCTCGGTGAGGATGGATACCTTGGCTTGGATGTCCAGGTCGCTAATGATAATATCGCTAGAATTGGCGATGATGTTAAACCACTACCGTAGATTTAGTAGCTACTTAAATGTGCAGGACATGCAGCACTTACGTTAGGAGAGTTGCGCATCCGTAGGTTAGACATGCTGCCGCCCTTCAAGCCATCAATGGAGAAGAGGATGGGTCGGAGCAGCTAGAATTGTAAATCAGTACATAGATCAAAGGTCTGGTAATTCTTGGAACTTACAGTTTTGTTGGTCACAATCTCCTCCCAATATGCTTGACCATGACCGTCGATGACTGACTTGCCGTTGCTCAAGTCGCCATAAATGTTCACGTCCTTGCCTCCCCACTTCCAAAACGTGCTCATGTTCTGAAAATCATACTTGAAGCTATTTGAAGCCCAGTAGTAAACATCCTTTGCATTGAAGTGAATTTCCCCAGTAATGACAACGTCGACGTGCTTGAGGAAAGTGAGATCCAACGGTGAGCTGACAAGGTACGACTGGTCGAGGATGACTGTTCCACCGTTGTTGCATTTCTTGAGCGCAGTCTTGATCCTGGCGGCGTCGTCGCGGTCGTCGCCCTTCCCGGGTTTGACAAAACACTTCTTGTTCTTGCTTCGGGGTGCAGAGCGTGGGAACTCTTTACCAGAATTGTACGGAGCGGGGGTTAAGACAGGCCGCGCAGGGATCTTTGGCTTGCCATGTGACGGTGATGCTTCCGCCAAAGAGGCGCAGAGTGCAAGCACACTGCAAACGCTGCTGAAACGCATATTGACAAGTTTCTATAGAGGCCGGGTTGTGGATCAACCAATTAATCCTCGAACGCGCGGATGCTGTTATCAGCAACCATGATCGTTTATATATTGATTCTGCGCGAACCATCGCTCGTGAAATCAACGAACAGGGTGCGTAGGCCTGCACAACACAACTCCCAAGACCAGCTGCGATACGTGGATGAATTAATACGCCGCACGCAGGTACCGCGCCAGTACTGTTCTGGTTCATCGGCCTAAATTGTCGCGGAGCCAAGACCATCGCGACCAGATACCCGCGGATGGACGGCAGACGACCGAAGCAGAGAAAAGCAACCTTGGAATGCTTGGGAGTGGAAAGTGCGGAGTGCGGGGGCAAGAGTCTTGGAAGGTCTTGGCTCTGGGGCGGAAAGCGCCTGGCGCCGGGAAAATAATCCTCCTCTTCACCGACAAAAAGACTGGATCTAAGCTGGTACCCGTAATTTGGAGAAGGAGTAGTAGAGCCTAGGGGGACTTGAAGCTAGTAAACCTTATTTTGTCGTCTCTTATCTCATACTGTATCGCCGTGGTGTATGATTGGCATATACATCAAAGACGCATTATCAATCCTCATCACATTTTGTTGCCCCACACTGACAGCCAAGCCAGGGATACGCTTTGCTGCTCAATCTAATGTACTGTTCATTCATTACCATAGGTACTATAGGCATTAAAGCTTGTCCAACAGAGGAATCCATTAAATATAAAGTGTACTCACACGGTTCAGCTGAAGTAACGCAAACAATCGTGAAGCCTCATTCTCCAGATGATTAGAATCGGCGCACTGTGATACCTGCCGCCTTCCCCCTGGACTAAAATTTCCACAAGCGAAGTTCCTCACTTTCCGGCCGAGTATTCATCTCTGTAAGATTGATGCACGGACGCTCCACTGCCTCTTCCTCATCGGAGCTATCTGGATCTGCAAAAAGCGGCACAGTGAGCTCTCGAGTGCAAACAAATTCAATGGCTGCACTGAGATGCTCATTTCTTTTTCCATCATTGTGTCACGTCGCGAGTAAGGAGTCCACGGATAGGACCTTGTCGAGCTGCATGAATGACGTAGAAGCACTGATGTATCGCTCTTGAACTTTGATGCTCAATGTCGCCATTAAACGAGGCTGTCGGCTGCTGCAGACTTGAATTCGGCGCACCTTCGACCGATTCGGAATGCCAGTGGCTCTCTCATGGGGCTGAAGTGTGATCATACCACTTCCACTGTTGCGCTGTTTTCACTACTTCTTTAGGTCGTTCTTCATATTTGGCCATTCGCTGCAGAACAGCATCCCGATGGGTCATGTGCTTCCTTTGCACCTCCTGCTCACATACAACGGCGGTTTCTCACCGAATACATGCGTATTCCTATGATATCTTGGTTCTCACCTTCATCGGACTCCAGCAGCTGACCCGATGACACCGCCTTCCAGATCCCGAAACAGATTCAGAGGCTGCCTTCCACAAGGATCTTTCTCTGGCGCTTGCCTTTCAATCGCAATGGCGCGCGGCTGCCGTGAAAGTGAGACCCGCGACCGAGGAACGAGATGCCGCCATTGGCAAGATTTCTTGGTGGGAATGGAACATGGGTGTGGGGGAGGAGTGACTTACCGATGCAATCAAGCGGCAACATCCACATCAGATCAAGAGGTTCGTGGAGGAGTTCGTGAAGCGGGACGCGTTGGCAGCCCGGAATCCTCTAAAGCCGTGGACGAAGCAATCACACTGCACATCGTAATCCATAGTCTTTCGACACATGTAAACGTAGCACTCCTCTTTCTACTCAAATTAACACACCACCCATCTTCTAGCCTCACGTCCCTCTAAATAGCGCATTCCTCCTTGTATCCTCCTCATCCTCATCCTCATCCTCCCCCCTCATCGCATCCTCCTCCCCAAACACCATCCCATGCAAACCCTCCGTCTCGCCCCCTAACAAACTCGCTCTCTCCCCCTCCTTCCTCGCAAAATGCCCACTCAGGCTGATGACCAGCGTGCTCATCCCGTGCACCAAGACACTGCCCAGCACCACAAAGCAGATAATCGGCCAGACTAGCGTAATCGTACGCTGTTCTTCGAGGGGCAGGTCAGACGGTGGGTTAGGAAGCGGGAGGGAAGTGTCGGTTTCGAGCTGGGCGCGGGCCTCGATGGCGAGGAAGAGGGCGCCGACGCCCATGGGGCCGAAGTGGCCTGCGAAGAGGGCTTCGGTAGTTGTGCGGATGTGCGGGAGCAGCTTCATCTTATACATTGCGTAGACGACGGGGATTCTGCGGAAGAGCAGGATGAGTGCGAGGAGCGCGAAGAGGCGGCCCGGAGTGATGGAGTCGAGCTGGCTGAAGGACGCCCAGGGGATCATGGCGCCGAAGAAGACGAACATAGTGCTGTTGAGCATCAAGTCTATGATGATGGGCAGGCGGGCATCGGCGGTAGGGAAGTTGCCACCGTGGGAGAAACCCAGACCTGCGAAGAAGGTAACGAGGAAGTCGTCTACGCCCAGCGTCGATGCGATGCCGAGTGCGAAGACAGCAAGCAGGAGGTAGAATGAGAGGTATGATGCGGATCCCATGAGCTCGCGCTTGTGGCTAAACGTGAAGATCTTGTTGAAGGTAAAGCCTATGACGAGTCCGAGGATGATGCCGAACGCGCACTGGTAGAGGACGGTAATGAGCATCCATTTCTTGAACATGCCGACGAAGGTCGAGCGCGTGATGATGCTCAGTCCGAGGTACAGGAAGGGAAATGACACGCCGTCGTTGACGCCGGACTCGGCGGAGAGCAGGTCGCGTACACGCTTCGGGACGCGCGTGCTGAACTGGGAGTTGGACAGGACGGAGGCAGCGAGAACGGGGTCAGTGGGCGTTAGACACGCAGATATGACGAGGGCGGAGGGGATGTCCGTCTTAAACAGGAGCATGATGAAGCCGGCGCAGACGAGCCAGCCGAAGGTCATCACGGGGCCGAGGAGTATGGCGATGTCCTTCCATTTCCCGCCTTTGGTGAAGTAGTGCTGTGGGAGCTCGAGGCCGACGGCGAAGCACTGGATGCCGGCGATGAGGCGCGTGAACTCTTGCACGATGTCGTCGCCGAAGCCCCACTCGTAAGGCTGGAGGAAGGCCAGGCCCTTCGGCCCGACGACGATGCCGAAGAGGGTTGCTAGAGGTGGTTCGGAAAGGTGGAGGCGGTTGCGGATGAACAGCGAGAACAAAGCGTAGGAGAGCAGGAAGAACGTTATGGCGCCGTAGGTGACGTGCGGCCCAGTCGGCTCCAGCTGTTTCCACGCCATGTCTAGATAGCTCTTCACCTGTTGACGATGCAAATAATGGGGCGGTGTTTTTCGGGGAATGCCAGCTAGAGGTTACTAGGCTAATACAGGTATGTTTGTTCTTTCAGGTCGTAGTAGTCATGATGTACACAGGGATGTCAAGGCGGATGGTGAGCCTGACAGTCAAACTTGACTGCGGTGCAGGTATAGACAGGCATCGCAATCAGATTGATGCGAAAGATGGAAAATATCGATTACCCGGATGATGACGAAACGGGTAATGGGTCTGTAGCACGTGTAGCGTGAGCGGCCCCCCCAACTGCAACGGGCTTGCCAGGGTCCAAGCCTGTTCTCATTCGCTAAGGTTCCCCGACCACAATTCTGCCATTGGTCAAATAACCCGTATTTCTTTGGGTGCATTACTATAGGTCATATGCGCTTGTCTGTAGCTGTTTCAGAAGTCGTGTTTCGTGTGTAGCGGCACTGCATGCCGGTGCTTACCAAGCTGAGCAATAGTTCGACGATGCTCAAGCGAGCAGACCCGACCAAGGGATGCAGTTCAGATGCGCAATGGAAATGGATTCAAGCTGTACGCTATAGAGCATCGTCCCTTTCATGTTTTCTAGCCGAAACGCCTGCCCGCTCAATGCAACTCAATCTCGGGCTCGCTTTTGGGCGGATGATAGAAATACAAGCAAAATTACAGTGGAAGCAATGATAATTGTCCCATTCGGTACCGCAGTAGCCAACCTATGCATCGTCCGGCGGGGGCGAAAAAAATGAAATGCGAAGCCTGTGTGCCTGTTTACGATCAGCTTGGGCGCAGGTTGGGAGGACGTCTCATCACTCACCGCTGGCAGCTTCGGGATGACTACGGCCAGTGTGGCTAATGTGTTGATGATGAAATATGTGAGGTCATAGCGGGTATAGTGGGTGCTGAGCAAGAACAGCCCGATCGGCACCATGAGCAGGAACTTCTTGGCGGGTGTGTACTGGTCGCCGTTGTCGATCTGTTCCCACATGTTGAGGTTGTCGTAGGCACCCGAATTGAAGTCGAAGGGCACGCCGCGGACGTAGTGGAACATGAGATAGGATCCCGCCACATATGAGATGTTGGTCAGGGTCCACGAGGTCTCCTGCGACACACCCGGAATGATGTCGAATAATATCTTGCCGAGGGCGATGAGGACGATGTGTATTACCCAGGCACCTGTGTGTTGTGTTAGCCAGGCGTCGCTCGAGAGGCCACACGTGCGCAGCGACAACTGCCCCACGACTCGCAGGGGCCGCCCAGGCGGATGCAGGAGTGCTGACCTTTTGCATTCACCCATTCCGCGTTGAGGTTGGGCAGAGCGGCCTGGTCGCTGAGCTGCTCGAGCGATTCGGGGGGTTCGGTATAGACAAGACTACTGCTACGCCGCCTCCGGACCTCTTTTGCGTCCAAGGGCATCTTCCCTGGCGAAGCACTCGGTCGGCGGGGTCGCGGGTCGCCGGCGAAGCTCAAGCGCGAGGTGCGGTTGAGGAGTATGGGTGACAGCTTGGCGGTATTGGAGCTTGTTCGCGGGAGGCGTGGGTGGGGTGGAGGCGATGCGGGAGAACCGTCAGCGAGGCCGAACGGAGCGGCCCTCGGTGCGGTCTGGGGTGCAGAGACAGCGCGGGCGGAGGATGGCGTTCGTTGTGAGGCTTTGGCAGGCACGTCAGTATGGCATGGCGGACAGGGTGGCGTGCGGGTGGGTGGAGGCTTACTGCTGGGACTGCGTACGCAACACCTTTCCGGCTTGTCCGAGCTTCGACGCGGTCAACGAGTGGCGGTGGCGGGGACTGGAGATGGTGGTGGGCGAGGCAGCGGGCTCAATGGGCATGCAGTGCGTGGAGACAGGCAGCAGTTCCCCTGACGCGGCGAGGACTGAGGAGGAAGCAGGGCAGGTGACTTCGGTGGAAACATGATGGCTAGCCAAATTCACCTATGCGCGACGCTCGGGCCGCCGTGGTCCAACATGCATCTCGACCGCGCCCGTCTTCGCAGCGGCCAGCTCCCGCTGCACGCTTCTCCACGCTTGCTCGCACCATCCGCGCCGGCATCCTGCACTGCACAATGGCCTCCCCAGGAGACGCGCCTGCCGACGCCCCGCCGCAGCCCGCTGTTCACGCCGCTCACGAGCACGACGGCGCGCAGAGCAAGCCCGTCAAGCGCTCGTGGAGGTACCGTCGCGCCCGCCCACTCAGGAGACCGCCCGCTGACCGCCCGACACAGGCGCAAGTACAGGAAGATGCGCGTGCGCTTCGACGAGACGATGACAGCGAGCAACAACTACATCCTCGAGGAATGGAAGTCGCAAGCAGTTGCGCGCAGGCTGCGCGAGCAGAACGAGTGCGTGCCACGCCCTCCCCGATCGCGGCACGGTATAGCTGACGCGCTGCAGCCAAATCCTCGACATCCTCCTCGAGATGAACGATAGCGCACGACTGCCCGCGAGGCTGCGCCTGGACCTGCGAGAACAAGCCGAGATTGACGCCAAACCCACCATCGAAGACCCCGAGGTCGTGCAGCAGCGCTTGAACAGCCTCCGGACAGAGCTTGCCAACGGCATCATCACAGCCGACGAATACACGCGTCGTGCCGAGGCTCTCCACAACTCACAAACCATTCAGCTGTCGCGCTCCCTCGCCGGTCTCGAAGCCAAGATACCACACTCGACGGAAGCTCCCGACCCGCCCATAGAGGGCTTGGACCTATCAGAGACAGCGCCCGGCTACATGTCGCCTACCCACGAAGAAGAATACCTTGCCCTCCTGGATCAAGCATTCGCCGATCCCAACGCCTTCGATGCCCGCCCCATCCGCATACCCTCCAGCCATCCCCCGCCCACCGAGAAAGATCTCTCGGTACGAAACCCAGACAGTGTCTACAGCTGGCTCCGGAAGCACCAACCACAAGTTTTCCTGCAGGACAAGGACCCCCAACACCCAGAGAACATGGCGGAGAAGGCCGCGCCAAAGGCAAATGCAGGGGCTCGGGGGAAGCGCCAGTCGGCTGCGGCAGGCACGCCAGGTCCCAAAACCGATCATGAAGAGGACGAAGGACTCGAAGGTGAACCCGGGGCGCCAGGCAAGGGTGGTCGGAAGAGCAAGGGTGGTGAGAACGACTCAGCATACCGGCCCAAGGGGGGCAGCAGTCGCGCTCCGAAGCGAAAGAGGGAGGATGGAGAGCCCGCAGCGAAAGGCAACAAGAGAAAACGTCAGAGCGCAGCAGGAGCGGCTGCATGAGCAATCGCTGGATGAAAAATTGGCATTCAAGACTCAGATGACCTGGTCACGTTGCGGCCTGGGAGTCCTTATCACCATTGCACCATGTATGAGTATCTGTGTTCGACGACAGCCATCCAGGAGGATGGTGCAAACAACAATGGTCCAGGAAGCACTGCAGCGTAGCATAGAACCTACCCAGTATAGTGCATTGACAGCGAGCGGCGGCGTTCCGGTGTGGATTACCAGCGATTCAAGCGGCGGGGTGGACTGCTAGCGATCAGAGCGCGAGGCAGACAGAAACAACCCCGAGGGAGTTAATCCTACATGTTCGCGGCTCAGAATACATTGCTTCCATCTTTGGTTGTATTTTTACAAGTCCAGTACTGCGCCGCCACCGGCAGCAGCTCTTGCTATATGTTACAGTGTACAACATGATATACAGCTCTTCCGCGCTTCTACCCCTTGAAAATGCAAGTCAAACCAGTCCCTCGTACCCTCGCGTCGCTCAACGCAGCGCCCTGCCCCTCGGTCCACCAACCATCACCGGTTCGGGCTGCGCGATTGCCGCAGGCATACTGTTCGCAACAATGTTCTTGCCGTCCACCAAGCCGCTCGTATTCGCCTTCTCCTCCTCCAACAGCATCATCTGCTCCCTCTTCTCCGCCAAATACTTCTTCCTCTGCTCCGTCATGATCCACTCCTTGGGAAACTCCGGCCGGAACTTGGGCTTGTGGTGTCTGAAATCGAACGGCACGTCGGCAAAGGTATCCCTCGAGTCCTTCGCTTCATTCAGGAGATTGGTAATGGTCTCGCCGAGGAAGCGCTTGTTCTGGGCCTGCGTGTCGAAGGCCTCGCACGACATTTTGATGATCTCGGTGTCCGGGTTGAAGCGCACGCCGGCGAGTTTGATGAGCTTGTCGCGTTGGGTTGGGGAAAGGGCGAGGTCGTTGGCGGAGAACTCGACGACGACTTTGTTGGTGGCGGGATGCGATTCGCCGAGGTAGGAGGTATAGCGGAAGCGGAAGGGGGTTTCTGCGGTGGGGGGCTCGAAAGGGCGTGCGAGTTCTGGGGCGGGAGGTTAGCATTGCGCTGTTCATCATGGCATGTTGATATCACGTACGGCTCAGCAGCGGCAGCTCCCACGCAATCAACCGCGCATACTCCCTCAATTCTCTGTGCTGCTCCAACTCTCCGTGACCCAAGCTCGTCAGGTCGTCGCCGTAGTAGTCCTCGTCTTTGCCCAGCGTGGGCTCGCCCTCGGACCAAAACCCAAGCGATGCCTTGCGCGGGTCGTCCTCGTCGATGATCCAGTCTTCTTCGTTCATGTTCTTGGTCATCTCGTCGTTGGTCCAGCTTATGCCCTCGCGGCCCTTGCGGATCGCATCCTCAATGACTTCCGGATCCAGTGCCTTCAAGTCCTCCGCGAGCTGTTTGAGCGCTGACGCAGCAGTCCCTTGCTTGGGAGTAGAAACAGGATCTGTCGCCTCTGCGATGGGATCCGAGGGCGTTGCGCTGGGGATGGCGGCTTCCTTTGGGGGCCCAGGGTTGTTCTCATCTGCGCGGCGGGCGGGCGTGGAGGATAGCGGTCGGGCCTGCCATTGGGCTGTGTACTTTGGCGCGGCGTATGCGGAGGGCGTTCTCGACGGACAGCGCCGCGATAGTAGCACAAGCCGCCGTGATATTGAAGCCATTGCTGGAATGGGCTGGCGGTGCTGGCCGTCGTTAACTTTTCGCGATGGGCGGACCCCCGAGTGCCAAGACACGATGGAAGAAAGTGCGCCCGGGCCGGGGCGGTCCTGTCTATTCAATGAACCTCAGCATCAACAGCAATATGCATCACGCTGAATACGACTAAATCGGTAATCTTGGAGTTGGATGCCACACTCGTACATTGAATCTTTTTACGGTCCGGAATTAACCTTGGACTCAGCATGTCGAAGCTGTGCTTTGTTACGACCGGTGCAACAGCACCATTCACAAAGCTTATCGAGGCTGTTCTTTCTCCTTCATCTTTGGATGCATTCTTGGAATGCGGAGTTACGCATATCTTCATTCAGTACGGGACCGCCAAGGATGTCTATCATAGTACTGCCGAAGCAGCGCGCCAGTATCTGAAAGCGATTAGTACTGAGCAGGAGCTGAAGATCGACGGCATGGACTTCGACTCGAGCGGCCTTAAAGAGCAGTTCAAGCTAGTCCAGCAGACTCAAGGACTCGCCATTTCCCATGCTGGCTCAGGATCTATTCTCGAAGCTCTACGGTATCAAGTCCCGCTCATCGTTGTGCCTAATACCGCGCTTCTGGATAACCACCAAGAGGAGCTGGCCGTGGCGATGGACAGGGCTGGTTATGTTATCCATGGAAATGTCGACCATCTCGCTCCGGCTATCAAGGTCTCGGAGGGTTTCCGAACGAAGATGGCCCAGTTTCCGCCTGTCACCGCTGGCAAGGAGCGGAAGACCAAGAGTTTTGCGAATATCATGGACGAAACTGTAGGCTTTACAGATTTCAACAACGAATGATCGCGGTTCTCTTCGGCAAGCTCGGAATACGAATATCTCCTTGGCCTCGATGACACCTCATGTCTACGAACATGCGCAAAGAAATGCATGAAATACAAACGAATTCACATCCAATATATGCTTCACTATACGGACACGAGGTACGCTCGCGACGAAAAGGTACGAGCACGAAGATTGAATCTACGAGGCTACTGGGCCCCGAAGTGTTCCAGCAAGGCCTGATGGCTGTACACCCAAATATTCGTTGACTTCATGTCATACGTCGCGATGCAACTGCACGGCACCCTAGAAGCCATGATGTGGCAGTCTTAGACGCCCCAACCGCTTTACAACAGATGGCGCACCGCATCGATCTGTCAATGTTCCGGCGAGTCGAACACTCATCTTCTGGGCCGTTACGTCGTCTCCTAGGCAATAATTGGTAGCGCCCAGAATTTTGGATGGCTTATTACGTTGAGCTTGTTTGTGTTGAAATTTTGGAGATTATGCGATCAGGCCATCCTGAACTTGGAAAGAGTCTGCAACGACCTTGACTACCATAGATTCGCTCTACATCGTGTAATGTAATGTCTTTTCCATAGTCTTTCTCTCATCAGATGCACATCTTTATTTTGTCTAGTAAAGTCTTGGTGTCGCAGCTTACATGTGCCTCATGGCACGAGATCTGCTCAGTCGTTCTTTCCCTTCCAATTGTGTACCCCGCCAATCCACCAAACTACCAGATTACCTATGGTTACCATGGCAGCAGGTGAGAGGGCAAAAAAAAAAAAACACCCCTCTCCTGTCTCTCACCTTCACTTGTCGAGGAAGCTGCGCAATCTCCCTCGATCACCTGCATTAAAGCAGTCTTCTTACTTACTCTCTACTTCTCTCCTTGCCCTTATGGCAACCACAGATACCGCTTTCGCTGCCTAGTCTCAGCTGGACCTCGGTTCCGTACTCAAAATACCCGCTATCATATTCGATTAGCAATACATGTGTTCTAAGTAGCGAAAGACTTGGAGTCATGCCACGGAACCCGCTCAAATCAGCACTGTCGATGAAAGCTGAAGGCATTGCAATGCAACACTCACAGAGGAGCGCACAGGCGATGCCACAGAAGCGAGAGGGTAAGTCCAAGGATGGTTTGACGTAGGGATATACTCACTGACAAATTCCAGGATCGCCGCTCAATTCTAAACGGCAAGGACTAGTACCAGCTGAGCCTACGACAGCAGCGAAGCCCCGCTCATCGCATCCTTTTAGCCAGCCACCTTCTAGAGAAGCTAAACGCTTGGCCAAGGCTGCAAGCGAAGAAGCATACAGTTTCATTCAAAATCTTCCCTGCGACGGAGAAGAGAAGGAGTATCTACTCAACCTCTTGCGCACCCGGGCAGTCCCTCCTTGGGGAAGCGCCGATCACTACCCGGCTGTGCTGGGGAAGACGGGTCAGGGGAAGTCCCACACGATCATCTCTCTTACCGGCATAGACCTTGGAAACGCTGTAGGTCCTCTATACTGATGATATAGAACAAGACTGATGTAGCTCAGATGGGCGGAACTGATAGCGTGACGAATACCGTAATGGAATTTCGTCCACTCTACAACGACCAGAAGCACCCGTATCTGGTTCAGATTTTCTTGTACAGCAAGCCGTACGTCATGAAGATGTTTGAGGACGGGTTTCGTGAAAACCGCCACTGGCAGTCGACTCATCCGGAAAGCATCGGTGAGGACGACTCCGGGGATGAAGACGCCGAAGCAACAGAAGCTCCTACTCGGCTGATCGCGATGATACTTGACCTGAAGATTCTAGGACCAGACCAGGGATACCGGGACCATGAGGCAGCAGACCAATACCTCGAAAGCATCGACGATAGCAAGTCCCTGCGTTCCTTCGGAAAGAGGCTCGACTGCCTGTATAAAAACATTCAGGGACGCGATGGCATCACCAGCAAAATAGAACAGGGATGCGCGACAGTTGAAGCCGTGAGGAAGTTCATCGCTCCCTTTATTAGGAAGGCATCAGAACCATTCGCAGAAGGAACCGAGGCAGAGTGCTGCCCATATCCACTCGTCGAAAAGGTTGCTGTCGCTTCAAATTCACCTGTTCTGAACAAAGGAAATATATTAAAGGATGCACCTGGTGTCGGTGACACGAACAGAGCTCACGTAGATCGGGCTCACACGGCACTAAAAAATGCTGATAAGATTATGGTCGTTTCCGAAATGAAGAGATGTCTCGCAAACAACGAGCTCTATGCAACAATCAAAATGGCCCTCAAGCAGAGGGGGCCAGGAGGTGTCATCTTAGTTCTCACGCATTCTGCGGTACGTTTTCGGTCTTCCCGCAACACTGTTTCTGGATTTGAACTCATCGATTCGGCAGGAAATAGATGAAAAAATAAAAAAAAAGACACGTGGGCGGTTTACCCGGGAACAACGCCAAACCTACGCATCGCTTCAGCAACAGATCGCTCAAGTAGATGCAGAGCTTCTAATTCTGAAAGAGCAAGAAGAGAACGTGGACGAGATCACTATCAAGCGAGAGCTAGAAGAGCAGATCCAGGGGAAGAAGTAAGTTGTTTGGATTATGAGAGTGCATGCAAGCTAACAAATACCAGAATCAGGCGAAAGGAGATTGAAAACACGTAGGTGCGTTATGTCAACATCAGAGTCTTCAAAGACCCTCCATATCGTCCCGTCATTAGGAATTAAGGCTATCGGTCTTGATTTGCCCAGAATTCATACTGACATTTTATAAGTGACTTCGAACTTCACGTCCTTGCACGGAATCAACAAACCGTAGCTGATTTTCGAGGGAAGCTGTTATCTAAGAAGATCTGGAAGAAGCATTACCCGAAGATCATCATAGTCTGCATAGACAACTACGAGTATGGCAAGCATGCTCCAGGCTACTCATCATGGACCCCTGATGAGAGCTGCGAAGCACCACGTCTGTCTAAAGAGGCTTCTGGCATTCCGGAGTTAAGGAGTATAATCGCAGGCTTCCCTGCCGATGGACTATGGGAGACTTTACGGCATCATATTCACGAAACGTGGGAATGTACCATGAACTCTCTTGAGATGTCGGGCACTGTCACTATCGCGCAACGGAAAGCTGAGGTTGACGAGCAATTCGCTGGAAGCTGTCAGGTTGGTGAAGATATATTCTGCATGTCGGTCTGACTAACCCATACAGAGCATCGTGACAATCATCGAAGAGCAATTCCACGATCTGACAAGCGGACACATGGAAGCTGTTAGAGACCATATCGGTAAGTGCTCAGCGAAGCTTTCTAATTTGACTAACAATGATTCCAGTGCAAAAAGAGAGATCTTGGGCTGAAGCAGGACTCGAGACTCATGCAGGGTTCGCTAAGTCGATGAATTCTGCTACACACAAAGCACTCATGAAGAAGCATGGTACTGACTTCCTCGCAACCTCATATGGATCAATGCTGATAGATTGACACAGGTCTGACAGTCACGGGGCAGCGTAAAGAATTCGACCTCAACGAAGAGCTTTACGCGGAACCACGCAAGGTCATCATGGCCAGCTTAGATGATCTAAGCGATGACAAGATCCCCCGATTCTTCACTGAGCTGATCCAGGGTATCCGGAGCACTGTCGAAGAACTGTTCACCGAAATTGAGCGTGAGTTGGTCTCCTTAACATCTCCAATCGCCAGACTCTCCCCAGAACTTCCTTGACCTTGATACTGATATACATCTGATAGATGGTCCACATTATGACGCCGTAGGTCTTAGCGCAAAGGTACAGGCAGGAATACGTGTGCGCCAACGGACGCTTGAAAAAGCTTGCACCTCAACACAGAAACAGGCGATCAGAATGATAAGGTCTGTTCATGCGATCACCTCAAAGTGATCCAGCTGATCCATATCAGAGATAAACGAGACCGTGCTCTCGGACCACACGGCACGAGTAGCTACTTCTACGCTGCCTTTAAGTCCGCCTACGATACGGCAAATACAGCTCAACCGAAAAAGAGTACGATTCTACGTATATTCAACGTTAATATCGCTAAATCATATGCAGGGTCGCGGTCATACACCCTCCATGATGCCAGATGCAAAGCCTTCGAAATGGCTCTCACTGTGCCGGACGGACCTTACTATCAGCTCTACATCATGATGTTCGAAGAGCTTGTTGGTAATCTCAATGACCTACAACAACAGCTGATTAGCAACATCAAGAACATTTTCGCGGAAATACAGCATGAGATCGACATGGCGTGCTCCAGGAAGGACGATCATCGGCCTGAAGCGAAGACTTTCAGGCGTGAGGTTATGCGACAGACGGGAAAACTGAGGAAGCTCTTCACTGACCAGATTCGACCCTGTTTAATTCAGGCGGTGAAGATGGCTGAAATTCAGCGACGGGAGGAGAGGATCAACCAGCAGATGCCTACGGTATGATTGCTAGTACAGATACCAAGTCGTCAATGTCTTGCGCTTGGTTCCTTGGGGTTGGATACAGGGAGATCGACTGTTGGCGTGTCCGAAGCCTGCATATTTGTGGCTGATGGAGCTTGATTATGGCACGACTTCTCTATCTCCATCGTGAGCAACGGATCAGCTGAGGTCAAGGTGTCGGTGTATCGCATCACTCAACGTGAGCGATGCACCGCTCCAGCATATATCAAACAGACGAAGGATTGAGCTGAGATTAACTTGGCCTGGTGGAATAACTAGCATATCTAGCTAGGCTTGATTCATCATACTGATAGCGTCTCCCGATTCACCATCTCTGTGTCAAGTGAGGACACAGCGTACTCGTCGACTTGCAGCTCCCACAGAAAGATCTGAAAAGACCATGACCCATCGAACATCACACAAAGCAGTTGAAGAAGGCGACAATGCTCTCGGGCGGGGCCTCTGGCATGTGTTGGTGTCCGGCCAGCACTCCCAAGCAACCAAGCCGATTCACTCTGAAGACAGCATCGCACGAACGCGTGTATTAACCTCGCGCACATGTACCCAGTTCCAGACCTGCTATCGGGGTATTCGCTTCGTCTCGCTGCTTCTTGAGGCTACCAAGTAAGAACGCTAACGCTACAAACGCCGAGAAATGCACCATAAACCGTCCAACCTGCTTGCTTCCTTTGTCACCTAGCTCAATCTAGTAATAGACACCCCAGAGAGAGATGGTGTGTACCTCAAATCCTGCCCCCCTCAACAATCTCCCGCCCCACCAGCTCCAGCTCCCCGCTCTCGGCCGTCCGCCGCCTTTCCAGCACCCACCGCCCCTCCCCACACTCATCATGCTCCCGCACATACGCCACGCTATCCGCCGCGGACCCCTTCCGACTATGCCCCGCGCGCCAGCGCTCGCTCGGAGTGGCGGGACTCGTTGTGCTGATCGGCGAAATCAGGCCGAGAGATTGACGGCGCGGGGCGGAGGAGTTCGTTGCGGTTGCGGAGGAGGAGCAAGCGGAGGGTGAGGTGGTGGAGGGCGGGGGGTGGAAGGAGGTGTGCAGAGTTAAGGGGGGCGGGGGGTTGAATTGGTGGTGGGAAGTCGTAGTTGCGGGTGGGGATGTGGGTAGGGGTATCGCGGAGGGGGACATTGGCGAGGGTGAGGGGAGGGGGTAGGGCGACATGGGAAGGGGGATGCCCGCTGGTGGGATGGCGGGGGGCGAGTGCAGGGGCATGAGGGGCAGGGGCTGGGGCGTAAAGTGCGCCATACCGGTTGGGCTGGAGAGCGAGTTGTAGTCGCTTGCCGTGAGGGTCGGGCTGTCGGGTCGGTCTTCGTAGGCGGAGTTTTCGTCGTCGTCGAGGACGCCGTCGTCGAAGTCGGGGTTGCCCAAGTGCGCGAACTCGTCTTCTTCGGACTCAGCGAGGCTTTCTAGGATGGCGGCCGACTCGTCGCTTTCGAAGGAAGAGTCGTTATGCTCGCGCATACGATTGCCCGCTGGGCTGGCGGTCCGCGGGACAAACTGCATGCCCATTGGCGATGAGTTTCTTGGACTTGTGCCCGGGCTGCCAGCAGGGAGACTGGATGTGCTGCCGAATGCACCTTTGCGGAGTCTCATCAGCGCGTCGAGGCTCATATCTTCCTCATCACGCCACCCATAGGGACTGATTCGGGCAAGCTGGGCCAGAGCCGGGCTGGTGAGAGATTGCCCCATAAACCCTGGGCTGGTGATGGAATTGTCCAAGTTCCTAACGCTGATGAAAGAGTTGCGAGTGCTATATTCGCTGCGCTCCGTGATGGGTGTGAGGTTGGGTTCGCGCATAGCGTTGCGGCCACTAACACTTCGACCTAGTCCAGAGGCACCAAAGTAGCCACCGTATGCATTGACAGCCTCGCCTTGCGGACCTGCATAAAATCCAAATTCTTGCCCGTAAAAACCTTCATAGTCGTTTGCTAGGGCCTCCGAGTTGGCCTCGGCGATCATCATGTCGTCGTCCATCAGATCATCGTACTCGCTGTAATCATAATCGTCGAAACCTGAGCTCATACCAAAGCCATCGTCCTCGGGCGGGAATCCAGTGGTGTCTTGACTGAATCGGCCGTCGTCGGGCACGAGACTGGGACGTGAGTTGCTGATCGAAGAAGAATCGTCTGCATCGGAGCTTGGTTGCCCAACGTCGGCGCTTGCTTTCCTCGCAAATCGTCCTTCTGCTTCAGCGCGATTGGCAGCTTCCGCAAGCGCACTATGGTATGCATTCAGATTCCGATCAGAATTTGGCTGAGCCCTCGACGTCTTGTGCACTAGAGAAGGCTCGGATATCTCGAGATGCTTCGACAGCGTGTCGTCGTCTGCTTCATACCCAGTCTCGGAGTTGAGCTTTTCTAGCGGATGTGATACTATATTATTATGCAGCTCTTCTGCTGGCGGGGGCTTCACTTTGCGGTCAAAGAGTGGTCCCTCGGGGTCGTCAAAAACTTCCTCGTCGAAGTCGGCCGCATCAACATCACCCTGCTCCTCGATCATACCGTCATCGAAATACAGATCATCGCCCAAGCCCGCTTGAGCGAATGTGACTGATTTGGTAGATCCGACAGGGTCACGTTGTGGCGACTCATCGGGCGTGAAGTTGTCTGCGGGAATATGCTCTTGAGGGAGGTTCATCAAGCCAAGCCCCTGAACATTCTCCGCGTGTGCCTGTCCAAGCCCCAGGAAAGAACCTGCCGCTGCAGGGTCCATTGGATGGAACAACTCTTCGGACATGGCGAACCCTATCCGTTCTCCGTTTGCGTCTATTGGTGTGGCCATCTCGCCGTTCAGCGGGCTCATTGGGTTCATGTTCGGCTGTATCGACAATGACGAGAAGTCGAAGGCACCCATACCCGGTGACAACATCTGGTCTCCCAGGCCGCCACCGTACTCGTCCTCTTCTCCAAGCATGGGAATTTCTTCCTCGTAGCCACCGTCCATATCAAAGTCATCGTCCATGCCGTACTCCTCGTAATCGTCTCCGATGCTATTGGTCGACATTCGAGCTTCCGACTTGGATGCTTTTTCGGCCGCTTTTTGTATGTGTCGCTCCTCCATCATCTTCTCCTGCGCGGCGGATTCTCCGCCACCAATCTGGAAGCTAAACCTGGAAGCCCTACTTGTCAAGTGCTTCGGCAAGCCGGCGGGTACGAAGGATGGATCCGTCATTGAAGCAGCTCGTGATCGTGAAGCAGGCGGTGTCTTTGTAGATTTTCGTTTCCTGGGCGTGACTTCGGCAGACACATCGGTTGGACTCGACGGGCTCGGTGCTTCTTGCACGGGCGACAAAACAAACGACGCATAGTCCTGGTTGGCTTCGGCAGGTGGTGGCTGTGGTGAAGCAGACTGTGGCGGTAGCGTAGGCGAGTCTTTCGGTACAGGCGGGGGCGGCGGTGGGGTTCGAGCGGGAGGCTCCGCAAGGTATGAAGTTCGTTTGCCAGGCTCTTGCGATGGTGGTGGCGGCGGCGAGTAGCCAGGAGGCTCAGGTATGTAAGAATTCCTCTTCAGAAAGTCGTTGTTGGCCAATTGCTCCGCTCTTATCGCTGCCTGGCTCTGTTCGTAGCTTGTGTCATCGTCAAAGTGCTCGGTGAAGACGGGCGTATGCTCTCGTTCCATCTTGGGCGGGCTCGCTTCTGCTTTCTGCGGTTCGTCTCCGTATGCATTGTTGTACGAAAAGTTTCTATTCGGCCTCGGCGCGCTGAAGTCGTGCACGATGCGACCACGGATGCTGGGGTCGTAGTTGTCCGGAATGGGAGGGACAATGGATGGCGATCGCTGGGTCACGAGTGCTTCGTCGTGCAGAGCCTCGAGTGTCTGCCCAGACCTCCGGCGCAGCAGCAGCGACATGGGGTTTCGCAGTCTCGATTTGGAGGTCTTGGGTGGTTGCGCAGCGGGCGTCGAGGGTTTCGAAGTGCTGGACAGCTTCTCGCTGAGGCCGCTTATGAGAGACGTCTGCGATCTGGAGAAGCCCGAGTAGTTGGAGGATATGGCCGAGGGTGCGGGAGCCAGATGCTGGGTCGACGAGGGGGCGGTCGGCGGTCTTTGTGCGTACATGGTCCTCTCCACCACCTGGGCGAGGCTCTGGCCATGCGGTCGCAGGCCTGGACGCTGGCTCCCTGCCGGCGAGGGTGCCGGCGGGTGTGTGGCATCGTAGGCGGGCGAGCGCTGCTCGTGCATGACTGGCAGAGGCGAGCGCAGCGGCGCATCGTTCTGAGCATGCAGACTCCCGGCACCGGCAGCGAGGCCCTGTGCATGGGATGCGGCATGCTGGGGGCTCAGCAGCGAGCTATTCCCGCCCTTGTTTAGCTTGGATGCGACGCGTGGAATTGGAGGCAGCTGTGGGGGGAAGGGCGACACAGGCGACGAGGACGCGTAGCCCGCATTGTTATTGTCGGCCAGGCGCGGGCTCGAAAGGTAGTCGTGGTCGGGGTGCGCAGGGCTCGATAGCGGGAAGGCCGACGGACTCGAGACTGGCTCGGGCGACGCGACACTCGAGGCATTGCGCTTCGCGGCGTTGCGCTTTGTGGAGAAGAAGGGCGCCATTTTTTGGGTGTCGCGCTGACGTGCCTCGACAAAGGCTGTCACGTACAGAGTGCTGCTGCCAGAGCTAGCTGGTAGACAAACGTGCTTCTTGCGCCTCTCACTGAGGCCATGGGCGCTCAACAGCCATGCTGGGGCGACGATGGGATGCGGGCTGGACGGGGAGCAACACTCAGCGACGGTTCCGATGTTGCACTGCGCTCGGAAGGCTAGCGCAGAATGCGAGCTGGATGGCAGCCGCTGCGATTCGGCGATTCGGCGACGCGTGGAGGCGGGATGCTGTGGAGCAGTGAGCTGTGCGGCAGGCTGCTGGCTGCTGGGATTGCTGTTTTGCGTGCTGTTGAGTCCTTCCTGCTCCAACAGCCAGGTTCATGCGGGTGCAGGGGTCCTGGAGCAAACGCCTCTCTACATGTGATATAGGCTCACCCTGTGCTGCTGCGGACGAACACTCCCTCCCTCCTGATTTGAACTGCAGGTATCGCTAGACCATTTGCGCGATCAATATCGCACCCACCGAATCTTCCACGCTTTTCCCACAAATGTGAGAGCTGGACCCTGAGCCATGTGAAACCGAACCAGTATGACGTTTAGACCCGTGCTCGACCCTCCTATGCGCCATGCCGTGCAAGCTGACTAACGTCCAACACCCGAACGCGGGCAGCCGCAGAGGGCTACTTAAGCCTGAGACCCATATTGTTGTTGTTGTTGTTTCTGTGTTGCACAGGACCATACGTTGCGCACTTTTCGGAAGCAGCCACCTTAAAATCGTCATCTTAGGCGTCTGTTCCTAATGGCGGGCTCGAACATTTGCTTGCTCCTTTCGCCAATCATCGATCCTATGGCTGAGAGCAGTGATGGAAAGCAGTAAGTACAATGTCAATTGAAGCAGGTTGTGCCAAGATATAGTCCTATGCATGGAAGCAGTGATAGCTCGGATTTGTATATAAACCATTCCGATGTTTGGATTAAATCGTAACGTGCTTTACAAGCGAGAGACGCGTACAAGCGAGTGACGCACCCCACCAACTTTACGTACCTCTTCACGCGTATATCTCAACCACCTTATAAGATAATATATAAATATTGATAGAGTAGATTAAGCAGTATCTAAAGTATCTTTCTTGCACGTACGAGAGTTATGCCCAGTCTCTCTGCACCTCTTACACCGCGCAAGAGCCTGGCGGCTAACACCTGATCGCTCTCCTCCTTGACGCTCTTCACGAGCAATCTGCTGATCAGCCTCACGTTGAGCGAGTATATCCTCGCCAGCTCCCTTTGTTAAGACCCCACGCTGCTGTATACGCTTTTTCTTACGCTGTTTGCGCGCTAACACTGCCTTCTCAAGGCTAGCAATCTGATCACGCATCAGCTCAGCTGAGAGCATCATCACCTCTGCGTCCTTCTTAAGCTGTTTAATCGCCTCAGTAATTGAGGCTGGTGATGAGCTCTTATGCCGTCGCACGCGCTCACATAGTAACGTTAATTGAGCCTCAAGCTCACGTACGTTGCTTGGTGTTCGAGCCTCCCAGGGAGCCTCTGCTACAGCAGCTGGAGTAGGCGTACGGAGCTGCACATCCAGTTTTGATAGAACAACGTCTGGCTGGAGAGGAACAAGGCCTGCGCCTCGAAAAGCTGAGCAGATGTTATCTGACGTAAATGATTGCTCAAAGGCTGCTTTAAATGCTGGCAGAAACTCAAGCTTCGTGATGTGGTTGATGTGGTGGCGGATGAGAGTCTCAATCTCACGGCTGTACGCGCGCTTCAATGGCGAGAAGCAGCCAACGTTAAGTGGCTGTAGTAGGTGGGATGAGTGAGGCGGCATACAGAGCGTGTAGATATTCTTCTCCTTGCAGAGCTCTTGAAACTCAAGGGAGTGGTGGCTCTCATGGCCGTCAAGGATGAGCAGCCGACGCGCCCCGACTACTTTGCCCTCTGTATGCTTGATAAAGTGCTTTAGCCACTCAACTCCAATCTCGTTGGTTGTCCATCCATTTTCACTGATAGCGATGGCCCAGTTGCGGGGGATATCCTCCTCATACCAGGAAGATGGTGATGCTTGCCGGGAAAGATGATAAATGGTGGGATAGCCCAGCCAGCAGCGTTGATTCCTTGGATCACTGTCGCCCACTCGCGATTTCCAGGCTGGATAGCCTTCGGCCGGCCTCTCCTCTCTGACCCTGTCACAACAAGCTGAGTCATAATCTTGCCCATCATAAAGCTAGCCTCGTCAAAGTTGTAGACGTCCTCATCGCAGATACCGTATCTGGCCTTTGTCTGCTCTACGAGCTCGAACCAGTTCCTAATTAACACAGGATCCTCACATAGAGCCCTTTGCTGGTCGTACGCTCGATTGAATCGTGTTTTGAGACTGTCTGTACGCTTAACAAAGTTGCGCGGCCAGTGGACACCGACCTGGCCTCCGCCGCGCGCAGCCAGCAGCTTATCAGCCATATCACGTACAGCTGCGTACGTAGGCGAAAATCCACGTTGGTCCAGGTCTAGTATATACCTAGTAATCACCCCCTCTTCTAGCTCAGTAAGCTTCTTTGAGTTGGGCTGGCAATCGCGTCGGAGAGGCTTCCCGGCGCGTCGGTCGCGCAGCGTTGATCGAGGAACATTATATGTTAAGGCAGCGCAGCTAGCACTTTTAATTTGCTTCTTTTCAATAGAGGAGATAGCAAGAATTGAATCTGCTTCTTGATAGCTTGATCGGGTAATAGGTGGTTGAGCCATAAAGGTTGATAGTTAAGATGGTGCAGAAACTTGGTGGGGCTGGCGACTCGCTTGTAAAACACGTTAGAAGGCGAGTGTTCGCACCATCCCTCGACACGTCACGTGCACATGCATGGATGAACTGTCGTCACGTGATTCCCTTATGACGCCCATCGCTCGTTCCATCGAAGAGTCAAAACACCTCTGTAGAGAATATCACAGCGATACACTCATGATATCTCTCTTAGTTGAGCTTACCCGCCACTTTATGGCTTCACATTGAACGAACACTTGGTAACCCAGCCTCGCTCCGCCACCTCCGCGTTCCCTTCGACAGCTCTCGATTGGCCCCATATCTCCCATGATTCCTCCGTGCGTAAACTTCCAATCTTCGAGCCGCGTTTCTAGGGGACTCGGTGGCTTACCAGAGCCCGAATCCGTATCCACTCGTGTTCTCACAACGACCTTCCTGTACGGGCATTAGTTCTCTATCGATAGGCGCTCAAGCTCCACCAAGCTTCCGAAGCTTGAGCTTGTACTGGAGCCGAGGAGCTGAAGAACTGCAATTCGTAACATCAAGTCAACGGTCTGCGTGGTGGCTGAGAAACAGATCATGGTGCGAGATCCACGTGGGCACGTGTACCGAGCAGATGCGATGAATACAAGGATCACGCGACTTGCTGCAGAAACAATGTTGCGTCGGGTCGGAACGTCATCGATGCAGAGATGCACAACGGTTGTCGACCAGGGTAGCTCATGCCCGAAAGATATGCACAACCATTTAACCGTTACCGGCAGGTGGGATAGTTATCGCGCGCTCGGGTCCAAGACCGGAAAAGGTCCAAGGATGAGCTTGCTCGAAGCTTACCACGATACAGAGCTTTCGCACAGCGCCACTCCGCCATGTACTATTCGCAGCGTACTAGAGCTGAGACGCAATTCGCTCTGCCCTCGCGGAGCTCTCTTTGTCAGATGTAATACGCTGCCCTGCTGCACCGAAGCCGCGCACGCCGAGCAAACCGACACTAAACACCCTGCACGTACCCTGGTTCAAGGCAGTAAGATGCTGGAGCTTAAGAACTGGGCTCATCCCGCTGAACGGATGCTGTCCGCACATCCAAACTCTTGTCTTGCTCGTGTCTGGCTTGGAAGAGCTTCAACGCCAATTGAGCGCGCCATTGGGAGAATCTGGAGCAATTGACAACTGGTAAGCTCAAATAATGGTACAAAAAAAAAGACAGTAGTTGACCTTCATGACGCAGCTTCTGTCACCCGCACTTCGCCATGAAGTCCTCACTTAAGCTCGCAGCGGCGACTATGCTAGCCAGCAGCGTCTCCGCGCAGTTCGTTCCCGCCCCAACAGATCTCATTGAGAAGCTCGGCTTTGCGAACATCACTGTACGGTACAAGGAAGTCCCAGCAGGAATTTGCGAGCAGGACCCCAACGTCAAGAGCTACTCTGGATATGCCGACATTGCAGAAGACCAGCACCTTTTCTGGTGGTTCTTTGAAGCGCGTAACCAAGATCCCACCACTGCACCCTTGACCGTGTGGATTAATGGTGGACCCGGCTCGTCTTCGATGATTGGACTCTTCCAGGAACTTGGACCTTGTGGTGTTGGACCAGACCTGAAACCTTTCAACAATCCCTATTCCTGGAGCAATGCGAGCAATATGCTCTTCATTGATGAACCTTCGACTGTCGGACTCTCGTACAGCATACCTATTCCAGGTTACAAGGACAACGACGGCAATATTATCCAGCTGCCGAATGCGACTTGCCCAGAGTACGCGGAAGCATACGGCACATGCGCTACATACTCCAAGCCACTGATTCAATCGGTTCCGAACAAGACTGAGGATGCCGCATCAGGCATGTGGAAGACTCTGCAGGGTTTCATGGGCGCCTTCCCACAATACTCTCGAAATGGGTTCAGCTTCACCACTGAGAGCTATGGCGGTCACTATGGGCCCGTGTTCAATTGTATGTTCAGACGCCACCTGTTCACGCGCGCGTAATTGACTGACAATGCATCAGCCTATATCCTCGATCAGAACGCGAAGAACATCTCCGGCACGAAACATATCAACCTTGAGAATGTTCTTATTGGCAACGGCTGGTTCGACCCCTTGATTCAGTATGAAGCCTACTACAAGTTTGCCATGGGTGGTAATACATACGACTATATGCCGTATAACGCATCGGTCATTGCCGAGTGGACAAACAACCTGTACGGCGAGGGTAATTGTCTCGACCAGACCAAGGCCTGTCGCGCCACTGGCTCGAACGCGGTATGCTCCGCTGCAGACAACTTCTGCTATGCTAAGGTCGAAGCCCCTTACGACATCTACTCCGGTCGCGATGAGTACGACATGCGTGAGCTGACCCCGGACCCATTCCCATACAGCTACTACGTTGAGTATCTAAACACACCGGAGGTACAAAAGGCCATTGGCGCGTATCAAAACTTCAGCGAGAGCTCCAGCACCGTGAGCACGGCCTTTGGCAACACGGGAGATGACGACCGAGAGTCTGGTACCATCGAGGCGTGCCGTAAGCTTCTCAAAGCTGGTGTCCAGGTCATTCTGTACTATGGCGATGCTGATTACAACTGCAATTGGCTCGGCGGGCAAGAGGTTGCCAAGCTGATCAACGCGACTGGATACACCGAAGCCGGCTTCACCAACATCTCCACCTCTGACGGCGTGGTCCACGGTCAGGTCCGACAGTCTAACCTCTTCTCGTTCGTCCGCATCTACGAGTCCGGCCACGAAGTACCTTTCTACCAACCGCTAGTTGCGCTCGAGCTCTTCGAACGCGCTTTGAACCAGAGCGACATCGAGACAGGCACGATCTGTGTCAAGGATCAAGAGGGCTACAAGACTGTTGGCACGCCGACAAGCGATTACCGAGAGGGTAATGCGACGATTCAGTTTGAGATTACGCCGAGCAATGCGACGTACAACGTGGAGTTGAATGCGCCGGATGCAGTCCCTACGTGGGCTGCGGGCGTTGAGAAAAGGGGTTCGGGTGAGAAGAGGGCGTTGAAGCAGGCGAGGAGCTTTTTGGGGAGACCGAGAAACTCTAAGGGTGGAAAGAGGCCGGCTTGAGTTGTTATCATCGGAGCCAACGGCTGGGAGGAACTGTCAATGTGTTATTCTCGTTGTACAATGGTTAATGCAACCTTTCAAACGTTAACAGCTCAGTAAGTTTGTACTATGTACTGAAGACACGTGCCCGTCTTGCCAAACGGCTGGCACGTGAGTGGAGGGCGCCAAGCGCTGACTAACTCCGCACGAGCCTGGCGCTAGTGGATATGGGAAAAATAGCTTCGCGCTTGAACTTTTCTTCTTAAACACCACAGCTCTTCGTATGCTCTGAACCTTCAGCATGCCGCCATAAGAGCTTCGAACCACCTCGCGATGCGCTCCCACTCCACAATGCCGAGCTTTGCATACAGTGGAGAGTGCGCACCGCGGGGTCTAGCACCTACATGTAAGTACTTCTCTTTTCACTACCGCGACCACCATCTACATGATGATACAAATAGCCATTTACAAACTAGAGTCTTTGATCCTTCGGGAACTGAAAACTCAACTTTGCACGTCAGTCTGAAAAGATTGGTCTAGCGGTCGTTTAACACCACATGGCCACGCGATTTATGCTGACCTGAAGCAGATGCAGTAGATTCAGTGTGATGATGTCAGAGATAACCTGCAAGGCATAGTCCGATGCCTGTTCCAGCCGAGATCACTATGTTGTCTCGTGCTGGAGCCTTGCCGTGGATGGTATGTCGCACTCTTTTTTCTCCTTCGAATTTTCGGTGATGAACAATCTTTGCTTCGGCAAAGCTGGAATTACTGGCTTAGACTTATGTCGATGCCGAGAAAACTAGGCTGTTATCTGATCTACTCCTCAATCCACGAACTCGTTTGCAGTATTGTTTTTGCACACTGCTAACACATCTTCGTACAGCTTTCCGCGGCGCCCCTTACCCTGTCGGTATGCACTACCTCTTTCGCCTACCCACACAAACGCACACCTTGATGAAATATCGGCACTGGGCACCGACAATTCTTGACGGACAAGCTCTTTTTGTGGCAGGCCTAGAAAACCTCGCCCACTGATTGTGCCTATACCCGCGAAATGCTACAACAATCTTGCGAGCTGCGCTGACCTGGCATTAAGCTTCATAATCCTGCAGCCAAATTCGCTCGCTTTTCAAGTTTGGTAAGGCTCCCTCTGTTCTTCCTGTTTTTATTTCATGAGGAGACTTCTTTAGATGACGAGTCTGATGGGATTCCCACTGAAGACACCATCTTTTAAATACCATTCATGCCTAACTGAGCCAAATACCTCAATTAGTTCCTTTGAATCTATGTGGAGTGAACCTGAACTGACTCCAATACAGAAGATCTATCCACACTGTATGGCCCACCCTCCCTTCCATTACTGCACTATGATGAATCGACGCAAACAAACGACAAGCATATGTCCAAGCTTCGGCGGAGACGAGACTGTCATCTCTGATCTACGACACGATCCATGCGCTCTTGCTGCTCAACGGAACACTAACTAATGCGACGCATAGACCTGTGCAGCCTCCAGATACCTGCCGTGCATGCCTTGGGTAAGTCGGCCTCTCCCACCTTCATTCCTACGTTATAAGATGAGTTTTCAATTTATCACGACGGTCTACCGAGCTACGGCAATGGTGATAATCGCCTGTGACAGGGCATGAATCTGAAAAACTTCTCTCACACTTATTGCTGTTTGCATCTCTCAAGGTCGTACGCTAACGACTTGTTTCAGAAAATATGTCCGCTTGTCGCGCTCCATCTGCCTTCGATGTGTCAAGCTGCCGTGACATGCTCGTAGATCGTCTGTCTGTTGCCTCGGTTGATAGTCGGTCTTGCCGGTGAAGAAGTTAAGATTAGGCAACAAAAACAACTTGATTGCTATCTTAGGATATCATCTCCTCCACTGTTCACGAGTCCTCCGCTTCCGTGATTGTCGATGGAGTCGGCCATGGCATGATGCCTCGGACTCCTGCGCATACCCGCGCATGTGCCCCTACCCAACTGGATACGAACTGGTTTCCTCCAGCATACCATTTACATCATAGATCAATACAATCCAATTGTAATATCACCACGTATCCGTGCCGTCAAGTGAATCTCGGCCTCCAAATCGAGCTTGATACCAAGTAGCAGCGCTGCATCTTTAAGCTTTCCGTTGTCGTCGACGGGCCCCTTGACAATTGATCCTGCGGGGCGGTTGAGGCTCGAAGAGGAAGGTGCTGAAGGTCCCTGGGCGTATCCACCGACATTCGTGGAGATCTTGCGACCACCGGAGGCCTGACCGTCGTCGGAGTCGCTCATGTAGCCAGCAGGACGGGTGGCGGTGTCACTGTGTTCCACAGTCAGCTTTTCCTCTGCCTGCAAGTCTAGGAGGACACTTACGACATGGTGATTGTGGGTTAAGAGATTAGAACCGAAGTGTTGATGAACTGAAGAATGAGTGGATATCAATGAAGGGCGTCCTGGCCGCTTTTGTTGTTTTGCTGATTGGTAGTGTGGTGAGAAACAGATCAACTGGCCTGGCCTTCGATCTGGCGTGCTGCATGTGTGCCTTAAGTATCTCCTCCAGCCATAAGCTCGTCTACCTCCCCTTCCCAAAGCAGTCGACATAGCCAGCGGTGTTGTCGCCTAATGCGCTATGCACCTGCTCGAAACAGCGTCTGTGGCACATGCGGGTTTCGGCAAGCAGACATGGTTCGAGGGAGAGAGGCTCTAGCACCTGTTGCGCAGGCACGATGTGGAATACCGCTGCTCACGTGTTGCGAGGCGGTCTGAAACGGGCTAGATCGGCAAGGGGGAAGTGGTGTTTGGGGTTTTGGCGTGTACCTCGTGCCATTGTCAGCTCATCTCTAGGTGGCCTGGAATTTTCCGATGTGCGTTCGAAATGGAAGTGCCGCGAGTTGGTCAATGGGGTATATGTGCACCGCTGACTACTGCAGGTGCGATGTGTGAATGCACATTGCGACTTTTAGAAATGGAGCCATGGATGTCTCGAGGTGTCATGTCAGACCACTGCTGGCACGCGGTGGAGCACGAAGTCGCATATGGTAAGGGATCTAATGCTCCCGTTGTGAGCTTCATGTGGACGGCGTTTGAGCGCCGCAATTCTCAGTCGATGTGTGCAAGAGTCATTGGAACAATGCCGCTGAATGCTGATCCGCTGGCAGACATCCTTGTCTCTCCATCTGTTAGATGGACGCACCAACTTTCATCCACTTGTGGGGTTGTTTTGGTGCGCTGGAGGAAATACATTGAGCATCGATAGCCAGTAACCCGACATGCCAGAATCCCTGCCACGACACCCATCTGGCTCTTCCCACTTGATTTCATTTCTACCATGGTCCTCCCTATCCTTGTCGCCCTCGTAGCCGCCCCAGCTCTCCTAGGAACTCAAGAAGCAATCCGACAATCACAATCCAAAGAAAAGCGCGAAGAGCACCGCGCCCGTCGCTGCAATCTCGTCGCATCATGTGTCAAATCCTCCCCCCGAAGCCGCGAGATCGACGGCCGCCCCATCGTCCTCCGCGACGGCAAACTCTGGGTTGACACCGGCACGACTGATGGAAGCCCCTACGGACACCCCTACGCAGGATACTACCTCCCCTACCCCGACTCCAAATATGAAGGGCTGGTGACCACCATCACCGACATCGCCCCCATCATGAACTGGGTGTACGTCGAAAAAGACACCTACGAAGTCAAGTACGGCGTCCGCCTCGACGCGCAGCCCAACCTCCCCGGCCCATTCGACTGCACGCGGCAAGACCGGCGCCTCACCTTCGACGGGTGGGAAGGTTGGTGCGCAGTCGAGGAGGCGCCGGGACGCTGGGCGCTGTACTTTGACCGCGACGACGACGGGCTGAGGGCCAAGCTCTCCCCAGGGACGCGCGTGCTCGAGATCGAACTCACTCGCAAGGAGAAACGGTGGAAGAAAGATGGCGAGGAAAGGCAGGCGGATCAGACTACCAAGCGCGCTGTGGAGACGAAGGAGGATGCGCCGGTGGATGAGCCGGTGACGACGCAGCCTGAGCTGAGGCCACCGGGGGTCGGTGTGCCAGAGGAGGAGAAGCCGCAGCCGTTGAGGCCGTTTGGGCTGCCGAAGAGCATCTTCAGTGACCCGCCGAGGCCGCTGTTTTGGGGGGAGGAGATGGGGGCCCCGATGGAGCCGCCGCCGGCGTATTCCCAGGACGAGATGGGGAAGGCACCAGTGGAGGAAATAGTGCTGCCTCCGGTTTCTGCTCCCGCCCCAGATCTCGAGCCTGAAAGGCCGCCTCCACTGATAGCATCGAGGGCTGGGAAGGAGAGGCCGGAAACGCCACCCTACAGGTCGCAGAATATCTCGTCTCCAGAGAGGAAGTATAGAGACAGCGCATTTGAGACACCACGCCGAGCTCCTGTACCGCATGTCGAAACTACACCCATTGCACCAGCTCCTCTGAAAGTGTCGCCACCAACGGAGAAGCGTCCTACACCCAAACTAAATCGGATGAGTGGCACGCGAGCAATGTCCCAAGCGCAGATGTTCGAAGCGTGGGCGACGCGGCAGACACCGAAGAACGAGTCTGCGTTCAAAAGACCGGAATCTCGCCCAACCAGCAATGCGACATCGGTTTCAAATTACTCTGATTCGCCGAAGTCTGATGAAGATGAGATTTTACAAATGTACGGGGAGTTCAAGGCTTCGACACCGGCGTTGACCGATGAAGAGAAAGTAGAGGGGAAGGATAGTGCCCCATTTGAGGTGTCAGACCCTGCCGTATTCGGGAGGCTTTCCTCGGGGTCTTCTACGACTTCTGATCCTGCAGTGATTAAAAAGAAGGTCGTTGAACAAGATTCTACACAGCGCAAGAAACCAACCAAGGAACCCTTTTCCCATTCAGCACTGCAGAACCGTAGGCAAGGCTCAACCTCCGCACGCAATCGCGATATATCGTCAGACCAATCGCGAAGACCAAGTGCGAGTACATCGCAAGACTCAGCAAGAAGCACTAGACGACCATCCAGACCTACAGCGTCAAGGGAAGCGCCTGTACCACGAGACAGAAGCGGGTCACTATCCTCGCAACCGAGAACCGGCGAAACCTTCAGATCATCGCCGATTCCGCCACCGAGGAAAGATATTCCATTGAGACGTGGCGAAAGGCCGTCTCCCAGGCCGCTGACCCGAACAAATACAGCGCCGGTCCGCAGCGTCCCAGACCGCAGTAGGACAACATCGAGTCTCTATCGCGAGCTTGATGATATGGTAAGTACGAGCAGGGAGAGAAGTGGCAGTACTACAAGCAATGCTAGCAGTACTAAGAGAAATGGGTCGAGGAATGAAGACAGAGCGCCGCCGCTGAGGCGGATGGTGACGGCGCGGGAGCCACGGCGGACGGAAAGTTCGAGGTCAACGGGCGAACGCACGAGGGAAACAGCGCGGGATATACGTAAGAGAGATGAGATGGAGACAGAACGGCGATACTAGATGTGTATTGCCGGCTTCTTGTTTGACGATTGCATTGCCATTCAATACCCAAAAATAATGTTACGATGAGGTCTGTTAAGATCACACACTCTAAATCGCTCTAGCCTCTTCTTCCCTGCATACATTGTCCCTACACTTTTTCTCACAGGGTACTTTCATTCTCCACCTCTCAATCCCTCCATCCGATCCCCCAGCCCCCGTTCCTGTCTCAGCATGCGGCTCCGGCTCCGGCACATCACATCACATCATGCGCACGAGCCCCCACAGCGTGCTCCGGATCTGAAACTCGAACCACTACGCTCCGTGACCGCTTCACTGGTGTCTGGAATTTTGCTTTCCTGAGCGCGCTCACGCGACCGACGGTCGTTTTCCGTTTGGAGGCTCAAGTGCGCGCGCATGAGGATGAATAAGCGGCATACAGGGACCGATTCGAGGAGAAGAAATGCGGATCTCTTTGACATCCCGCGATGTGCTAACTTGGAGAAAGACTGCTTTTGGCGCGTGTCTGATTGTGTTTTCTTGGATTCCAGTTGACTGCACTGTTTAAGAAGCTGGGCTTCACTAGGCACCCTGCCGGACGATTCACGACTCTACGATTAATGGGTACATGAACACTACGGCCTTATACCAACTCGATAGAAGAATAAAACGGCCAGAATGAGCTCCTCAGTCCGTCTTTACGAACGCCTCGACCAGATCCCGACTGATCCCGAGGACGAGGAATGCTTGGAGGATGTCGTCGTGTGCGCATTCGGAGCTTTCGAGCGCTACTACGTGTGTTGGAAAACCAGAGGTGGCGCATATCGACAAGGTGAGCAAACCAAAACCCTCGCTGATACTGTAGCCGCGCTGATATTCTCTAAGACGGCTACGACCTGCCGCCGGATCTTGAAGATTTCCTCTTCGCAAAGGCCGACAAGCGAGACTTTGCGAGCTTGCAAGTAGTATTTGGGCGCGGAGATGAGTTCTTCGCGTCGGATCAAAATGGGAAGCTCGAATTCAAAGAACCGGAGCCCGAGAAGAGGGAGCCTACGCCCGAAGAGCTGGAAGGAAAACGCGCGCTCAGAAGATCAAGGACTATGTCGTTCATGCGACCGCGCTCCGACGATAGCAGTAGGCATAGTTTCCTGGACCTGGAATCGCAGTCACCGGCGTCCAGTAGGAGATCTTCGCTGATGAATGGACGGCCGCCGAGCTTATCGCTCTCGTTTCGATCGAATTCGGACGCGTCGCTGCACACGCTGAACTCACAACCAGAGTCCCGACCACCGAGTGCGTCACATACCAGACTAAGTTCTGAGTCATCCCTAAGTTCCCAGCTGTGGTCGCGACCTTCAAGCGTGCAGTCGTCGAACCCTCCTAGGCTGTCCTCAGATTCAGATCTAAAGACCAGCGAGCAAACGATTGATTTTGAAGAGGAGAGACCAATCGCACCCCCAGCAATACCCTTGGGTGTTCAGTCGACGAAGAGACTTAGACCGCTTAGTTTGTCCTTCAAGGGCGGTCTTATCCCGCGGATACCGGAAGGAAAACAAGTCCCACAGGAGTCGCCTTCACCTCCATCACCCTTGCCACCTGTACCTCCCATGCCACAAGCTACTACACCCATAGCGACACCTGCAAAGCTATGGACAGCAAGGTTTGCGTCGGCACCTTCTTCGGACCCATCTTCAATAAGGCCTCTGCAACTTGAACAGCGAACAGACGACCAAGCGCCGTCAACACGATCTACCTCACCGCCATTCCAACTAACAGAGCAAACCGAATCACACATACCAATCGAAGATTCGCCTCCCACGCTGTCGTTGGAAAACATTAGCATCACCACTCGAACATCCCCGGACAGAACACCTCCACCACCATTATCTCTACAAATCAGTACCTCAAGCGTGAACACCACGCCAATTTCGCCATCCGCTGCTCCCTCCCTTGGCGCTCCACCCTCTCCATCCGCCCTCTCCATACAGATAATCAGCACCGCCGCGCAAACAGTCCCGCAATCTCCCACTCGGGTGCCCACGTCCAAGACCGTCGACCCACCTCCACCGCTCCTCTCAACACACTTCGCCGCCCTCTCGACCACACCAATCTCCCCTTTCCCGCCAGACCTCCGTCTGGATACCCGCATCGAGACCGCCGCATCCCTCCCCGCACACACCTACAGCTCCAGCACCGCCTCGTCCACATTCGACTTCGCGACGCCGCACGACGACCACCAGCAAGCCTACTTCGACCCCCCGCCCGTCTTCATGGGCCGCATGATGGAGTACTACAGCAAGCCGGGGTACCAGCTGGGACAGAGTCTGTTCGGCGGGTATCACGCGCGAGAAGTGCTGGTCGAGGGGGAAGGGGAGGACGGGTTGACGGAGTGGGAGAGGGCGAACGGGGTGGGGTATTGATCGGGTTCAGAATTGGGCCGGAGAAAACAACGTGGCAGGGCGATTGGGGGTGTAATGGCATGTATTCCTGGGAGCCTATTGGCGGGCCGGCGGCGTACAAAATACCCGTGTGCTTTTGAGGACGTGGCTCTGGCTGTGCTATGCAAATCAATGCCGCTTCCAGACCCGACTCCCTCGGACGCAACGTCTTGACTTGCGCTTCGATAAGTTTGTTCGCTTGTTCGTGCTACACCCATACTAAACCACACTGCGACCTCCCAGAAATGGCCGAAGGCGTATGCAAGTAGTCCATGCTCGACTCAACTCTCGCCCAACCAACTCCCCCGCACCCCAACCCGACCTTATCCCAGAGCCTACACCTCGCTCAACTCAAGTCGAAACCCGCCCCACTGAACACACTATATAGCAGCTTCTCCCGCAGCACCCCCTCATCCCTATACATCGGCAGCTTCAACAAATTAACACACGTACTCGTGCTCGGCAAGCGCTCCTGATCGCTCCCCGCATCCCTGATGCTAAACCTCGGATTCAGTGTCTTGAACCCCAGCAGCGGCGCCCTTGGCGTGCTCGTCACAAACTTCAAGACCGCCCGGCGCTCCCCGTCACTGAGATCCTTCATCGTCTTCCAGAACAGCTGGACGGTTGGGTGCTCTAGCCCGTCGTCCCCAATAACGTACGTCCCGCCATACATGGTGTTGCGGCGCAAGTCGTCGATGTCGATCGAGGACGAGGTACCGCCGATGAGGGTCTGTAGTTCGGGTGCGTTGAACATGGAGAGCCAGGAGGGCTGGATCATGGCGGATAGGCCGCGGAGGAAAGCAGAAGTTTGGAGGTACGGCTGATTCTGGAGGCGGTGCCGCGCGACGTAGGAGATGTAGACGAGGCGGTTTTGGTTGGTGACGGGCGTGTTGGCGCCGTCGGGGCGGAGCTCTTTGGTGACAGCTTTGGTTTTCTTGGTGGCGTGGTCGGTGACGACGGTGTCGGTGATGGTGAAGTTGAGGCCAAAGTCCTCGACGTCGCCTGGTATGGATGTTAGTAGGTGGCGAATAACGAATGGTGCTACGGCTTACCATCATAGGTTTTAAGCTTGTGCAGGCCTTGATAAAGCTCTTCGTCTAGGTCTCGGATGTCGTTCAGAGTCGGACGGTAGCCCGTCTCATTCGGCGCAGAGCCCGTGCCGCCCGTCAATGCCCACTTGCGCAAGAAGAACGGTGCAAAATTGACGTCCACGAGGATGCCTAGGTGCCGTCAGTAATTCTCTTAGTATGCTGGGGATGTAGGAATAGATACTCACCCTCGTACATGCACTTGCCAATGATGCGTCCCAAAAACTCATAACGCTGAAGGGACTCGGACACCTGTTGTCGGAACTCTGCACTGCCATCGGATAATCCAGCTTTTGACCTCAAGGCCTCTTTGAGCTCTTCTATGGCCGATGGGTTCGGATACAGCAGGTGCTGATTGTTCTCGATGAACATGTCGATGTTATCCTCGGTGGGCGTGAACGCTGTGTTTGTGACACTGGTAAGGAACTCCTTCGTGACACCTCCGCCATCGATACCAGCTTCTGCCTGATCGAACTGGTCCACGAATGTGATTTGGATAGGCTCTTTTAGGCCTTCGCCAAGGTCGTAGAACTGGGCGAAAGCGTCATCGAATTCTGCACCACGACGGACACGTGCGGCATGCTTATCGAACTGGTGTGGTGCGTCGGGTCGCTGCATGACGCGTAACCGCCACGATTCGGGGTCTGAGCTGCCTCTTCGCTTCGTCTGATACACGTTAGCATTGTGTTGCTTCGCAGACCACGCTGAAGTACTTACCATGTCGAGAGTGACGAATTCGCGGAAAATTTGCACACGGGTGGTGAAGGGTATAAAGAAGGGCATATTCTGCAAGATCTCAAGACGCGGCGCAACAGCCTGCAGATACCTTCTGCGCGACGCTTTACGCTGCTGACGTTGAAGTCTCTCTAACCTCCGCTGCTGTTGTGTTCTACCTGTACCAATGAGCTGTGGTGTGTCGTCAAAGTCGTCCTCGTGGTCATCCATATCCTCCATGTCTTCTTCTTGTATCCTGTGCCGGCTCTCTTCCTCCTCAACCACGGCCGGGATGAAGCCGGTCATGTCGAATCTTGAGGTCATCAGCCAGTGGTCGTCGGGCAAGAATTTCCGGCGGGAGTCGCGCTCGTATACCATGCGGACTAGACCGGTGACGAGGCCCTTCACGTAGTCGAGTGTCAAGCCCGCAACGCCTCCTAATGAGGGCTCCCCAGCTTGCTTTTGTTGCTGAACTTCGGCAGCTTGGATATTGAAGAAGCTTATGCCACTGCTAGATGTGTCTCGCTCATCAGACTCGTTGATGTCGGACGCGTTGAAGTACAAAGTGAAACCAAGGTTCTTCAAGAAGGTCGTCAAGTCTTTCACATCTACCAAGGGTAAGGACCCCCCTGAAAAGAACTCTTCATCGTCGGTGACTTTCAGGACAAAGGTATAAAGCTCCAGGAAGACCAGTATAACTCGCCACTCATCGGCTCTCACAGCAGCAAGATCGACCTCTTGTCTAGGAGCTTGCCAAAACGAGTTTGCGGCTAGGGCATCACCGTTTGATTGAGTTGCCTTCGGTCGCAATAGATCCACAGCAGCTCTTGAGTCACGTGTAATCGTGTTGAAAACGGAGGATCGTTTCGACGCTTGCCAGAAATACTTGATGGCGGGGAGTTTCCTGCCCTTCCCGGACTGCACGTTTGACGGACCAATGTACAACCACATGCGAATCTCATCACCTCTTCGCGGGAAGAAGCGGAGGAGAGCGAGTGCGTAGTTGGCCAACTGGCGCGCCTCCTCTACCTTCTCATCCTCACTCGCATCGGGTGATTTGGAGGATTCCGATAGTAGGTTGCCGATGCCTTCCTGGTTCACCAGCGATAGTATTTGTTCCCTCAAAAAGTCATTCACAGCCACCTCTTCCAGGCCCGACTTCTCGTCATCCGAGGGCGATCCTTCAATGGTGTTGGTCGGTAAGGAATTCAGGAGCAGGGAAACCACGGTGACGAAGTCTTTGTGAACGGCGTACGCTTCGGATGACTGGAAGTTGTGTGCGTAGCGATGGAAGTATATGAACAGCCCCAAGAAGTGTATGCGGCTGTCTACATCTGCCAGCTCTGGCCGTGACTGCAGACCATTCTCCTTGAGACAGGTCGCTAAAGCGCTTGCTAATAGTTTGTAGTTGATGGCGTTTGCTAGCGAGTCCCGGAACTTTGTGATGGATGGTGTCCTCGTGTCGGCGCCAAGCATGCGGATTGTCAGGAATTCAAAGCCAAATGCCTCGTATGCGTTCAGCGTGTATCCAGTCACGGTGCTCAGCGGCGCAATAATGACTGGGAGCATAGTTTCTAGGTTTGCAGCTGCCTCGGTCTGGTTCGCCGACCCATTCTTGGGCGACATCAATGCGGGAAGTGCTTGTGCCAAGGTGTGAAAGTATTGAGGCCCGTTCTGAGCTGTCTGGGCGGGGATCTGCTCTGCCAGGAACCTAGTAATGTCCAGAAAGTCTCCAAACCCATGCCGGGATGATCTGTTACTTGTCTGGCGGTCCACGATCCTCAAGACTATCCGCTGCAGCTGGAGGTATGCCGATGGCCAGGCCCCGCGCGCCTCAATGCCCAGAGACCGCACCGTTTCGGCCTGCCGCCGACAGAAGACGTCTATCCGGGAGAAGTCGTCTTCGCTCCGCGTGCTTGCAAAGCGCAGCAGCCGGTGCAGCTGCGACAGAGCCTCCTCTTCGGAGCGGTAGGGCGTCGACTCAGTCGAGCCAGCCCTCGGGCCCTCGACAGCATCCCACTCGTGCCGCAACAGGCGGCCAACCTCGTCCCTGCTGCGATGTCCGCGCCATACGCGCTGTATGGTCCTGGCCGCCTTCTGTGTCTCCCGCTCGCGCTGCCGCTGGACGCGGTCCTGCTGGGCGCGGTCGAGGGCGGCTTGCGAGCCGCTGCCGGAGCCGGTGCTGCCGAACGCGTGCGTCTTGCGGCCGCTGAGGTTGACCTGGCGGGGCCGTCGAGTGTTTCCCGTGAAGCTTGTGAACATGGCCGGGGCCGAGAGCGCAGGCGACCGCCCGCTGGGTGTCGGTCGTTATAGGAAGCGGAGGTGGAGGTGGAGCGAACGCGGCATCGATAGAGGGCGACAAGCTCCGTCTCGGGTCTGACGATGTGTGCGAAGCGCTGTGACGCTACGAGCGGGTCAAGAGCGCCCAGTCACGGGGGAGGCAGCGTCGGGGTGAAGTGAAGGGAAGTTGAGGCGAAGACGAGTGTGAGCGTAAGGGCAGCGACGGCAACGGCGGAGTACGTCACTGCACCATGGGCCCAGCGATGCTCTTCTTTGCGGGCGGTGACTGACAGCAAGCGCCCCGGAGGCAAAGACGGCCAAACCCCAAACGCGTATGTCAAATCAGTCCTTCGACCGGCTTCTAGAAGCTCTGCCAACAGCTATCGCGACTCGGCGGGGCGCTGCTCACCACCGCCGGCCCGCCGCATGCTAATTGCGAGCCCTAGCCCTACGCACGGTCCGCCGGCACGTGGCAAAGCTTGGCTTGAGCCTCATCCATTCCGCTCACGCACCTGATCCTGAGTGAGCTCGATACACGTTGACCGCACCGCATTTAAACTCTTCTCCACCATCTCTCCATGTGCCATACCGGTGGCTAAGGGCGAGGCCCCATCCTAAGAAACACCCGCCCTGTCGAGACCCCCATCCCTAACAGCACTGCGACCAGGAATGTCACAATCACAGCCCTTGCAATACTCTCGATCCTCCATCCTCCTTCAGCCCTCTGATATGGGGGTACTGCATCATCGCCAGGCTCAACGTCAACATCGTAAGATTCCCTTAATCCAAGCGAAAACGTCCCGTGCACATGCCGCACCACACCATGTTCATCAAGGTAGTTTAGAACGGGGCTTGCTGAGTATCGCTCTAACGGGTCGCCGCCTATGTCTGGTTCAGTTTCAGTCTCGTGGTCGCATTCAGTTTCGTAGTCAGAGTTAGCGTCGCCAAGGAATTCATGAGAGAACAAGATCGGAACCTGCTGATGAAACACCTCAAGGGGGTAGGCTGGCGGAGTTTCGGCTTCGGAGCCGTTAGAAAATAGAGGAGAAGACACCGTGTAGGGCGGTGGGCTTTCAGCCTCGGGGCTGGTAGAGCGTGGCGGACAAGACTCGGTGTAGGGCGGTGGAGGATCGTGGACCGAAGCTGCGGATGGGACAGAGGCCCGGGTCGCGGGGCGGCGCCAGAATCGCATGGTGAGACTCTGGAGTGGTGATGTTGAGCTTGCGTTGCTTCCGCTTCGAAATGGTTTGTATTTGGATGATGCGAACATGTCAAAGCAGACGTCTGGAAAGACGAACTGGAAATCCGCAGCGTTTTTCTAAGATCTCTCCGTGTTGGCGTAAAAAAACGAATTTGAGGTTCTGGTACACGTTCTGTTGAGTCCCACAAGACCACATCCCGACCCAAGGTTTACACACCATCCACTCAACGCCCACACCAGCCCAAAACCGTGTGAACTCCCTCGCCATGCCTCTACTACAACATGTCATCTCATCATCACACGGCCCATCTCCCCCCTCGCGCCTTCCAGCTACCACATAGCCAAAAGCCATGCTCCAACCCACCGTCTCACCTATCCTCCTAGAAGCTCCTGAGGAGGAGCCTCTCGATGTCTTCGACGTCAACGAAGACCTCGACGACGACGAAATTGACGACCTCCTCGATGCAATTAACGATGAAGAAGAGTTCTACCAAGCGTATTTTGTGATCCTGATAAGTGAGCTGAAGCGATGTTCCCTTGCACGCTCTATGTGCTGTGGCTTTTGCACGTACTGACTTCACAAACAGTCGTCTACGCGGCGTTGCTCTTCGCCCTCCTACGATGGCAGGTTGGCATCCAGAATACCTTCGGTGAAATGGTGGTGCAGAGGTGGTTGAGAATGTACCTGTGGTATGCACGGCGGACGATGGGGTTGTGGGCCGTGGTGAGGATCGTGGTGACGATGTGCACGAGGGTGGTACTTGGGGCGGCGTTTCCAGCGTGGGTGGGGATTGTCGTGGTCGCGTTTGTTTGCGGCATGATGAAGTTGTGTGTGGGAGATGGGGTGGTTCTTGTTTGTGTTTCCGGGTGATGTCCTGGTGTGTGGGTGCTTGGGGAAGGGACAAGCACGCAAATGCCGGCTCACGAGATTATAAGAGCTGTATCGTTCGTTCCTTCGCTCTGCTACACTTCGAAAGCATCCCACAGAGCGATAGGACGGAGTCCACCCAAAACCTGGCAAGCCTTTCCTCGTATGCTATACCGGCTATCGACACTAAATCATCTCCTCCTTCACCACAATGTCGTCGAAAAACGTACTTTACCTCCTCACCTGCCCTTCCTGCCAACCTTCTTGCTCACGGATTCTAGCAACGACCCGCTCCGCCGCACCCAGTGCCTCGCTCGCCCAACGTGGAACGGCTCGGAAACTTCAGTATGTCTCGTCTCTCTTTCACCTCGTCATCACCTTCCGCACACATCTGATGGAATCGCAGTGATGAGCCTCTTCGGCGCAGCCGCCCTGATGCCGTTCCTCTGGGCTCTGCTTGAGGCTCTTAACCTTGTGAAGAATGCTTTTTTCCATAGTGGATATTGGATGCTGATTGGAGCTTGGGTTTTGCTGGCGTATGGAGTGTCGTTCTTGGATGGACTAGAGGCTCTGGATGAGAGTGAGGATGGAGAAGTTGATCAAGAAGGTGAGGACGACAAACATGAGGAGTGAGTCGGTGGTGCTTGTGGGATGGATGGGAAATTGGATGGATAAGAACGGAATCAACAGAAGTTGGGCAAGTTTTTATTGAAGGGAGGGCAGGCATGGCGGTGTTCAACTCTGGATCGAATGCTTAGGTACTGTGTTGATTTTCGAGTAGTAATTCAGTGCCTGGACGTCTAGCCTACGATTGCCATGATAGTTTACACTGAATTTGGATGACTAGTATATGGTAGCGCACTTGAACTTGATTCACGTACTCACTTGTGGTTTTTGGAATGTTGGAAAGTTTTGGTTGGTGTCCTCGGTACCGAACCTTCGTTGCCCTAGGACCACGTTCAACAACCTGTCCCGTACATGCATTTTTTCACTCACACTGGCGTCTCCGCCGACTATACAACGAAAAATGTTCTTTTCAAGCCGCGCTGCCCGACTTTTCTCCAAAAGCATCTCCCGCACATACTGAGCAAACTACCATCAACCTCTGCACGTACACACGTTCTACCAGCCCCAGCGACGCAACTGAGCAAACAACTCTCATTCAACGAACCTGCCTTTCGACGAGCAGCCAAAATGGCCCAATCTACCACCACCAAAACCTGCCCAGCAAACCTCACCTCCCACCGCGGAACACGCTGCAACTGCCAATCACCCAATCCCCACATGGCACTCCCAACTGTCCCAAAACCGATCGACAGCATCCTCACCCCAAAATCCCGCACAACACACTACTCCCATACCCCCATCACCATGGCCAGGTCCAGCCTCCAAAGCGCCCAACCAAGCCAGTACTCCGGGATTTCGAATACGTCTTTAGAACGCGGTTTGGTGGGGAGTCGTATGCCGATGGAGGAAAACCGTGCTAGTGGGGAAAAGGAAGAGAAAGATAAGAAAGGGGCGAGGATCAAAAGGAGGTTGTGGACGGTGGTTGTTCTGACGGTCATAGCGACGAGTGTGGGCGTTGTCGTGTGGCGGCAGACGAAGGGTGGGATAAACGAGGAGCAAGAATGATGCGAGGGTGAGAACCCGGGATAGATTGCGACCTTTGTGGATATGGGCTGACAGTACTTGGAAGCAGGTGTGGGTACCAAGTCAGTGTGAGTTAAGACAGGGTGGTGTAAGAGGACACATCCACTTTGTACCTGGTATAATCGCGGCAGAGGCAATGATGCTATCTTGGTGATATGTTGAGATATTCGAGTTCGTGTGGATGCCTTTTGAATTATACCGGGATAGATTGTAAGGGATGCGAAGAAAATATGTTGTCGTGTATGATATCTGGGTATAGCGCGGAAAACATGTAATGCTACAAGAACATACGAAATAAAAGAATCAGTATGACGGTCTAAAAAGTGCATGCAACACTATGCCTTTCTTCCCTTGAAATGCCTGGTCAGAATATGCCCCTTCGATGTCCTCCTTTGCTGCGGCATGCCCTCCACCGTCGGCCCATGGGGATAGTAAAGCTGAAACGGCTTCGGTGATGCGCCATAGCACATCTGCGAGGGGTCGAGCTCAAGCCCTGGTGGGATCTGGGGATCTGGCCCTTCATCTGACGGGCCAAAATCTTCAGTGTCCACGTCCATGTAGCTGATCCGTCGGCCGCTAATGGTAGGAGACGGGATGTCGAAGGCGACTAGGTCGCCGGGGTGCGGCTCCATGAAAGTAAGTTTGGGGTCGAGCGTGTGCGAGGGTAGCGCAGGCCGCATAGTAGGGGCAGGTTGTTCGATTCGACCGCTCAGGATTTGATTCAGTTGATCGTCTGATAGAAGTTCGAACCCTGGCACGGAGTCTTGACTGGGTGTTCTGAAGTCGGTATCCAGTTCCACAGCGTCGTTGAAAGGGCGCCCTTCGCGGAGACTGAGGGCTGTGTGCACGACTTCGAGGATGTTGGGACGCATGTCGCTGCACTCTAGCTTCTGCCGCAGTATGCGGGTGTTCTCAGGACTCCATGTAATCTGGTACCGTGGCTGCTTAGACTCGAACTCTGCAAAAAGCGACTTCCAAGCGCTGCGTGTTGCATCTTGACGAAGGAGATTATGTATCGTGTTCGAGTATTTCCACTCTGACCGTCCTTTGCGCTTCTCTGTTCCCTTTGGCCTCATGTGCAGCGCGACATGGTCGCATCGTTCTTTCCATCCAGTCAAAACGGCTTTGCAACCATCGAAGCCGCAGCCGTAGACAAGCCGGGGTAGAAGGCGTACACGAACGTCTGTTGGGCAGGGTACGTGTGGGTGGTCGCGTTTGAAATGCGCTTCAAAGTCTAGCTTCCGGTCTAGTACTTCCAGGCAGTTATGGATGGGACAAGGCCAGTCTTCGCCTGTCTCGTGTTGCTTGGTCTCGTGCTTCTTCCAATCGGCTTTCGCGGCAAACGAAGTGGGTTCAGTACAAAAAGTACAGAACCAAGGACCCCCATTTAATGATGTTGTATTGCGTTTCGGTGTGGATGAGGTGATGGATCTGGAGTCAATATCAACAGGGAGAGGCGAAGGTATTGACAGCGTATCAGCCGGGCTGAAAGCTTCCGAGATTGGGGATGCGGAGGCCATGGCAGGCTTTGTGAAACTTAGATCAGAACGATAGAGTGGTGTCGCGTGTTGGGGCTGCGAGCGCGACGAAGCAGACGACTGCAAGGATGGCGCATAGTCTGTACTGAAGCCAGAATAGCGTGATTCAGAAGACAAGTGGGATAAGCGCGAAGCGGAAGTGATTGTAGAAGCTGGACCTGTCAAGTGTCAGACAAGGCAGGGACGACCAAGTGGGGTATAGAGGCAGCGTACGGGACTGTGCAACGTCCAGAACCATCCTGATCACATCGTTTGACCTGTATCTTCGCAAAAGCGCATAGACGTGCTGAAGCGACTCTTCATCATATTTTTGATCCGCTCCCATAGTGATCAAACTGAGGTGCACTACTCGTCATCCAATAGGTTCAAGCACGGCGCCGCATATAAATCGTGGCGTTTTAGATAGCAGAAAGCTTATAGCAATTGGACGTCTCGGGTATAGAATGTACAAATGAGACGAAGCCAGATGAATTACCGCGAGAACAGAAGGATACTAGAAATGACTATAAGAGGGACAGGACTCGAGAAATGGTCATGGGCCTGGCGACTATTAGAACCAACGACATATCGAGGCGCAGATCCGTATCGCAGGTGGTCATAGCGTGGCTGAACCCTAGGGCCTCAGCCTTCCCCAACGTAAAATCCTGTTGCCTTGTCCTCGTGAACTAACGATCTGAGAAGCGATTGGCCAAGCCTCCGAGGCTATCCCGCTTTAAGAAGAAGCGTATCCCTCCTATATACTGACGCAAGCCCGATTGGGCATTAGAGCGATTGTCTCAGTGTGCTTGTAAACTTCTATAGTTACTGGGTAAAGTTTACACAAGTTAGTAGAGTTTGAAAAATGGTGAGTAACCGACGAGCATCAAGTAGAACGTTACCGCTTGCTGAACTTCTTACTGTCAATTGCTTCGTCACCAATGCCGCTAACTCAGAGCTCCAACCGGGAGATGAGGCTCTGCGGAACGGAAGAATTGAATGCCAACTCACACCCGTGCGTCTTCTGGAAGGACTGGAGACGTCAGCTGTGTGCACGGATGCTGAAGATGCACGGAATGTGAGTGAGGCGACCGGTGAGTCCAGCTCGAATCTTGCCTTCGCTTAGGCACCAGTCGAAAGATGGCTTATTGGTCAGCAACACATTCGTACTAAATAGTGGCATTTGTGGCGTGGGCGTATACTCGTTACTTGGTATGTTCAGGAAATATTTTTCAACATGTCGCTCGAGATTGCCTGTGTGGCCTTACCAGACGACACAAAAATTCATGCTACAGTGTCGTGCATTCGACCGATTATCGGGTATGCAATCGAGAAAGTCGGTACGGAGCTCCCGCTACCATTTCGTGATGGTCATATCTAGTAAATGCGTTTCCATCGTCTTTAGTGCAATAAAAGCAATTGTCTGGGCCAGGCTCAGTCAAAAAGGACCTCACATTGCGGTAGGTGGCCCTTGGGTTCGCTCTCTATTCTCATCTCTGACTCTTGTGCCTTGCGTCCCAAGATCTCTCATTGCTGAAGTGTCAGCACACCCTTGTCCTCGCTGTCAGGACATACTCTGTCAAAGTCGCGCAGGATTGCGTCAAGGACTGCACCGCATCTTGTGGCCAAATTGCTCTCGACGTTCTTGACTGTCTTTTCGAGAGCGGATTGGACGGATCTCTTGACAGCTGGATAAGGTCCTTCTGTCCGGTGACACACCAGGGCATTGAAGTGTGCCTTTTTTGCAACGTGCAATGCGCTTCCTAGTAGTCCAGATTAGCCTGCTTCCTCGCTAATTTCAGCGCTAGATTGTACCTTTGCCTGCTTTTTCTGTGATTCAGATCTGTAAGTGAGAGAAAGTGCACAAGTGATAGCATGTGCCGCTGCTTCATGCCTTGACCTCGATAGAGTCAGTGTGCTCTCCACTTGTGCGATAGAATCCAAGGCATCCAGCCCAGCCTTGATAACTGGCACCAGAGTCCTCGGGGATCTCGGCCATAGGCCATCAATCCAATCCTGACCTTAGTCTCCCTAGGCTACGCTGTTCAATGCTGTGCAAAGCTTCAACACCGTCGAAGACTCTACACGTCCTAAGTTTTGTAGCGAGAGACTAGGGCTTTGGATGTGAGTGAGTTGATATAACTTCGTAGTTTGAGCTGCTGGCGCAAGTTTCTTACAAGTACATTATGAACGCAGCGTACGTAGGAGTAGAACGCCCTGCATACATCGTAGCGCATTGGCTGAGTACGTACACATGTACTTCGAGCTGGATCGTCATTGTCCTATTAGAGCAGCCGCAGAGACGCGCGAACAGAAACATGATCGGACCATGGCCACTTTTGCAGTACCACACCGCCCAGCAGACGCAAGAAATAACAATTGTCTATGACAGGATATTAATCAGACCACAATGTTCGATGGGAGAATTGAGAGAGGTGAACCTCCGAGGCTGTTTTTAGCGCCGGACGACTCGGCCCGACGTGGATCTCTTGGCGAAGCAGCTTGACCTTCAGAGTTCTCGAAGTTTCTAACATCCTTTTCTCCCACTATTTGAGTTTCGCCCAACAACACCCTTTCGCGTCTTTCGTTGCCGCAGCTCAGAGTAGCACTGTAAATCTCTCGCGATTCTCATAATATCTATTTGGTACGTATAGCAGCTCGTCGACCTCTCCTCTACTCGTATGATGAAACCACAGCTGGCACCAGTCCTAGAAGACTTGTACTCTTTTGCTGCGGATAACGCTTTGCGGGAGCATCGCTCCTTGTCCTGATCTCAAATAATCTTCCTATATGCGTGTTTTTTTGCTCGTCGGGATCAATCTAATTTATGCATATCAGATCTGCGCACAAACTCCGATACCCCGCGCGACACAATGGTCCTCCACAACCCAAACAACTGGCACTGGGTGAACAAGGATGTCAGCCCATGGGCGAAGGACTACCTCACCAAGGAGGTGCTCCAGATCTCTGCCGAAGAGGATGGTGTCAGTGTGAAGGTGGACAGCCTCATGAGCATGGATGGCGACGTGGACGTGAGCCAGCGCAAGGGCAAGGTCATCACAATATTCGACGTCAAGGTCAAGCTTGAATACAAAGGTACGTTCGCCTTTGCATAGCGGGAAGTTCGGCGGCTGACCTAGTCGGCAGGCAAGAACAAGGAAGGCGAAGAGGCCAGCGGCACCATCACTGTACCCGAAGTGGCTCACGACACGGAGGAAGACGAGTATGTCGTATGTTCCCTTCGCTCCCAGCTGTCATTACGTCCCTCCATAGTCACAACCGCAGACTAACCATCACCAGTTTGAGATAGATATTTACTCGGAAGAGAAGAGCAAACAACCCGTCAAAGACCTCGTCCGATCGAAGATCGTGCCGCAGCTGCGCAAGAGTTTCGCAAAGCTTGGGCCGGCCCTGATCACCGAGCACGGCAAGGATATCCAGCACGCGCCTGGGTCCAACCCTTCGAGCGGTTTCTCGACGCCCAAGACCTACTCCAACTCTGGCATAAACAAGTCAGAATCGAAGTCGGCAGCGTCTACCACACAGAAGACTGGAGGATCATTGGTCAACACTACCACGATCAATGACAGCACCGAGTTCCGCACTACAGCCGAAGAACTTTTCAAAACCTTCACCGAACCTGACAGAATAGCTGCCTTCACCCGATCACCACCCAAGAATTGGACTGGCGCTAAGCCTGGAAGCACTTTCGAGCTGTTCGGCGGAAACGTGTCGGGCGAGTTCACAGAGCTCGAAAAGCCTACACACATCGTCCAGAAATGGCGTCTCGCGCAGTGGCCGGCCGGTCACTATTCCACTCTGTCCATCTGGTTCGATCAGAACGATGTTGACGCCGTCACCGTCATGCGAGTGGAGTGGAAGGGTGTACCCATCGGTCAAGAAGAGCCGACGAAGGGTAACTGGGGCGAGTACTACGTCCGGAGTATTAAGACCACATTCGGTTTTGGTACCGTGCTATAGCCGGGTGGTAATAGCTTCATGCGAAAGCAGGAGTCAACGGCGTTTTGGAAAGCCCAGGAATGAATGCGACATGATGAACGAGTGATGGATTCTCGATACAGGAGCTTGGTAGCATAGCGAATCAAGCAATAATATTTTACGATTCTACGTTGTTTCGATTTCGATGAGGAGTAGTGCCTACAATACAAAATTTACTATGGTGCTTTAATTTCTACATTGAACGTCCCACAGCCATAAGTCGTTTCGATTTCCCCTGTAGAGGGGTAAGTATATTTCATATATTTTGACTATTATTTTACGGGACACGTGTTCCAGTCAACCAAAAAATATCATAAAAGGAATAAGTACCGTTGTGGCAGATTTGTTAGCGCGAGCACCTGATCGGAACTACCTCTAGGAAAGCCCTATATAGTAATCACGCAGAATCGACGTTCACTGCTGTTTCGTTGCACTGCAGTATCCATAGCAAGCCATGCAGGCAACCAACACTCGCTTTGGGCATGATCATTATCCGTGGCTTGGCAGGTACACAGGCGTCAGCGATGCTGTATAATATTGACTTGGAATCTTTCACAGCAACCAGTCTACATCCATCCTCGACGTTCTGACTGATTGTACTGGGCTTCTATTTCAATCTCGACCAAGAGACGGCACGAAGTGAGAAGTACAGGCAGCAGCCGTTGATTTTAGTTTAGCGGGACACTACCGGTAGTACCTGTCACCGTTGTGTTTCTTTACCAAAGCCTAACAGTGGCGTCTCTCGCGCCCTGCGTCGAGCACATTTGACGTTCGGAAACCATTATGGTACTAGATCGCAGCATCAATATGCCCTACAGCATCCGCCGAACCGTGTCGCAGGATATTCTCGTTCCGATGCAGTGATGGCGCGAGGGGAACATAGAGATAAGACCTGGCATTAACCCATGGGCACTTTCCAGCAATATTACGCAGCATATTGAACAGCTGGCTACGGCATTGACCAACTTGATACGATCATCTTCAGGGACTGAGTCAGCTCTTGTTGATGGCTATGCCAAAGAAGTCCGCGTTCAGGTGCAATGGGCGTGGCTCACGTTTCCACTGCTACTCCTCGTCCTGAGCCTGCCTTTCCTTGTCCTCACTATCAGGCAAGATTCCTTTGCCGGTGAGGATGTCGGCCTCTGGAAGAATTCCACGATGCCGATCTTGATTTACAGCCTTCCCAGAGAGGCCCGACAGAAGTTGGCATCTTGAGGCGCTTTAAACAAATCCCAGGCGAAAAGCACAAGAACAAGGCTTGAAAAAACAACGGGATATCAATGAATTCACTTTCTCATATACGTCTGTTCTACTGTTTAGTCCCACTCCGATTTCAAACCATTGACCCCAACCGGTACCTCTCCCAGAGTCGTGATGCGGAATCCTTGCCTTAGCCCTTCTGCTTCGTCGCTTACATCGTAGTCGCTGATGGCAGTGTGGGCAGTCACTCTGTTGTCCCACAGCGCCACGGTACGGTCATCCCATTTCACTCTTGCTTGGATATCCTGGCTCTGGGCGATGTGCTATTTATACGTCAGTCCCTATGTCTGCTCTCAACTGTTAGCCACAGGGGGAACTCGCCTTGAAAAGAAGCTTCAGTATAGCATCGGACTCCTCATCCTTCAGTCCGACAATGCGCTTGGTGAATCCAGGATTTACGAAAAGAACTTTCTGTCCGGTAACGGGATGTACTCTCACGATGGGATGGTAGCTCTTGACAGGATCACGTCTAACAAAATGCCCGTCGCGGGCGGCACGGTCAGCTTGTGGAAACCCACTGTGCTCAGCACGTAATCCCTCGAGGAAATGCTTCAAAGGCTCAGACAGCCTTTCGTAAGCCGCGGCCTGCGATGTCCATCCTGTGTCGCCACCAGTTGAGGGTACTTGGAGGAGAGTGAGCAATGTGATGCCGGGCGGTTGGTGCTCGTATGAAACGTCCGAGTGGTACCCAGTCGTTGTGAGCTTAGAGCTGGAGCGACCAAGTCGGTAAAGATTATCCTTGCCCAAGTAGATAGAATGGAACTCGATATGATTTTTGACGTGGGCGCCAACGGGGTGGACATGGACTCTGCCAAAGTACTCGCCAAACTCCTTCTGTTTCTCAGGCCCGATGTCTTTAAAGTCTTGGTCACGGAATACAACGACACCTCTTTCGGCTATGAGCAACGCAAGCTCATCTTTTTGAATGTCAGTTAGTTCAGAGAGTTGAAGTCCCGTGATCTCGGTGCCAACGCGGGGTGTCAGCTTGTTAACCTTGATTTGCGGGTTTTCTTTCGATAACAAATTTGGCTTCGCAGGGTCGGCATGTCGGCCTCGGTCATCATGATCGAACAGTGGCGTTGGCGGAAACTTAGTCGTGGTGTCGTATACAGGTAGGTAGGCTGCGTATTTTGCCTGGCAGGGAATCAGCAATATTATTTGTTGGTATGAGATGCCGTAGATGCGGACACGATTGGAGACGGAGTACGAAATCATACCTGATTATGTACCTCATCGCTGTATGCGACAGCCAACTTGATTGGCTGACCGTCAGCGTTCGTCGCTTCCTGCACTTGGGTAACCGTTGCCATCTTGAGTTGTATTATTGACACGAATATTCGATAATCTCAACTCTCTTGAACTCATATATAGTCGGCAGCTTTATAATACTAATGGAGACATGCCAATAGCTCCGGCTCGGCACTGCACGTTGCTGCTGGTGTGAGCACGACATATCAACCCCGCAGGCACGCAAATCAACGCCAAAAAATCGCCATTCCATCCCACAGATCGTCATCGCCACCCAAGAGCCTAGTATCACGGTAGATTTGAAGTCTCCTTTCCGCGGACCATGCAGTGGGCGGTAACGGAAAACGAAAGATGCGCGGATCGATTCCTGAAGCGGACGTGCGATGAGGCAATGTCATACTCGCAAGAACATTGCGAATAGTCACCTTGTCATTCGTAATAGCCAAGAAATTTTCTGCCCTGATAGCTCGCTTCGTATGCGATAACTGCTCAGGAGGGAGCGAACATGCAGAGGGATTGGAAACTGAGGTTGCTTGGCCCTTGTGCAATGTAAAAGAGTGAATTGTCACTCTGAAGTGCAGATTCGCACCTGAGCATTTGACCTTAATTTGAAAAAAATTGAAACCTAGTGACTCTTGGAATATATTGCGGAGTATCTACATCTGATCCATCATGGCCGACCTCGAGAAGGACCTTTGCATATCGAACACCGTGCAGGAGCAAACGACCGCCTCTGATGCTTCAATAGACAGCAATGACAGAAGGAAAACGGCCAGAAAAGACCTAGTGGTGGTGGCTGCACCACTTCGCATTGAAGAGTCACCTCCGACTCTCGCTTCTCTGTGGAAGCGTCGGCAAAAGCCAGACCCCAACGCTGTTGCAACTCAGCCATCCGTATATGATGATCCGGAACAAGCCAAGTACTTCCAGCCTCTGCCAACCTACGAGAACTTGCATCGCTTTGATCCCAATGAGCGATGGACTTGGGCTGAGGAACATGTAAGTTGTACCCAGTATTCATAACATATAGCTGCTGAGGATTCAGAACGTTCTCAAGAAAATCGAATGGCGCGTAGCAGCCTGGGCAGCCATAGCGTTCTTCGCACTTGACCTGGATCGATCCAACATCTCGCAAGCGAACACAGACAATTTTCTGGATGATCTGGGGTTGACTACAAACGGTGAGTGACCAGGTCGTCACTTGGTCTACACTTATGGTGACTATGATTTACATGACTGAGGCACCATAGACTACAATCTCGGCAACACAGTGTTCAAGACCGCCTTCCTCCTTGCCGAACTTCCATCGCAGCTCATCAGCAAGAAGATTGGCCCGGATCGATGGATCCCAGCGCAGATGATTCTCTGGTCGATAGTCGCGGCAAGTCAGTTCTGGCTGCGCGGTCGAAAGTCTTTCCTCGCAACCCGTGCTCTACTTGCCCTACTCCAAGGTGGCTTCATTCCGGATGTGATATTGTACATGGTAAGCCTAACCTCTATCAGTGCGCTAACAGCGTTCTCGCACTGACAAGAACACAGTCGTACTTCTACAAAAGCACCGAACTTCCCTTCCGTCTCGCAATCTTCTGGATGGCCAATCGCCTCACCGACGTCGTCGCACCACTCCTCGCCTATGGTCTATTGCGCCTGCGTGACTATCACGGATACGAAGGCTGGCGCTGGCTTTTCCTGATCGAAGGGATGCTCACCCTGGCCATCGGCGTTTGGTCCATCTTCATGATGGCGCCGTCTCCCACACAGACCAAGGCCTGGTGGCGGCCGAAAGGCTGGTTTTCGGAGCGCGAGGAGAAGATCATGGTGAATCGGATCCTGCGCGACGATCCCAGCAAAGGCGACATGCATAACAGGCAGGCAATTACGTTTAGTCTGTTGTGGAAGAGTCTTTGTGACTTCGATTTGTGGCCAATTTATGCGCTGGGTATTACGTTTGGGATACCAGCTGGGCCGAGCGACCAGTATCTCACCTTGACGCTGCGTCAGTTGGGGTTCGACACATTCAATTCCAATTTGCTTAGTATTCCGGCGCAGATTGGCACCACGGTTAATGTACTACATGCGCTTCCGCTACTACTCTTGCTTTAACTGACATCTACCTAGATGCTCGTTTTCACCTACATCTCTGAGAAGATCAACCAGCGCTCGCTCATGGGCATTTTCGTCCAGATCTGGTTCCTACCCTGCCTCGTGGCGATGGCCGTCATCCCGGATAGTAGTTCGCGCTGGAGCCGCTACGCTCTGGTCACAGTTCTGCTATCTTACCCTTCTCCTCACCCAATGCAGGTCGGCTGGTGTAGTCGCAATTCGAACACCGTGCGCACGCGAACAGTCAGTGCGGCGCTGTACAACATGAGTGTGCAAGTCCAGGCCATCATTTACTCCAATATCTACCAAGATGATGATAAACCCCTTTGTGAGTGCTCTGCCCTGTCTTTGTATCTGTGTTCTTGTTGACATAAGTAGATCGCCGCGGGAACAAGGTTCTGGTAGGGATTTGTGTTTTGAATATCTTTATTTATGCGTTCAATAAGATGTACTATATTTGGCGCAATAAGCAAAGGGACCGCAAATGGAACGCGCTCACGGCAGAAGAGAAGGTGGAGTACCTGGATACGACTACTCAGGAAGGAAGCAAGCGGTTGGACTTCAGATTTGCGCATTGAGAACATGTGTCAGATGTAAGTGGGTATCGTAGACACGCAAAATGGAACACTATCTGTTCCCTCTTATTGCATCTTGTATGTACAGGCTGTTTCTCCATGCCGAGTCTCCGCTCATAGTTTGGGCTTCTCCTCATCGTCTGAGATCTTGACAACGATCTTCCCATAAACTTTCCTTGCTTCCAGATCTCCCAATGCTCTACCGATGTCCTCCAGGCCCTTGTAACTTCCGTACAATATGGGCTTCAACTCCCCACTCTCCATCATCCCCAGATACCCTTTCCAAATCTCTTCCAACTTCTCCGGCGACTGCCTTCCACTCTCACCAAATCTATACCCAGTCACCGTCGCAGACTTGAGCAGCAGCCTGTTCATTTTCACGGCCTCCATCTTACCCTTCCTCGCGGCGAACCCCAGCACTATAATCCTACCCCCGTACGCCAGACTTTGAATTGCGGGATTCACCATCCCCGTATTGTCGAGCACAACATCCACGCCCTTCCCGTCCGTAAGCCTTTTAACCTCATCAATCCAGTGCCTCTCCTCGTCCATCACAACAACATCAACCCCCATATCCCTCCTCATTGCCTCCGCCTTCCTTTCATCCCCCGCGAGCGCCACAACCCTCGCCCCAACCGCCTTCGCAACCGCACAACACGCACTCCCCAACCCCCCACTCGCCCCACTAATCAGCGCCGTCTCCCCCTTCCTCACCCTCGCCACGTGCACAACCGCCGCATAACTCACTGCCTGCCCCGCCATTGCGCACGCAGCCTCACTGCTCACGCCCCTCGGCACCTTCCGCACCGTCGCAGCCTTTACACTAGTAAACTCCGCAAACGCGCCGATACTCGCGCCAAACACGCGATCACCCTTCTTTAGGCCGTGATCATCACCTTCGACGGCCCCCGGACACACGTCCGCAACGATGCCGGCGAAGTCGTACCCCAGAGTAAAAGGCGGATGGCACCAGCCGCGCTTTTCGTTGTTGTTCTGGTGGGTGCCCTGCGCGTGCAGGATGTCGGCGTGCTGGGGGCTGCAGTGCGTCACACGCACCAATATGGGCGCATGGACACTGGCGGATGGCTTTGATGTCATGATTGGGACGAGAGTGGAGGGTGTTGGGGTATATTCCCGGATTTCAATGGCTTGCATGGTTGGGAGGCGGCGGGCGCGAATGTGGTCGTGGGTCGGGTTGGGATCCAGGTCGTCGAGCGTTGGGCGGGGCACTGTGAGATCGAGTATTGGAAATGGGCGTTCTAATCTCATATTGGGCATCTTTTCTCTCCGAGAGTTGGGAATGTAGTATGACGGTGGCGAACCGTAGGCGGCGCGCGAGTACCATGACCTCGGGATGTCGAGTAGAAGAGGGGCCGAGGCGGAGTTCAGCCAATTAGCTCCAAGCGCTCTTGCCAATCTACATCTACATGGCAGCAGCTTCTTAGCCCAACGGTATTTGAATGTGGTGGTCTCGGTTATCTTTGTTGATCCGTTATCCTTCTGTTTTGCATTCCTTCGGCTATTCCGTTGCAAACATGATTTCCTACTGTCTCCGGAAAAGCAACTTCCGAGAGGTAGTGCGTAGAAGGCCCTCTTCGAATAGAGGCCTTCAGTCGAATCTCATCAGCAACATGTTTTATCGTTGAAACTTCCCGATGCCGTGTAACTAGCTCATATAGAGGAGAGACATACGTGACGTCGTTGTCCGGCTATCATTCATACTCGTACAATCAAATACTTTTCACCACTGCACCACCACTCAGACATGAATGCCTATCCAGCCTTGAATAAAGGAAAATACTTACTCAACCCTTTATCCCAGCTCTTTATAGTAACCGGCTTCACAAAGTACTCCTGCCCGCCTACCTCAGCCACCGCTTTCCTGTCCGCGGAACTGTCTTGCCCAGTCACCACAAACAGCGTGCTTTCTGCCCAACCATTCTCCTTCTCAAGCTCCCTTATACGTCTAGTAGCTTCGACGCCGTCACACTTCGGCATTTGCAGATCCATGAGGATAAGCTGGATTGGGGACGTTGTTGATTCGGTGGCAGCGGAGGCTTGACGGGATTGAAAGAGTGAGACTGCTTCGAGGCCGTCGCGGGCGCATATGTAAGGAAGCGAGCGCTTTTCGCAGTACATTCGCATGATGCGGAGATTGATGTCGTTGTCGTCGACTAGGAGAGCGGTGGGGTGAGTGATAGTTGCCGATGAAGGAAAGACATAGACGACCTTGATGTTTAGAGAATTTGATTGATATGCTGCGTTGGGCTTGTTTGGTGCGATTGAGGTCCTAGGAGATTCGACGTCCGAGGCAGGTTGATGTGTAGATAGGGCACATGACCGTGCCTTTCTGAAGCAGGATCGATCCGATGCCGGTTTCTTTGCTTGTGAAACCCCGTTCTGGTGTACCGTTTTGTTGTTGGGTGACTTAGGATGGTCAGGTACAGTCGAAAACTCCTCCATTCCGTGTGCTTCGGGTGAAGGTTCATCCACCTTTCGATCATCTACAAAACTTTCGATATTTCCAGTCTTGCTGTCGTGGCGTGCGAATCTTTCTCGCTTTGGTGACACACTGACGGCGAGACAAGGCGTAGGTTCCTCTGTAGGCTGATTGAGATATATTTGACTAGGGTTTATGCTCGCAAGAAAGTTGTCCGCGTCCTCGAGTGCTTGAGTCATTGTTGACGTGAGTAATGGCCCGTTCATGTAGATCAGGTTTCTTGTGCGACCATCAACATGACTTTTGGTTTTCGAGGGTGGAACCAGACAGATAATAACTTGCTCCGGATACGCTCGCGACAACGCTACGTGCCGCTCTTCTCCGTTCGCCACGCCATCGAGGATGATGAGGCCATCACCTATACAATCGGTTGATGAAAAGCCGTGACAGCTAAGAAATCTGCTGAAGTCGTCGTACAACGCTGAAGCTTCCGCATTCGATTGAATAGCGTGAAAGCTTTTCGGTATATTTCTGAGCTTGCCAATCACCGATCCGGTATCAGGAGAATCTGAGTAGGTCAAGTTGACCCCATGGAATGTAGCTCTGAAGTGCGAGCCACGACCGACCTCGGATGATACCAGATCGACTGACCCATGAAGTAGAGCCGCGAAATTCGATGCGAGAGTGAGGCCTAGTCCTGCACCAGTTGTACACACATCTACTTGCTCATACAGCTCGAAGATCCGTCGTTGATCCTCTGGCTGGATGCCTCTTCCTGTGTCTTTGACACCAATGACAAGGTCGTTGAGATCTGGGCGAGCAGATATCTCTATGACTACTTTGCCAGCCAGGGTATTTTGGAGCGCATTAGTGACCAGAGGAAGTACACTGTCGCATAGAAGGCCAAGGTCAGTACGTATACTGCATCGATCGGGCGGTAGGTCATGAGTGAAAACTACTGAGGCAGAGAAGTGTGTATCACCATCATTAGCTCCCACTATCTCGTTCCAGAGTCGAGTCTCAAGGTCGTAGAGAGTGTGATCCTCATACTGGCGGTCCTTTTTTGCAATATCAGCCCATCTGTTGAGAGTTATCATGTTGTTGATTATGGAGATCAAGTCACGACCGGCCGATTTGATTGTGTCGAGATAGATGCTGGATCCGCCATCAGTGATGACGCTGGAGTTGGCGGCCGCGGCTTCTGTGTGCAAAGAGCTGACTTCCGATCCTGCCTCGTCTAGCTTTTGCAGTTTCAACTGCTCGGCCAGTAGCTCAACAGAACCCAGGATCCCGTGGATTGGTGTCCGAAGTTGATGGCAAAAGCCGCGCAGAAACTTTTCCTTTGCGAGCATCACCTCCGCAAGGAGGCGCTTGTTCCACATGTCGGAGATGATGCCTGCGCACTTCTGTACGAACCAAGCATCTATGTCATCAAACACCAGTCGGAAATCCTTAGTTCCCACGGTCAGGAATGACTGGCCTGAGACGGTCTCGCATTGCGCGGCGATGACCCGTATGACGTGATCAGTGGGAGGCTCGAGGTGATTCGACTCTGCAATGAAGCGGTCAATATGCTCAATGTCCTCCCACAGACCGGTTGAGATGTTAGAAAGCGGCACCGGACCGTGCCCTTCAACCTCGACGTGGCCGGCCTTAGAAGACTGAAGCTTTATCACGGCATCAGGATAGATGTCTCGCAGGGCGCGCATGGCGGGTTGTTCGGAAAGCGCATCCTTTGTCTCCGCTTGTGCTGCTGCGATTAGGTCGACCATGCGGCTTCTCACTCGCTGTCGCCGTGCTCTCGTCAGGTTCACTATATCAGAGACGACCCAGTCCCCTAAGCGAGCCAGTGCAGCTTGTAGTGTTCGTGGTAGTGGAGCTTGCGGAGCGGATGAAGCTACGCAGATAGACCCGAGGCATGCTGTCTGACCATGCTCGTTTTGCAGTCGGAGCGGCGCACCGGCATACGCCTGAAGACCGCCGGACTCCACGTACGGTGAGTGCGCAAATCTCCAGTCCTCGAGCATGTTCGGGAGCAAGAAGACACTCTGAAAGGCAAGTTAACGACCATCACATAAGTCATACGCGCTGCGCACGTACTCCTGGAGGCTGGGCAACCGTGTGTGCACAGATGGTTTCGCCTCGAGGCAATATTGCGAGAGGGAGACCGATTGTGGCCAGGCGAGTGTAGTAGTTGACATCGAGAATGCCTATGACAGCGAATTCCCATCCAGTGGACTCCTGAGCGATACAGACTTTCTCCTGCAAACCCGCCAGGAATTCAGCTTCCTCAAAGATATCGCGCGTATAATACCAGACCATGGACAGTCGATATCTTTCATTTTTCGTCAGGGGCGCGCGTAGGTAGCGATCCGTTGCACAGACTTGTTTGTCTGGTACCGGTGCTGGCGCAACGGCGTCCTTCATGGGAGGGTAGTGGGTCTCTTCGGCGTCTACAGGCCATGGCGAGACTGGAGTGTTTACACTGTCAGGATCAAAGATCGGACCGACAGCGAGCGGGTAGTCTGGCGGTGGCTTTGAAGTGAGCACAGCCGCATCTGCTTTCGGGAAGAATACAAGTTCTTGCTGCGTGCAGGTGGACGCCATGAAACTGCGCGAACGTGTTCAGTAGGCACATGCAGTGAATATTGTAGGTATAGTACAAATATCTGATAGGAATCGAAATCAGGTTACGGAGAGAGCCGAGGAACAAGAAAGCGGGCGGTGGAGGTCTAGACTTAGAGGCCGCAGGTGGACTGTGGAGAGAACGTTCGACCCACCACGCTAATGCAGATTTAATGCAGATTAGTCACAGCCGCAATCGTCACGTGTACTCTTTCACTTGCAACGTTACACAGCACCGAGAGCTGAGTCTATGCAAATGAAACGATTTCAAAGATGATCGTCCAAGCTCAGGGCGTGAGTTCCTTGAGCGAGAAGTCGAGCTCCACGAAAGCCTGAGTTGCCGCTAGCGCATAGGCCCCATGCTATCGGCGCTCAATTGGCCCGGCACGTTCCGAAACAATGAAAGATGCCTCTTTTTCAACGATCGTCTGCGCATCCCGAGTGTGGCAACAATGGGGGCGGGGATTGGACAAATCCACCTTCTAATGGGACGGTGTGCATATTACGCGTCCACCAGTCGAGGCAGGGTCTGACCGGATGCATGCAGAACAACACCTTAATTCAATTACGGAAGGCAGCTGGTGCATCACGAAGCGGGCACAAATTCGTATCTAGATATTTGTGATCGTGTGATCGTGTCAGCCTGATTTTTGTGTTGTGTTCTGGCATGCTCTTGTCCAGCAAAGAGCAATTCTGCGAGCAATCGCATCCTTATCCTTCCTCCGCGCAGCGTCCCGCACAAGGATGATATAATAAAGAGAGAACCAAAAACGAAACAAATAGCCATAAGAGCAAGTGCTAAGCTGTGGCAACGCAGTACATGCTTCAGGCAGTCGGTGCTGGCAAGAACACTGTGACCTCCTCAACAACGGTGACGACCCTGGTGATCTTCTCACCAGATTGCAGCGTCACGATCTCCACAGACTCGCCAGGAACGGGTGTCACGCTACCGACCGCGGCAGTGACAGGCGTCGCGGTCTCGGTTTCTGCCAAACTCGCAGAGCTTGTTTCAGCGGGCTCGGCGCCTGCTGTAACCGTGACGACAACCGTAACCACGTGGGTCACTACCTGGCCATTAGGCAATGTAGTGACTTCAACAGCCTCCCCAGGACCAGCTGTCACGCTGCTCGAGGGTGCGGCAAAAGTCGGGGTCCCAATTTGACGAATGGCGCTGGATTCAGCTGCCTCGTCGGCATTGCTCCAATGCCATGTTCCACTGGTAGCATTCCAGCCATCAGTGTTGCCAGCAAGCGGAGCGCCAACTGCGCTCTTGGGCGGATTTCCGTGGATTTGGGGCTTGAATTCTTTCGATCCGGTCCACTTCGGTACGTCTGTGTCATTCTTCGGGATCGAGATAGGTACGTTGAAGACGGTCACATTCAATCCCTTGGGGGGCGAAGACCGCGGGATCTCAGTGTAGTCCAGCGCTTGAATACGCCAGTGAAAGTTCTTCTCGAGAAAGGCTGAGACAGCTTCGTCCGCCAAGCTCGTCAGCTCGCCAGCTTGGAACTTCTTATACAGTTTCTCGGTCAAGGAAACGGTAGAAGCGAACGTTATGTTGGAGCTCATGCGTGGAGAAGATGTCGTCGCCACCTGGCCAATGTAGTTCGGATCTGTCGGCCACTGCGTTGGATCGGAACTTGGCTCGCCCAAGAAGCATCGTACAGAGTAAGATACCTGAATGTCGGCAGGCATTTTGACTTGAGCATTCCAGTCAGTCGCTTTCATGCTGCTGTTGGTAACAGGGCCAGAAGAATTGCCAGTAGAGTTACTGCTGTCAAGGCCCTGAGTATGCGGCTTGTAGAGCTTGTTGATGGTAGTAGTGAGCGTGGTGTTGAGTGGGTTCTCAGCCAACTCAGGGTAGGTGTAACCGAAGGAAGTCCAATTCCGAACGAGGTTAGATGTCCACATATCGCCGTTGGCGTTCATGTGGAACGGTTCGAGCGGAGAATTGGCATGTTGAATGCTGTTCGCTTCATAGTAGTACGTGGCTTTGTACTGAGACGCTGCCTCCACCCAGGTGTCCGGATATCGATATTGGTAGATCGCCATAAGGCGGTCCATTTGACTGTAAATGGTCAGTGATCTTGATCAAAACGGTGCCTATCATTAAGAATCAATACGGACCAATGGTGAAACCAGAACACAGGATCATAAGCCGATGCTTCCACGATTCCCATGCTGCCCATTCCAAACATGTTGTGAAAACTGTTGTGGAGCACCTCTATATTCCCGATTTCACTTCCACCAGCCGCGTTACTCCATTCGTTGAAGGATTGGTAGGTAGTCAAGAGTTTGTAGAGCGTATCACGATTGCCAGGCTGAGCTGTGGTAGCGCGTTCGTTAGCAACATCATTGCGGCTCGTCGCTGTCGGCGAAGTTCCGTTCTCAGGGAGACGTATTGTTGTATTCCAGTCCTTGAATTCATACTCGGCCTGTAACAATGAGCACTTCTCGCCGAAAATATCACGCGCAGATGGCGTTAAATAGACTTACGAGCGCAGAGAAATCGTCATATCTCAATGGATGGAAACGGTACGCATAAAGCGGATTCGGAATTTCTCTGGAAGTCCCATTCGGGAAAGTCACAGTGGCTGACTCGCTTCGGAGGGATGTTGGCATGACACCTTCGCTGTTATTCCCAGGGTTGAGGGCCCAGTCCCAGTATGGCAAACGAACACGGCTGGCAATCGAAAGGGCATTCTTCTGGGCATCACCTGCAGGATACTCGGTGGCGATCTCGATCGCCTTTCTTTGGAGGACCTGCTCAAAGAGGGCGAGATATGGGCGGTGCCAAGGCAAGAAGACATTGCTTCCGTGGGGGCAATATCCCGTCAGTCCCGCTCCTGTGACTCCGTCCCATTGTACAAAAGGAGCTCCATGTATTGCTATTTCGGTAAGCAGTGTGCGGTTTGTACTTGAAAGAGACCTACCCGCGATCTGGAAGTACGACGCTTTGTCGCTTTGATCCATAGCTTGAAATCGCGCAAAGGCTTGTATGAAAAGGTTCCATGTTTCTGTATCTTGTTCAAGCTCCCGAAGCTCCTGTCTTGGGTGTACTCCTGTTCCTTGCACTCCAACAACGGAGTAGAAGGACGTTTCATCGGTCTTCTGAACGCCGGAGCAGCTCCCACCGACGGTGCTGTTGCTAGCGGTTCCATTGCTGAGAAGGACAGCTTCTGTGCTAGTAAGCAAAGAGATTGAGGCGGTGATTCCAGTGAGCGCGGAATAGAAAGATCTCATTGTGACCGGCCAGCCGAAAAAGAATGAACGGAATCGATCTAGATCCCAAAGAAGCGAACGTAAAGGAGCGGAAGTAATGAATGTTAGTCGCGAAGACTCAACGAAAGGAAGGACGAGGCTGTGCCGTGACGGATACCATGGTGCAAACTAGAAGGTACTTATACAAGTGAAATCGCGAGTAGCTGATTAGCATACGAATGCGCGCACTGCCTCGTTGTAGGTGTTCGAAGCCCTGGGCAGTCCCACAAGCATGCTCATGCAGACAAGTTCTATCGACAGACGTGGAAGAATTGAAAGCGTACCGAGTACGCTACAGCATGGAGTCGTCACTCGAAACATGTTTAGTTTCTTCGAATAAATTGGGTGGATGGTCAGTCGACCAATCATCGATGCCGTTTCAAATTGTTTGTTCATGCTGAGCGGGACCAACCGAAGAGTAGTAGCCTCGCATTTCGACTGTCGCGAGACACTCAAGGACAGACAAGGTACGTGAGCAAGTTGAATTCGTCACAAGGCTATGTATATTATACAGTCATTTGGGTAGACAGTTATTCGCACCGACCTGATCTGGAGATGGTCAATTCGTCTAAAAGACGTTTAGACGAGGTAATAGCTGCGATAGGACCCGTCAAGAATAATGCTCCCTAGAAGCGCGTATGCTAAGTATGTGCGACGTAGAGCCAAGGTGTGGGGGACTATCGATAGAGTTGAGATAGAAGGGTGATAGCACGGACCACTGTCAATTTCGCAAGGGTATCGCGAGCCTTTCATCCCCAGAGCAGGCCTGAAATTTCCGGTGATGTCACAACACCCTTGCAGTCTCCACGAGTGCCTCCTTCGTGTAGGGTGTGGGGTCGCAGGGACGGTCTATCAGCACGTGCTGATTGTTAACCGTGGAACAAATTGGGATGCCTGTTTTGAGCAAACGTGCGTGCACTATTTTGGGACACTACAGGACAATCTCGATGTGACCGAGTGACATGTGCTCGGTACGTCCTCAGACAGACTCCATGGTGTCTGGCGGCAAGGTTTCATCGTGTACATCGGAGCTTCTCAGATATCGTTTCACAGACCTGGTGGATCGCCGCGAGTCGTCCTTTCGTTTCTTACGGCCAGATACATCGGATGCAACATGCGCACTGGCCCATTTCTTGACCCGCATAAATGCCGTTACCACAGGTGCTGGAAGCGCGGCCAGCTGACGACTGGAGATACCCCCGCTGCTCATGAGAATCTCAATCGAGGTTTGGACCCGGGCAATCGATGGATTCAGCGATTGCCCGTAAACATCTTCGCGAAAGGCGTTAAGAGCTATGTTTTTTAAGAGGAGTATGTCTCCAGGCTTGGTGCGTTGGAGGACATGGGTGTGTGGATTCTGAGAATCGTCACCCTTGGGTCTTTGCCAGAAAGTGATCTTAAAGTCGCTTCTGGTGTCGTCGGCGACAACGATCTCGCGTAGTCGCATTCTATAGCCGCCTTTCTTCACAAACACTTCTCTGTCCTCGGGTGGTGCAGCGAGAACGCACAGGAAGTTGGGAGTCGGTGTCTGCGGATAAATCCTTCGCAAATGTGCCGCGCTGGGTAAGGCGCCAAATGATGTAAGCTTCAAAGTAGCAGGTATCTGTATGACTGGTACGTCTGTATTCGACTGTTGGAAGCTTCCCATACTCATGCTTGTTGCACTTTCGAAGGACGTGCCCACAAACGACTGCGAGGTTCCTGTGCCATCCGCTAGACCTCCGAGAGCAATCTGAGAAGACAGGAGCGTATCGTGGAAAATCAAGGAGTGATGTACAAAGCGACTGTCATCGAATGACGTCCCATCCACAGTCATCATCGTCTCGAGATTCGTTGCATCTTCCGGATATGCATCGAACGAAGCTCCCACGCCTGGTACCACGAAAGAAAGGGGTAAATCGTCGCCATTGAGGCCACCGCTTGGTAAATATGGTTGGGACCAGTCGGAGCGCAATCGCTGCTCTCTAGGCGCGATGCGCCGCCAATTGAATGGTGATTCCTGGAGCAGCTCTGTGAGAAAAGAGTCCGACCGGAGGAATCGGGCTACCTCATGCGGGTCAAGCAGTGCATCCGGCGTGAAGTCGAGGCTTGCCCGCAGAGGCGCGCCGTTGAGTGTTTTCAGCCTCATCGGCCCATCGTACACGGTGACGCGTCGTTTCGGTGGGGCCACGGAGAGGTTGACTTGCTGACGGGTCGGGATAAGCCCTGACAAACACCTACGTTTGCAAGCGTATGAAGACTAAGCCAATAAGCAGAGGGTGTAATGTCGAGTCGGGAGGATGTGTTACGTGGAACTGCTCGGAGAAAACGTCGGAGCCGAACGTAGTCGTGCCTTGCCCGATTCACAGGCGGCCTTTAAGTTGGCAGGCGCCGACGCGGCTGCCTCGAGAGCTGACAGAGTGAATAACCTAGGAACTGAATGGAGGTATTCTCTCAATCTTCCACTTTTTGACGGTCCTCAAGGTTCTCTCCAAATCGAGCCGCGTCGCGGTGCCGTAGCGCATAACGCCGACGCGAACCAGCCGTCGCGGAATCGAGCGCCCCAGTTCCGCGGGTGACGGCTCGGACGTAATCTTATCAGATCATCAGCTATAAAGTTAGGGGAACCCTAAAAGGTCGCCATGGGCAAAGACTCGACCCACAAGCCCATCAACGCGTACAAGATGACTGCGGCGCTCAAGAACATCTACTATAGGCTGACGCCCACGTCTTCGTCGCTGTCGCTGCCGACGCAGAAGAACCCTGGCGAATTTACCAAAGCGCGGACCACAGACGCGCTGTTCCCCACCACCGACCCCACCATTGATGGCGACGAGTGCCTGCACGACTGCGCCAGCTGCACCATCAAGTACCCTAGGAAGTTCACTATCGATGAGGATGAGGAGCTTTACGGTCATGTCAAGGGGTGGAGCACACATCTGATTGTCGCGACGGGAAAGACGGATTGGGTGCGCGATGTTGCAGACGAGAAAGGCAGCATCATGGAGGCGGTGGACAAGGGTGACGTGAAGCCCAGCAACGGCGTCAGTATATGCCTCTCTGGTTCATGGAATCATGTGGCTGACTCGAAACAGAAACTCATGCTCTCCGCGTCCGACATCCCTGTGCCCGAACACTCAGAGCATAGTACCACGGTACTCCTCCTTCCCAAGTTCCAGTTCATCGACAACGTCACACCCGCGAATACACCCAACCTCATACGAGACTTCGTGGATAAGGGTCCGACCAATACGTCGCCGCTCCCTCACCCGACGCAACCTGCGCTGCCGCCGTCACCCTCGCCGCTGTCACAAGAAGCATCTGCGCCCGAACCAGCCGCAATGGCGGCACCTCAGATCCCACCCACAATTTCATCTTCCGGTCTCAAGGCGCGGCCGTGCCCACACAAATACCTTATATTGTTGTGCAGCCAGAAAACGCGTGATGCACGTTGCGGCCAGTCGGCACCTCTGCTGCGGAAAGAGTTCGAGCGACATCTTGCGCCGCTAGGTCTCTACCGCGACCTCCACGACGAGCGACCGGGCGGCGTCGGAATATACTTCATAAGTCACGTTGGTGGCCACAAGTTCTCGGCAAACGTAATGATCTACCGCTCTGCCTCAGCGATCGAGCGACCCAACCAGCTCAATGGCCATGCCAACGGCGTCGAGGAGTCATTGGAAAAGTTAAAGGTCGAAGATAACAAGGGACACGAAGTGGTGTTGGACGTGAACAAGGCCCAGGAGGCAGAGGGCAACGGCGAGGCAGCACAGTGCATCTGGCTCGCGAGGGTGCGGCCCGAGGACTGCGAGAACATCATCAGATACACGGTGCTGCAGGGCAAGCTTGTTAAGCCGCAGAGACAATTAAGAGGAGGCTTCGATCGGAGTAAGCAACTTGCCAGTTGGTGATACCCCCGTTGTGGTTTTAAAGAGCATTGCATCTGCATTGAGACATAGACTAGATTTCAACTACATTTGAGCCCAAAGATAATAAAAGCAAACAAACCAATCCTGAATGGAGCTCGAATCTCGGCTTTCCGCAATTGCCAGTCTATACGACGTTCACGTCAATGTGTAGGGAGTCGCAGGCAAGAGCTTCGTGATGTTGGGGCAGCCGCGCTACCTGACTTCTTTCGCGGATTTATAGCTCCAGCAATACGAGAGCGACATGGCGCTACCACCGAATTCATGGGCTACGCGCGCACTTTCGTCAAAGATGTCCCAATCAGGAAGTGCAAGTGGGTAACAATTCGGTGTTTAGACCACATGCTACTCTCAAAAGAGAATCGGCGAAACCGATTGTAGAGCAAGATGCTTCCGTACCTGGGACTGGGGGATATCCCTGCACTGGCGAGGTAGATCCAGACTCGCTTTCCCCTTCACCGCGACGAATCCAGACTCGCTTGAGCCATTAGCTTGAATCCTTCGAGAATTCGCGCATCCCATTGCAAGCATCGCGGCCACGCCGACCTGAACAATATGCTTCCTTTCCGACTTGAGTGGAGACGCCGCGACGTTATCGCGTATTACATCTACAATGGGGCTGGTTTGTATACGCTGTCGAGATGGCGATCTCAAAAGACAGCGATGGGCTTCGCACTATAAATGCTTCTCCACTGCTCACAGATTGCTCGTTCGTGGGCGCCATCTACGTTTCTTTCAATATGCATCTCTCTTTTGCTCTCCTCACAGCCCTCCCCCTTGGCGCCCTTGCCCATGGCGGCGCAGTACTTCGTTCAGTGCCCCAGCACCAACCAGAAGTCCCTGCTTGGGCCAAAGAATGTAATGGCAAATGTACTTTCACGAAGACCTCTACCCGCACCGTCTGGACCACAAAGAAAATTACCTCGCAACACAGGCCAGCGACCACAACCAAGGTCATCCTGCAGACCAGCACCTCTACCAGCACTCTTGCCCAGGATACTTCGGTTTTCAGCACTACATCGGTCTTGTACACGACTGCGACCGTGACTGAGATTTCCACGGAAACTGAAACGGACACCATTACTGCAACCATCACCGAGGCTCCTGCAACCTCCACTATACCTGCCCCCGCCGGCTGTAAGTACACCCAGAGCACAGGTGCTAGATCGCAGTACTACGTCAATGGTCTGAGTAAAATTTTGCTCGACCCTAGGGCAACACGGTGTGCTCAGACTTCTGATGTGGCGCTGTACCTAGAGGCAATGTGTGAAGACCTCGGCCACTCCCCTCCCTCGTCTCCACTCATGATAGCTTGAACAATGCCTGATAACTGACATCCCTACTCTTAGTCACACCCGTCAAATCCGTCTTCCCTGGTGGCAGCACGCCCAAGCGAAGCCTCGAACAGCGCAAGCAGAGTGATAACCGCAAGCCCAATGTTCAGGCCAACTGGCGTGAAATCAAGAAGTGCACCGCAACCAAGTACCGCACCGTTTACGAGACGAAAAGAAAGACTCGTACCTCCACCGTATGGCGCCCAGTCTCTACTGTCGTCCGTAAAAGCACCTCCACCGTTACTACCGTAACAAGTGTTCTCCCCACGCCAGCGAGCTCCACCATCACCATCCTCACAACTAGCACCATTCCTTCTACCTCCACCTCCGCGACCACTACGACCGTCACCTCCACCTCGACTACCACCGAGCTCTCCGGCCCCACACCGACCTTCTACGCCGCCTGCGCCGACGACAACATCCTGTCCAACGTGAATGGACAGTACGTTGATACGCTGTACTATGGACCTCCGGGAGGTAGCGCCATGCTCGGACAGTTCAGAACCGCATATGAATGTTGCGTTGCGTGCTTGAACACCCCCAATTGCAGGGGTGCGGGATGGATTTCGAGCTCGGTGTGCATCGGGTCGACGTCAGGGACAGGTGCTGCCACTTGTGATGGGAGCGTGATAGGGGCGTCGTTTGGGGCGACGAGTACAAACAATGTCGGGTGGACGGTTAGCAACAGCGGCTGCGGGCAGTGGGGGAGAAGGTAGGATATATAAAGATGGCAGAGGGGGAGTAGCGGGTAGTCCTTCAAGACTTTCTTAGAGGCGTTTGCGCTTTTTTGGCTGTGTACACGGGGGTAATAGATAATCTTTAGTGAGGCCATCTAGCCTCTAGCCAAAAGCATGGATACACTGTGTTACCTCAGAGTAAGCAGATGATGTTTCCTTTTTCCAAGTTCGCCCAGATATAGCTGAATTGCACGAACAGTCAGCACGTGAGCATATTCAATTGGATCGATAGCCTATCTCAGTCCTTTGCCTGGAGTGACTATCTTGGAGAAGATTTGCTTGTAGAGGCCATGGTAACGTGCTCCGCGGCAGGTCTGAAGCACTGCTGGCACGGGTGCCGATGAAGCGAGACATGGTACTAAGCCATCCCTGACGCCACTAATCCCTTCGTGTTGGTTCTCAACGTTTACTGTACGAGGCTTAACTGTGGTTTCCTATATTGTCGCGCGCAGCTCATACGGTGAGACTAGAAAAGTGATTATCGGAAAGCAGATGAGTGTATTCGTTCTATATAGGTTGGGCGTCCTTATGCAGGACTATACGATGTTTGCATACATACATAGACAAGCTGCGTTCGTTTGATTGTAAGATCAGATGATAGCTCCAAACAATAGTAAGCGAGGGAAGGGTGAAAAGATGTTGATACTAAAGCATGGCCAAGCTTAAAGTTGATATGGTGCGTTCAGAGTTGATTTCCGTTCGCTTTCTGCGACAGAAAAATGATGGTATCACAACTAAGCTCGACTCTTGTGTATGGGAGCGCAGTGACGATTTCATGTTGGTGTGCACGCTACCATAGGTACGGAGAGATGAGGTCGTGGCCGACCGAGAAGTAGAGAGGACCTCTATAGGCATGTTGCCGCTGCACATAAGATTTGTGCGCAGAACGATGAACGCTTTGTGACGGAACTAACAAGGCGTTACGAAGTCGATTGTGAACAGTAGGATTCAAATGGGTATCGTGTGAAGTTGTGATAGCCGCCAAGCGGCGCTAATGTTCCGCGCCAATCATGGGATGGTGGGAAATTCCGCTCTCCGCCAGACTTCCCCGTGGAGAATCGATGAACGCCTGCAAATGGTAGAGCAAATGCCAAAACATGAGATGTCGATGGAAAGCAAGACACAACGCCAGACGAGAGACTGACGCGACCATTCTCGGGGCCGGTCGAATAGGTACTGGCGTCCGTTCTCAACCGGCAACCTCCTTGACCTTGCTGTGCTCCGGCGGCTCATCGATGAACTGTGGCGGGGCAGCATCGTCGAGCAGAAAGGCCGGTGTGCTACTTGACTCGCCAATGCCCTCAAACTCTACCTCCTCGCCGAGCGCCTCGAGCTCAGCATCCAGCTCGGCCTCGTCCACGTCCTCAGGCACCTCGTAGCTTCGACTTATGCTCTCCTGTATGTCGTTGCCCATGTCCATCAGATCCGCCATCTCGTCCTGCAACTGCTCGATCTTGTCGATGTTGATCTTGCCATACTGCTTCTTGAGCTCTTTGGTGGTGGTCTTCATGGCGTCGACGGTGGTCATTGTGTTCTTGAGGTTGTCCTGCATCATGCCTGCCTGCTCCATGTTCCACGACTGCTGCTGCAGCTGGTCGCGCTGGGCGTCGTACATCTTGCGCTGCTGCAGGACCTTGAGGGCCTTTTGCTTGAGCGCCGTCTTGCCAGGTCCGTCGCGCATGCGGGCGATTTTCTGCTGGTAGGCAGATAGCTCGGCGTTGAGCTTTGCAAGCTTTACATCGATAGACTCTATACGCGTATCGACCTGGGGCGTGTTAGACGGTGTTGGGGCTGGCCGGGGGAGGTACCTGCCGTGGTAATGGCCTGGTTGAGCGTCGGCTTCGGCGCCGTGCTCTTCGCTCCAAACAGGCGATTCATGTTTACAGAAGCCCAGGTGTAGATCGGTGTGGTGTTGTACCTGAGAGTGCAGCCTAGCCGTGTGCAGGGGTGAGTCGTGTCGTCGCGGGGCACTTTCATGCGTAGTGCATCGTCAAGCTTGGGCCGCCGCAGCCAGCGTCATCGGGCTATCACGTGCGGCAGGCAGCGCGCACCAGATCAGACGGCACTGGGCTGGTGCAGGCCGGTACGCTTGCCTGCAGCGCGTGGTTGCAGGTGTCGCACTCCTGGCGACTGTCCAGACATGTCACCAGGCCGGAGGGCTGCAGCGTGCCTGCCTGAGCACCTCTCACCGGCCGTCCTCGGCCTAGCGTTGGCCCAGTTGCCACGGGCTGTGGTGCTCGTCTGTGTGTGCTGTCACCGCCGCTCTGATATACCCCCACAGCCGCCCACTCTGCGCCTTGCCGCTGCATTCTGTATTCGTAACGGCCTCCCACGACGTCTCTGCTGTCTGTGTGCCCCCATTGTGCGACCGCTCGCTTGCTTGCGCCCTCCTCGGAGGTTTCTTCGCCAGGTACCGCACCGTCCCACACTGCCCGCTGCCCGCTGCCCGCCCTGTTGACCCTCGCGCACGCGCCCCGCTGCCATTCACTCCCCCCGCGCCGTGCCTTCCTCTACTGACTCTGCAACTCGCTTCTAGCCGCACATCCTCCGACCGTCACGCCCCATGATTTATCTGTTGTCATAGCTCCACCCCGCGCATGAGACCCGCTCGGCTGCGGCTACCCTCGAGTCCCTCCTTTTTGCTGCCCCGCCCAGCCACCATCCACCATGTTCTGGCGCTTTGGCGGGTACGCGCAGCTGTCGTCGCTGGACAGCATCCTCGACAAGCCCGACGTGACGGTTGAGGAGCTGCTGGACGAGTCAGACCTCATCCAAGAGCTCAAGCAGCAGAATTCGAAGCTGATCGAATACCTCCGCGACGAGAAGGTCCTGGAGCGTTTGCTGCGCTACGTGATCGCTCCGAAGCCCCTCAACTCGCCCAAAGATGACGCCCAGTCCGAGTCCCAGAAGAGCGAGGGCTTCTTTGGGCGCGTCCGGGCGCGCTCGACGTCAGTCAAGTCCGACCCGGGCGATGGCGAAGAGAGCAAGGAGGAGAAGCAGCGCATGAAGTATGCTTATGTGGCCTGCGAAATCCTGTCTTCCGAGGTCTGGTCCATATCCGAAGCCGTGCTGGAGAACCAGGACAGCCTGCGCCAGTTCTGGAACTACATCAAGCAGCCAGCGCCGCTCGATCCCGTGCAAGCTGGCTACTTCAGCAAGGTCAACGAATCGCTGCTCGATCGCAAGATGGAGGAGATGCTCGATTTCTTCAAGTCCATCGACAACGTTGTGACCGACATGCTGCAACACGTCGACTGCCCCATGATCATGGACCTGCTGCTGAAGATGATTAGCTTGGAAAAGAGCGAGGGCGGCCAAGGAATTGTAGACTGGCTTCAGTCGCAGAACCTGGTTTCGCAACTGGTTTCGTATCTGGCGCCCGACCAGCCCTCCAATTGCCAGACCTCAGCCGGAGACTTTCTCAAGGCTATCATTACCATCTCTGCAAATGCCACCACCCAGGATACCCAGGTAATAGGACCCAACGAACTCACGCGCCAACTGGTTTCAGAACCGTGCATCAAGCAGATGATTGGGTACATGCTCCACGGTGGCAATCCGCTCACCGTCAGCGTCGGAATCATCATTGAGGTCATCCGGAAGAACAATTCTGATTATGATCTGGAGAACCAGATAGGTCCGGTGCCCAAAACCTCCGACCCGATCTACTTGGGAACCCTTCTCCGACAGTTTGCAAACCACATCCCCCAGTTCATGGAGCTGGTCCACACCACTAGGCAAACTATATCCAATAAAGACGGCTCAACCACCTCTAGGAAAAGGGAGCTCAAGACCGCTTTTGGTGAGAAGATCGAGCCTCTCGGCTTTGACCGCTTCAAGACCTGCGAATTGATGGCAGAGCTTCTGCACTGCAGCAACATGGCGCTCTTAAACGAGCGCGGCAGCGAAGCTGAGGTCAAGCGAAGAGACGCCGAGCGTGACCGGCTAAAGGCCGAAGGGAAGTTGACGGCTCGAGACCCCAACGCGGGCGACTTTTCAACGAGCGTTGATAGTCATGGCTTTCACCACGCTCGGGCGCCATCTAGTGAATCGCCGGAAGAGATCAAGCGACTCGAGGTGCAGAACAACTCTGAGGACGACTTTGAGAAGGTTATTGCGCCCGAAGCACCATCCGCAGAGAAGGCTAATATCGATAAGGAACATGTTGGCGAGCCGCTGGAGCGATCACCCAAGACGGAACCCAAGGAATCTGGTGTTGGCAAGCCTGAAGAAGCCGAGGGAGAGTTCGTTGACGAGCCTTTATCCCCTGTAAAGGACGCTGCGTCGCCTGCCAAGGACACCGCTTCGCCTGCAGCGGGCACACCTGGTAAGGTTGCAGATGACGCAGAGTCGCCTACATCGGCCGGTCTCTCCGCCAAGGTTGGTGGGTTGGGTCTCGATAATGATACTGTCATGGGCGATACAGAGGAGAGCCAAAAATCACAACCACCTGCAAGGGAGGAGAAGCCAACGCCACCTTCACTTCTGACCCAGCAGCTCACAAAGGCGGAGACAGATCAATCGGAGGAGAAGGACCTCTCGCCACATCCAGAAGACAAACCTGCACCATTGTTCTCTGGTAAGAACAAGGACACAGATACCGCCGAGACTCCGAAACCAGATGCTGCCCATTTTATGACAAGTGCTGCTGAAAGCGAGGAGTCGGAAGTCACGCCCATCGATGAGAGTAGCGAGACGAGATCTGTCCTTTTCGGAGGTATTGAAGCTCAATACGCACCGCAGTACGAAGTCGATGTGGACGGTTCGCCTGTTGTGGGAGACCTGCTCAAGATCCAGTTTGTAGAGAACAAGGTTGTACCAACAATCTTTGTAAGTTCGCTTGCCGTTATGATCTGACAGTCACGCTGACCTGTTGCGAAGGACTTCTTCTTCCGGTTCCCGTGGAACAACTTCCTCCACAACGTTGTATACGATGTTGTACAGCAAGTGTTTAATGGACAGATGGAACGCGGCTACAACCGCAGCCTTGCCATCGATCTCTTCGAAACCGGACGCATCACCGAGCGCATCATTGAAGGTCAGCAGGCGAGCGACAAGGCGCAAGCAGAAACACACATGCGTCTTGGCTACATGGGCCATCTCACCCTGATCGCAGAGGAGGTCTTGAAGTTCACCGAGCGCCATCCAGCAGAACTTCTCTCGCAGTCGGTCTTGGAGAAGGTCATGAGCCAGGCATGGATAGACTACGTGGAGCAGACCCTGGCAGAAACAAGAGAGCGCGATAACGCTATTCTCGGTGGTGTACGTCCTGACATGAGCGTCGGCCCTCGACAAGCCGTCCTCAACGCAGTTAACGCTCAATCGGGCTTCAGCAATGACGGAGGCTCTTCCCTCGCCAACGCAAATAGCGGGAACATTGGGCTTGATAGCATGGAACTTACTAACCCGGACAACGGCGGCGGATACACATTTAGCGGCGGTTCCTTACTCAGCGGATTCACGAACTCGAGCGACGAGGAGGACGAGGAGATGGACGAGGGCGGCGAAGAAAGAGAGCGCGAGCCACGGCAGCCTCCTGTGAGTGACTCGGAACAAGTGGGTGAACTCTCATTTGAAGACGTCGAGATGGACTACCGATAATCGCATCGCACGGGTCCCAGCACGACACTTGCACTGTCCGCGCGTTGGTGCGTTTTCTTCTCTCATTACTCACTACCACTGTTGTGTGTTGGGAAGCCGTGTTGGTGTCGTGTCGCGTGTCGTTCGCTCGTTTCGCTTAGCGTCTGGCGGTTGTAAGGAACGTGCAGCCACCGGGTATGACAGACTGGTATCCGGGACCTTTCATCCACAAGCCTTGGCATGTATATACAGGACTGGGCGGGCGGGACTGTATGTGGCAAGAGCATGCATCTGTAGGAATACGTTATTGTTGGTCGCACATACATGCTCGCGCGCTCTCCTATGTGTGCGGATGAGAGGTCCAGGATGGCTACTCCCAACCCCCCTCTTGCGAACGTTATCCCCACAGCACCATATCCTTGTGTCGATCTTTCACCCCATAGTGTTTCTTCTGTTTTTGTCTCTTAGCGTCTATATCCCGTCTCGTCCTTGCGCGCGCGGTCTTCCTCGTCTGTCTTCTGTCTTCTGTCTCTCCCCGCCAATCCTCTCACTAATCGCCTTCAGCAACAGAAATCCGCAATCCCGCCCCCCCTCCAGATCCCACCCTCCCGCGCCCGCCGCCAGTTTGCAATGCGCCTCGCCCAGCGCAAAGCCGAGCTCGAAACCACGCGCGAAATGGAAGATGATCCTGATGATGGTGTCGGCCCGGAAGGTCAAGAGAGGGAGGTCAGAGAGGGGCATGAGCGATTTAAGAGGCTGTTTGAGGGGATGGATAGTAGTGATGAGGAGGGCGAGGAGAGCGAGGTGGGCGAAGAGGGTGCGGGGAGCCTGGAGAAGGAGCAGGGGAAGTGTGGGGGAAAGGGGGGCGGGGTCATGTAGGGTGGGTTTGGAAGGGCAGGGAAGAAAGGAGGATGAGATACCTAATGATAAAGATGAGATGACTAGATTACATGGCTTTCTCCCTTGCTCACATCGCAGGTGCGGTTCCACTAGCCCCCTTCAGCGAAGAGCGTTCTGGCTACTGCTCCTTACTATTCCAGCTTGCAACTGCTTTCCGCACTTCAGTGGCGGCGTCCCACGTGTACAACTCCCTGTTCACGTCTCCGAGCATCCACCGCGCTACAGCAGGCCAACGCGTCATCGCCCAGAGAAAGAGGTACGTGATGTACTCTGCTACCACGCCGACGTCTCTTTTGCGGCGTGACATTTTCCGCCCGCGTTGGACGATGGAGTTGACGCGCGGGCTACGGATCTGGTGGAATAGTTTGATCGCTGTGTCGATGCGGTGTTGTTGACTTACAGATGAGGAAGAGGTTGGAGAGGAGGGGCCTGGGGAGACGTTTGAGGAGGAGTCTGATGTTGATATGGAGGACAGTAGGAGAGAAAGGGTTAAGCTGTCTTCGAGGGCTTGAGAAGCGCCTTGACCGGTTGTCGGGTCTAGCGCGTGCGCTGCGTCTCCTACCGCACAGTGTCGATACAAAGCACGACTGGTGTGTTGAAATTGACTTACCGATCAGAACAATACCACGCTCGCCCCAATGTGGCAGGTCACCCAGGGCCCAAGTTGGGTAGACGCTCTGCACCTCCGCCTGCGCAACAACATCCTGTATAACAGGATCTTTCCAAGTTCGGTGCCGTTGACCTAGCAAGTCCTTAATCTCTACGGGAGAAACGGCGCGCTCCAGAGGTGTCTCGTACGTAGACCACCACATCAACGACGCTGGCTCCGTAGACACAGGTGAATATCCGAAGAACCCGTCGCGGCCGAAGGTGAAGTGCATAGACGGAGGATTCAAGGTGTGTATTGGGAGAGGCATGGAGATGAAGCCGCCGATGCCGGAGAGGCCGGTGTATATGGGCTGGTGCTCTGGAGAGGGGAAGAGGGCACTGCGGACGATGCTTTTCACGCCGTCGGCGCCGATGATGAGATCTGCTTCGTCGATCCTTTCTACGCCGTCTTGGGCGAGGAAGACTACATAAGGCCGACCGGCTGTGTCGTGTGAAACCCGGGCGATCTTGTGGTACTTTATCTTTCCGCCAGCTTGGGAAACGAAGCGGAGAAGCGTTTCGCGGAGACCGTGGCGGGACGACGCGACACACACTTCCTCTTCCTCTGACAGGAGGTTTCTGACGGTAGCGTCGGAGGTAGGCGAGGAGCCTAGGACCCAACCATTCGCGCCGCGAAAGACGAAATGCGAGACTGGGAAGCCTTGGGCTGTTACTGCGTCGTGAAGAGCGGAGTTGAGGTTGCGGAGGATGCGCATGCCGTTGGGGGAGATGCCGAGACCACCGCCGACGATGGTTGTTGATTCTGAGAACGAGGATAGGCTTGTTAGGTTTGGAGGTGAGTTTTTCTGGGGGCTGTGCGATTCGTAGATGGTGAGAGTGTGCGTCGTGGGGTTGGGCAGGTGCTTAAGCAGGTGTAGATAGGTTGACAGACCGGCGATGCCAGCGCCGACAATTATGATCTTCATGGCTCTACCGTAGGGTATCTGACACGATTCCCAGAGGAGATGGTCTAGATCTTGAATGGCGTAGAAGGGTACATAGGTAAGGCCAGCACCTCAAGAATAGGGACCTGAGTCGGTAGACTTTTTATATGGCGATTGATCTTATTCAGCAGATGCCCGATGGCAAATTTGGTGATCGTGGTTTATGTGCACCTCACATGGCGAGGCGACGCGTCAATGATACGAAATACGAGCAGGCATCCATTGTTACCCGAACAGTAGCGTACCAGGAGTCCTAGTGCGTACCAAGTTTGCGCTGCACCCACAAAATGGTTAAGGCTGGTTGGTACAGTTCATTAGTATCACTTTTATTAAATCATGTGAGTACCAACGATAAAACGTGTAAAAGACCACATCAACGAGAGGTTGGACCCGAGCACTTGAGCATGGTAAGCACAATCCCTACTGTGGTATCACACACCTCGCTCCAACGGGAATCCCACTATATTTGGTCACAAGGCTTCAAGTATAGAGTTATACATCGTAGACGGAAGAGCAAATGGAAGCATGTTGTCCACCAAAGCCATGCGCAGACGTGGAAGCCTGAAAATTCGGCGCTGGCCAGAAACAGTAAAGCGTCGCATCCCCTCGCGAGGTACCGGAAATACCGGTACCTTCCATACCATAACGCGCAGCGTACATGTATGCACCACATCCAAGTCTACGATTCAGGATCATACACTACCATTTATATCCCTCCTATATGCATTCATTATGGGACCATATCGCTATATCCCGCTTCCTACCGGGCCGCGCTTCACACGCCTGGTCCGCTTGCTGCCTGGCAGTGGTGATGCTGAGATTCGTTGCGAAATCTTCGACTTCAAACTCCAGCGCGCACAGCAAACTTCTAACTTCGAGGCTTTGTCCTACGTATGGGGGGATTTGAATGATAGAAAAAGGATTTTCATTGAGGATAGCTATCTTGATATCACCGCCAACCTTCACACAGCGCTGCGCTATCTAAGAGATTCTGTACTGGAAAGAGTCTTGTGGATAGATGCGATTTGTATCAATCAGGACGATCTCGCAGAGCGAAGTAATCAGGTCGGTTATATGGTCAGCATTTATGCATCTGCAATAAGAGTCGTGGCGTGGCTCGGAGAAGACACGAGCCAAGGTGAAAGCTGCTTCACGCTATTGAAATTGCTCGCACGTTTCAGTCGTGAGGAGAGAAAAGGGAGGTTTCATGCGTTCCACGACCGGGGCATCTTGAGAGACGTAGATACGTACCGGCAACTACGCCAAAATGACAGCTTCACCTTCATGCTCCAGAGCCCGTGGTTTGAACGTATCTGGGTGAGTCATCTTTCACAACACTACAAAAAATTCTGCTAACACGGTTTCAGGTTCTCCAAGAAGCTGCGGCAGCACAATCCTTCACCTTTGTGTACGGCCAGCAATGGTTGGCGGATCACGTGTTCTGCGAAGCGATGATCAATTACCGAACCTTCTTCGTTGATGGGACTACCAGCCTAGAGGAACAAGAGCTGTGGGGACTTATATCATCTGTGCTATATCTTGTCCAATGGGACGCCCACCCGGGCACTCAGTGGTCGAGCTTGGATATTCTTCCCCTAAGGCACATGGTCAGCATGTTTCATACCCATGATGCAACGGATCCGAAAGACAAAGTGTACGCTCTACTAGGCATGAGCACTGCCGAAATGGCATCAAGGCCCTACATTGTCGTCGACTACTCGAAACCATGGGCTTCCGTCTTCTGCGAGCTTGTTCGGTACCTCCTCGGAAGCACTGTTCGTATTCAGACATGGAACCACCGGCTCGAAACCTTACTTTTTGCGAGAGTATTTGTCCTGGGGCGAGTAGGTCAAGTAAACAGGAACGTCAATACGAGCAAACACGAATTGGTGACCAAGGAGGAGCACATATGCAGACTAAATCGTTATACAGGCGCCAGTGAGACGTTCTTGTGGACATTTGATTGTGTCGTGTATGGTAACCCCATGATACAAGAAGGTGACATCGTCGTTCAAGTACAGGGAGCCGAGCGACCGATAGTTATAAGGAGATGTTTAGATCATTTTGAGATCATCTGCGTTTCGGTCGACGTTAAATATGTCTATCTCGAAAGTGGTAGGCATTCGGCCATCTACTCGCTCGACGAACCAACTCAGTGGCTCAGATCATCTGAAAATATACCTTGGGAAACGTATCTGACAATGATCGAAAGCTATCCGCATGAGCTCGCCCTTGTATGGAACTTGGAACGCCCCCGAATTCTTTCGCACGACGAAAATATTGACGAAACCAAAAAATTTGGTCTTTCCTTAGTCGATCGCGGTTTAGTGCCCACCGGAAGCCCGGGGAGTGCCCGAACTCATCGCATATTAGCCATTATACGGCTTTTGGACGGCTTAGATGACGAGAAAGGTCTGCAGCAATTATGTGAACATATAACAGCTCATATATCTACGACTACTAAGACACAAGACTTTGAAATCAACGAGGCTGTTACATCCGCGGCACGAATGTTGTCCGCCCGTAACGTATCCGGAGAAAATTATTCCTGGATAAAACAGAAACTCTTTGAGATCCTAGGGAACCAAATGGCCCATTTAGCAAGCCATGAACCCCTTGAAATACCAATTAGATCGCAAATCAAGCTCAAGTCTGAACTCTCAGACTTGGCCGTTCTCTCAGAGTTTCAGCTTTTCCGACTGCTTGAGACATTCGATCCCGAAGATGCCGAGTGTGAAAAGCGAGAAAAGGTCTTAGCTGCGCTTCTATGTCCAGAAATGAAAATCACGGAGGCCATGGTTGAGGAAGCTCTGAAACTTAAAGGCCCCATGGCCAAAGCCTTATTGAGGGCATCCCTAGGAAAACTCATCGTCTCAGAAGCCATGCTGATGGCCGCCTCATGCAACCCTGACGCAGAATCAATGTTTGAGTTGCTCTTTGAACACTTCCCAGGAACCAGTTTTCCAAACAAATCAGTGGTCAAAGCCTTGTACCATATTACATGGAACCAAAACGAGACCGGCGTTGGACTTTTCAATCGAATTTGCGCACGTGTATTGGCACATGTTCAGTTCGACGGCGAGACGATAGCCGAGTTTCTCGCTTTAGTTTTTCAGCGCAATCTCGGACGCTTGCGCATTGAATATCCTTCGAGTGAGATATGGCTCCATGTCTTTCGCCCCCATGGCAAGACACTAGCAAATTATGTCGAACACACCGACCTCTGCGAGGTTGCCTTGACCAACGCATCTCTAGAACACCAATTTTTACTCGACGACCTGTATAATGGCTATCGAGGTCATGCTCGATCGGCATTGATGTCTGTCAGGTTTTCTCACATCCTGCAACATGCCAAGGAGCAAGCTATGGAAATCTGGAAAGAAACGGAGGACTTCGATGCATGGAAACAAGACGGTCGCACTTTTGAAGAGATCTTTAGGAAAGCGGACAAAGACAGTCGTCGTCCAGCGAGGGAGCTTATTTTGGAGAGCATACGAACATGGTTATTGGCAAAACTCTTGTTTGACAACACGCCCTGAAGTGCACTTCGGGTCCAGAGCCTGCAGGAGAGCAATGGTTTGAAGCCTTGGTGACATTTTCTCCTACAGGAAAGTAGATTTCTGGCCCAGCAGTATCATTATGTGCTTGGCATTGAGATGATGATGACTTATTACTTATTACTTAGCTGGGCTCAAACCCGACGTTCAATGTGCCACTCTATAGAGAAACGTACGAAACTGTCTGAGCGACAGTGTTCATACAAGGTGTCAAGGTGTTTTAATCATGATAGAGTTTGCCATCGGTACGCATCCCCCGGCAGGTAGAAATTCGTGTCTTCGAACGTTATCACACGATCCATGTCCAAGAATTGCGAGTCCATCAGCGTGTCAGATAAACTCAGAAGAGACTGGTCCTGGAGTGAATGTCCCGCGAGGAGTTCACTGTTGAGTGCCTGGGCGTTTGGGTAGCCCCCTTCCGATACCGTTGCAAGGTACGGGGAGGGCATGGCAGCAGAATGTTGTGGGTATCCTTCTCCCGATTGAGTACCGTGATACTGTCCAGATGGTCTAACGCGTGACGCACTCGAATCAGTTGGAGCAAACCCTTGCGTAGGCTGTACGATTGTTTTTGGACTCATTAGGGCGTCGCAGTCGCTATTGGAAACGATGCTCCGTCTCGCGCCAGCACTCTGTGCCTTACCCCTTGATGTTACTGAGGGACTTGACACTGGCGCGGGAGTGCTCATGGTGAGTGTCCATATTCCCGGGCGTCGGCAGGAATGGTCGTAGAAATTGAATGTAAATGATGAATTGCAGCGACATGCGTCGTAGAGGTAATCTAGATGATTTGCATATCGCGCTGCTTGGTCCAGCTCGGAGGTCCCGTACAATCCACGTCCTGAGTCCGACCGCGGTTTACCGGAGGTCCAACGCGAAGACATCTCTTCTAGGTTGCGCTTCATGCGGTCAAATTCCGGCCTGAGGGTTCTTCTGGTGGCTTGATGTTCGTAGAGCAAAACCTTTGCGGCGATGAATGTGCAAAAGGCGAATTGAGTATTCACAAACGGAATCATAGTGTGTGTTAAGAACTTGTTTACAATGTTTGCCGTCTCCACAGCAGCATGCTGGCAAGTCTGTGCGCTACAGTCCTTTGGTAAAGCAATGTAATCACTCCATTCCTTTGGTGGATAGGCGATAGAGTGATGAAGAAGTATCATGGAGGTGTTGTGTGTGATGTGCGCCAGCGTGAGATTTGGATCCATATTGACAACTTCTCGGTTCTCGGATATGTCGGAGTCTTTCCATCGAGGTGGCAAGAACATCTTCCATTGAACCAGCCGCAGATCAAGTTCTTTGAATCTTGTTAGCCAATTGATGGCATGGTCTTTGTCCTGCCAATTGATTTTTTGCTGGAGGAAGAATGTGGTCACCTGGCTCAGCGACTCGGTAGCCTCGACGCAGTAGGCGAAAGCACCAAGCTTGGAAGAATCTATTAGGCCGGCTGCAGATCCTGGGGTTGAGCCTTGCACTGGCTCTGTTACCGGATCCTCTTCGTTGTACTGCGCGGGAACGTTGGCAAGGGATCGGCCTATTCGGCCCGCTGCTTTGGACCAAATGCCAAAGAAGGGTGTAGATACCGGTTCTTCGCGAGTAAAGTACCCACCGTCTGCAGGAAGACGTCTGTGTACATCTTCGGAAGTGAGCGAGGTGTTCCAGCCTGTCGAAACCGAACAAAAGCGGTCCAGCAAGAAAATGACCCAGAAGAGACGACGACGCTCCTCCAGTGCTGTCCAATCCTGAAGAGGAGGAACAGTTTGTAGAGGCGTCATGAGTGCGCCACCTGGGCACGCTACTGGTTCAGTTGTGAGCTGAAGATAGTCCACTGTCCGTGTCAGAGACCCGATTAAAGGCCATGCTCTTGCTCCGTCACCATCGCTAAGCTATAACCTGTCAGTAATGACTAGAGTTGAATTTGGTGAGAGTAGGTACTTACATAATCGAATATAATTAATATGAGAGCTTGTAAGCTCTCTGTTGACATGCTTTTCATTGCCAACGTCTCGACGATGAAATGTGATATCTTCGTTTGACGCAGAACCTCGTCTTCATCCATGCATATGACTTGACGATCCATATGGCGGAGCGTCACTGCTACCAGGCCATGGAGAACGAGATCGGATCTTGACTCGGCCCTCGTTCCTGTCACGGTGTCGCACAATCTTTGTTTGTGCAAGTAAGGTATCCAGTGGTGAAATGATGTACAAAAGAACTCAGCAACTTTCACGAGAAGGGGCTGAGATGGAAGATGGTCCCCAATTTCGATATTGTCGAGTTCCAAAAGTGCTGTCGTAAAGACAGGCTCTTCGAGCTTACGTTTGCGAGGATTTGGTATACGTTCTTCCACCGGTGGCTGTGGCTGGACGGTTGCTTCTCGTATGCTCTCATCGAGCTGAATAGTGCCCGGCGTCGTTGTGTCAGTGTTAATTCTATGGTCTGCAGGGCGGCGATTGGCCAGGCCATCTTGTGCTCGATCTGTATGACCACTCCTATCTTCATCGATGTCGAATTGAGGGCGAATTCGACCAACTTCGTCCAATAGAATCTGCTCAAGAAATGCTTTGGACATCAGTAGGGATAGATGGATATGACGCCACACGGGAACGCACCGACGCGACGCGTCAAGCCTTCCAGTGCCCCAGTCTTCAGGCCTGGCTTCTGCTTAGGGGCGTAAGCACACTCCAAGGCTACACCAATGTTAAATTTGGTATCGTTCAAAACACCCTGCATACCTACATAGCCTCAAGCAATGCGAACAAGCAGGCGTCTCTCTTGAGCACCTCAATTTTCGCTTTTTGCACGACGTGCATGCAGGTATATCCTCGGATGAAGCCTGCAAGGACGTGGCATCGTCGTCGCGAGCATTGATGGAATAATTTGTCCAATGAGACGTCATCGAGCTCGCATAATCGAATATTGTGGAATGGATGTAGGAGAAGTGGACACTTCGACTAACTTAAGCCGATGCCCGCGAGCGGATACCAGAGGTACGTTCGTACCGAGGCAGCGCTAGCGATCCCCGCAAAATCACATTCAGCCGTCACTGCGGATATCTAACCGCCTCTGGCAGGTACATCGCTTACCAACTTTGCTCTCCCTAATATCACTAATGCGTAGGCAATATTGCCATCGAACGGGGCACTGGGTCCATTATAGTCGATACATCAAGCTCTGCCATTGGCAATTCATCACATGTCCTCCAAGTTCACCCGCGCAATTTGTATACGCGTAACGTGGCATTATGCCTCCGCTTCCAGGATTCTCGGGCAATGAATTTCGAACGTACGCAGATTTCAAGAATGCTTGTACTTCGCTGCTTCGTGCACTCAAACCTTACCAGTCTCCTGGTGGTGCACGCATTCGGCTGCCGTTGGTCACTGGCACGCATTTCGACGATGTCGCTGCTCAGCTTGAAGGGTTTGCTCGGCCATTGTGGGCCATTGGGGCGCTTTTGCATGGGTCATGTTTGACTCCACAAGAACACGAGGAACTAGCTGAACCGTATATCCGTGGACTCGCAAACGGCACAGATCCAGAGCATGCTGAGTATTGGGGGCCTGTCGTGGTTAGAGACCAAAGAATGGTGGAGATGGAAATTATCTCTTTTGCTTTGCTGGCGGCACCCGATGCTATGTTTCAGCAGCAGACGGAGCGGGCGCAGACCAACATACGAGAGTGGCTCAAGACGCTGAATGAGAAAGATTTTCCAATCACCAACTGGCTCTGGTTCCGAGTGATGACAAACCTCGCTTTGGTCAAGGTATGCGGCGTGCCATACGATGAAGTGAAGGCGTACATGAAAGAAGACCTTGATCAGATGGAGAACTTTTACTTGGACGATGGATGGTCAGCCGATGGCTTTTGGAATGAAAATGGCCGCCAGGCAGACTACTACTCTGGAAGTTTTGCGATCCAGTTTTCACAAATACTATACACGAAGATGGCCCAGCAATTTGATCCGGACCGATGTCTAAAGTTCCGCGAGAGAGCACTCTTATTCGCGTCGTCGTTCTGGAGATATTTTGACAAGACTGGTACGCCCACTTCCATCAGCATGGGTACATCATTGATTTAAAACAGGTGCTGCGATCCCCTTCGGAAGGTCCCTTACCTATCGCTTCGCTTTCGCTGGATTCTGGTCCGCAGCTGCTTTCGCAGGAATCAATCTGTCCGCTCCACTAGATGATCAGGGCGTAGTCAAAGGCCTTCTTCAACGACACTATCGATGGTGGAGCACCCAGTCCGACATATTCAATGTTGATGGAACTCTGACAATCGGTTTTGCGTATCCTCAAATGTACATGAGCGAGGATTACAACTCTCCCCAATCGCCTTACTGGGCGATGAAGTCGTTCGTAGTGCTTGGCTTGGGGGAAGACCACCCGTTTTGGAGAACCGAGGAGAAGCCCTTACCCCCCGCAGATGAGGATATTGCATTAAATATTACACCAGCGATGCAGATTGTATGTCGCAGCGAGAACCATCATTTTCTGTTATCGAGTGGCCAGTTCTGCCCATGGCCACTCAAGGCTACCGAGGCCAAGTACGGAAAATTTGCTTACTCCTCGCATTTTGGTTTCAGTGTCCCTACGGGATCATTGATCCAACAGATAGCTCCGGATAGTACGCTTGCGCTGAGCAAGGATGAAGGAGATACCTGGCGCGTGCCATGGAAAGTCCTTGATTATCGATTTGATACTGCGTGGCTGAGAAGAGGCTGTCAAATACTAGAGGAGATGCAAGCCCTCAGAAGTACTTGGAGACCTTGGAAAGACGCGGATATCGAAGTTCAAACGATTATTGTTGCGCCAAGTACGAGATGGCCGGATTGGTACTTGCGGGTGCACAAGATCAATAACTTGGGAACCAAGGAGATTAATATACACGTAGTCCAAGGTGGATTCGCGATTCAAGGCAGGGAAGATAAATTTGGAGGGGTGTTGCCATCCTATACGAAGGGAACAGGTGCTGCAGAGTTCCTGAGAGGCAATGGTTCAGTGTTCCCGGAAGGTACAGAAGAAAGTTCAACAGGTGCACTCATATGCTCCAATGCTGGCGCTAGTGGAATCAGATCTCTCATTTCAACCAATTCTCAACAGGCCAAAGCGGAGGTACTCAAACCAGATTCCAACACCAATCTCATTTGGCAAAGAACCTTGATTCCGACGATTACAAGCACGACAACGGTACCGCCAGGCTCAAGCACGGACTTCGTCACCGCTGTTCTTTCAATAGCACGAAGGGCTGGATTTGAAGACGAGTACAGCCAGATCTCCATTGGGGAGAGATGGGAAGACATTCCCCAGATCTCGCACCCGACCAAGGACAAGGTTCCTTCTTCTCAATTCATTGCCTTTTCCCACGATTGGTAAAGAATTTCTTAGTTCTGCATGCTTACGGGGATGATACAGTCTCATTGCAGCTTTAGCTGCAAGATTACGGTCGCTCTAAGAGCAAGGCTGCGCAGATTCAGGCGTTCTAATTAGCTATCAAGAACGTACATTGATCAGCCCCTCGCCTCTACTAAGTGTTCGGACTTTAGCGCAGTAAAATAAAAAAAAAGGGGCTACCTCTGCCATTAACTGCCTCCTATCGGCACCTGCACCTGCACCTGTATCTGCAAATACGCCCATTACCTGCTGTAGCATGAGCTTGCACAATACAGCAGCTCCATTTTTTTTTTCGTAACGTTCACGAACCAACACACATTTACAACCCTGTTCTTATCACTGATGTGCTGCGGTCATGTTGAGCACAGTAGAGATTTTATAGCCATCGATACATAGGTACTGGTATGTGCAGGAATGAGTACTACGCCTACAAATAGCCCGCTCTGAGCAGCTTATTCCCAAACTCCAGAAAAAAGTAGTCTGCGTAAACTAGCCCATGGTCACAGTACGGCTTGTGTGCGTGTTGGTTGTGGTTGGCCGTGGAATGTCTCAGGATTGCCTCAAACTTGCTTTCCTTTACAGCTAGTATGGAATTTGCAGCACCATCCCCGTTAACAGTCGTTCGGGGTTCAAGTGACGCAAAATCTCGATCCAGAGCCATATCCAAAGTTTCGTCCACTATGGCAAGGGCCACCTGGAGGAAATCTGTATTTGCTCCTGCCAAATTTTGGGCTTCTTCTGAGGGTAGCGCTTGTAGTGCTTGGTGGATTATCAACAAACCGTTCGCCGTGATCACTCCTGCAGAGACATCCCTTAGCGGCTCTTGTTCGTCCTCCTGTGGCGCATCAAAATCCCAAGCTGGCACTCGTGGATGATGCCATTTGCCGTTGCCTTCTTCGCATCTTCGCAAAAAGTACTTCGCACACTCTATAGCTGTGAACAGGTACTTCGTATCTTTGGTCCAAGCGTAAGTTTGCGCAAAACCCATAATCGACCATGCTTGGCCACGGGACCACGTTGAATCGTCTTTGTGCCCTTGATTTGTCATTTTAGCTTGTGCTTTACCGGTCTTGGGTGAAAAATTGACAAGGTGGTAAGATGAGTGGTCAGGACGGAGAATCTCATGTATGATAGTATCTGCATGCTGAGTCGCGATTTGTATCAGTCGTTGATCTTGCTGAATGTGACCAACCCAGTAGAGAAGATCAAGATCTACACCTGGTAAGCATTCCCATTGGAGGTTCTTGTCAAGAGTTTGACTTACTGCACATGCTGTCGATGATGACAAGAAAGTTCTCATCCATATCGGTTATGGAATAACGGTCGTTGATTGCAACATCCCAACTGCGAATAGCCTTGACCCGTTCATCATAGCGACTAGCGAGCGCATAGGCCGCCTTCACAACACTCTCCAGGCTCTCAGTATTTCCCGTCAGTTCATAGTCTTTTTGTAAGGCAGGCTGGACGATAAATCCCATGTCATGCGTATCGGTTCGACCGGACATGTGATTTATTGCGACCGACCAGTGGCGTCCAAGGTTTAATAGTTGGTCTTTCAATTGGGAAGGTGGGTGGGATGGGACATCTATTACCCTTGGAAATTTAATCGACCGCTCGATGAGCGTGTAGATAGATCCTGGAAAGAAGCCGCAGGTCCAGAAATCGGCTTCTCGATACTCATAGCGGCCTGCATCGGGTCCTCTCTGGGCAACGGTATGGGGGTATGCGGTGAGTGGTGCCTGGATACGTCAGTTATCTCGTACAACGACTACAGAAATATCGTACTTGAAGTTTGGAACTCTTCTGCGCAACTTGAACAAGCTTCGCAAGTACATTCTCTGAGTAGATTTGGCTAAGATCTATGCCCTTGACCCTTGGCTATGTCAATAGTTGTCACTAACGCGGACCGCCGATACCTACATTAGGGCTTTCGCCGCGCCGCTTACTGGCTTTGGTGCTTCGCCCATTGTGCAAGTCGTGGATAGCTTGGTTTAGTATCACAATGAATTGAACTTCACAAGAGAAGCACACTGGGTACGAAGTGAAAGTCACAAGTACCACCTTATCCGGGCACAAGCAATTGTCGACCGACGCAGCTCGTATTCAGACACATACCAGAGATACGACAGCTGCAATACACTTTGCGGGGCAATGGCAATAAGTCTCGGGGCAGTTCTCCGCGAGTGGGCTGGCTAAATTCGGGATCGCCTTTATCCCGATGCCCGATCCCGGCCGTTGTTTTCCAAAGAAAGTGTGCGCCGCTCGGCAAAAGCCACGCTGCCTGCAATATGATGAAGACAAATGAAACAAAGTTCGCGTGATCGAGGTATATCGGAATCAGTCCCTTTTGGAAACGCTTCCTTGCTCCGACGGAGGGTCGATCTTAGGGAATCGCGTCATTGCTATCCGAGAGGCTGGAAACGACCTAGCTTCTCAGTGACATCCGGGACCCCGCATAGAGAGTTTTGTAAACCGGGGTGTAGCGCTTACCGCAAAGACGGACAAGATTCTGTGCAAACACGTGCCGAGGAAAGCAGGCCAGATGATAATGACCAGGTTCGCGGGTATATGGCTTGACTTAGGCTTTCGTTTGGCCATCCAACATCAACTTTGTCGTTATGTTGTGGAACTGTGTCCTGCTACTGAGCTCGTTTGTTGCTGCTCTACCAAAAGCAGCTGAAAAGCGCGAAACTCTTAATCTCCCTTTTACGACCAAAGGAAGAGACATCTTCGATAGCAATGGGGATATTTTCCATTACAAAGGCACCAATTGGCCAGGCCACCAGGAGATAATGATCCCGGAAGGTCTCCAACATGCTTCTATCGCCGATGTCGTCTCTTGGATCCCCAAGTTCGGACTCAACTCAGTCCGCATGACATTTGCGATTGAGATGATCGACGATATCTACAGTAACAACACCAATCAAACACTTGAGAGGTCCGTTATCAACGCGTTGGGCAAAGAAAATGGCACCCTGGTTTTAGAACAGATCTTGGAGCACAACCCGCAGTTCACGAATCAGACAACGAGGCTGGAGGTTTGGGATGCCGTAGCGAAGGAGCTCGCCGCACAAGATGTAGTCCTTCACCTTGACAACCATGTATCCAAAGCTTTCTGGTGCTGCGGCGACAACGATGGGAACGGTTGGTTTGGGGAGAAGTACTTCGATGTCGAGAACTGGATCCGCGGATGGTCGTTCATCTCAGCTCATGTATGCGCTTTCCCCACGTCTAGTTTCTAGCTGACCATCGATAGGCAAAAGAGAACTGGCCCACATTTGCATCAGTGGGGCTCCGCAATGAGCTTCGCAAAGCAAGCACTTCCGAGCCGGTCGACTGGTATACCTGGTATGTCCACATGACAGCAGCTGCCAATGCAGTCCACGAGGCTGCTCCCGGTGTTCTCATATTCTTCTCCGGGCTCAGCTATGATACGTTCATCGACCCGATTCCTCTGGGCAAGACACTGAGCGGAACTGCTGGAACCGCGACGGCGAACAAAACCGCCAAGTTCATCCCTAGCGACTTTGCCTGGGAAAACAAGATTGTGCTCGAACTCCACAAGTATGACTTTGAGGCTACGCAAAACCCTTGCCCTACGTTCAAAGCCAACTGGTACAAGCAAGGCTTCCAAGCCGTAAATGCATCTGACCCTGCCACCAAGTATCTTTTCCCTGTTGCAATCACTGAGTGGGGCTTCATCCAAAATGGAACGTATTGGAATCAGACAACGTACAACAAGTGTTTGATTGAGATGGTAGAAGACTACCAAGTCAGCTGGATGCAGTGGGAGATCTCCGGCAGCTTCTACCTGCAGACAAGACCGAACAGAACACCGAACACGCTTCAGGGATCTGAGGAGTTCTGGGGATTGCTGAATTACAACTGGGATGGAGTTCGCGACCCGGTGACGATCGAGAACAGCTTGGATAAGATGATTGCAGCCCTGGGATGAAGTGGAGACAAGGTTCCATATGGGTTGAGATGCGCTCAAGACTATGAATTATGTAGCGGATATCCTGACCCCATGTATTTAAAGCTATTGATTGTTTGTTTTGCCTCCAATACAGGTTCGTAGCAGTGTCAACAAAGCTCTCAAGGGCGTCACGTGATTTCACTTCAGTCTCTTTGCCAATCTCTTTCCGGTGGTGTAGCAACCGTCTCGCCGGACTATCTCAGGTCCATGCCGGGAACTCCGATGTACAACAATGCAACGCTTCTCTGAATGCAGAATCCGCGCGGCACAATGATGTTATCCCGCGCGAGACTAAGAACAGCCTCTTACCCTTCCGATCTCCATCTCCTCATCGCACCACAAACCGGGTTTTCCCACCCCATGACCTAGCCGCTCTACTCAATCCACCGCGGACCCACCTCCACACACCGTTTGTTCGTGGAGTAATTGCCCAGGACGTCACCCCGCACTATTGGCGAACCGGGTGAGAAATGCCCCGATGCCCGCGCCTGTGCACGGCCGCAATATTCGCGAACCCTGATATTCGCCCACGGGGATGGTAGCTACAAATTGAGGTGTGGGACCGGGATCGGTTGCACCCGCGACGTCCTGCGGTACCGTTTATGACAGGTTGTTGGTGTTACGAAGTGTAAAGTGCAAAGAGACATGGCGACAACACCGAGGGAAGAGGCCGCAGAGGTCGACTTCAGAAACGCGAATACCATTGCGCCGACGGACGCGCCGAAGCGCTCGCCGTGGAAGGCATGGATGTACCTCTGGGAGTGGTATCCCGCGCACTATCCTGAGGAGGAGCGCGCGCTTTTGCGGAAACTCGACGCCTGTCTCCTCACCTTTTGCTCGTTCATGTGTACGCCCTCCCATCCCCAAGCCGAGCGGCATCTCACTCTCCGTCTTCATCTCTGACAACTGTGTGTGTACCAGTCTTCCTCAAATGGCTCGACTCCTCCAACATCAACAACGCCTTCGTCTCAGGCATGAAAGAAGAGCTCAATCTCTACGGCAACCAGTACTCTCTCTTCGGCACCTTCTACAACGTCGGCTACCTCGTGTGCCAGATCCCGTCCCTGCTCATCCTCTCACGCCCCTCCCTCGCCCGCTGGTACCTCCCCACCATGGAAGTGCTCTGGTCCATCGTCACATTCAGCCAGTCCCAGATGCGCAACGAGCACGACATCTATGGCACGCGGTTCCTGCTCGGACTCCTCGAGACCCCTGTCGCGAGCGGGACTACGTATGTGCTGGGAAGCTGGTACCGACCCGAGGAAGTTTTCAAACGAACAGGCGTGTGGTACGTCTCCAACAACATCGCCGTGATGTTCGGTGGGTACCTCCAGAAAGCCGCGTACGAGAATCTGAACGGTGTTGGTGGCATGGCAGGATGGCGTAAGTGCATTTCTAGGTACGACGTGGATGTCTGTTTTCGTGCAGGACAACGACGACTTTCCTCGCGCGGCGGAGACGTTCCCGGGGTATGCGCTCTCCCGGTATTGACTCACGCTGACTTTATATCCACGCGTTAGGATGGCTGTTTATCATTGATGGCATCATAAGCCTGCCGATTGCGATTGCGGGATTTTTCATCTTTCCAGGGCTGCCGAGTAGCAAGAAGCCGTGGTGGTTGACGGAAGACCAGCACGCGCTTGCTATCAAGCGCGTGCGCGATATCGGCATCGAAGACAGCAAAAAGCTGAACTGGAGCGTCTTCAAGCGCACGCTGAGGCGCTGGGAGTTCTACGTTGGGGTTGCCGCGTACACTTTGTTCGTTCTTCCTTCCCCGCATACAACCCCCCAACCTTTCATCCGGTCGATGGACGACGAGGTTACTAACTTGCTTTCCTAGCTTCCTCTCGAGTTCGTACCCCCATGGCCAAATGGCCCTCTGGCTCAAAGACCTCGCCACAAAATACAACGCCTACACCGTCGGCCAAATCAACGTCATCCCCACCGGCGCGCAGGGCGTTTCCGTATTCGCCGCCCTCCTCGCCACCTCCCTCTGCATGATCTACCCCCTCTGGACCGTCTTCAGCGTCGTGCAGGCTATCTTCCTTTTCGCAAACATCTGTCTGCTCGTCTGGGACATCCCGAAAGGCCTCCACTTCGCGTCGTACTACCTGCTCGGGGTGTCCGCCGCTGTCACACCTATACTCATGCCGTTCATCAATGTTGCGCTGAGGGATGATGCGGAGGCGAGGGCAATTACTATTGGGGCTATGTTGACGAGTGGGTGGGCGATTTTCTCTTTTTATCCGGTGGTGGTGTTTCCACAAGTGGAGGCGCCCAAGTGGCGGAAGGGGTATAGTGTTAATATTGCGTTTATATTTGGGTGCTGGTTTTTCTTTATGTTGAGTCAGTGGCTGTATCGGAGGGATGAGAAGAAGAGAGAGAGGAAGGCGGTGGAGAGACTTGCAAGGGATGATGAAGAAGTACTGAGTGCGAAGGGGGCGGGCGACGTGGTAGAGCATGTTGAGGAGAGAAAGTCGGAGTAGGAATTGAAATTGGTGCGCAGCTGATGAAGGGTGTCTCGAAAGAGTTATAGGCATGCTGTGATGCCGGGGTGAAGCGAAAGTTGACAGCGCGGGTCCTGCGGACGAGTGACATTCGTAGTCTTGCACTTCGCAGCACTTCTGTCTTTAATCCGCGTCCTGCGACCTGCACAGAACTCTCTAACAGAGATCTAACCTCCCTTTCGATACGGTTAGCATGAACCAAAACGCGGCGCAACCTACCACCTAACGCCTTGGGAGGGCCACAAGTCAATCGCATATACATAAACCCTGGGTATCCAGGCCGACCCAAATCTATCGACCGTATCCCTCGGCGCGGGACCACCGATCCTAAGGGCCAAGGCTACAACCGCATCATCCGCCTCGAAGGCCAAATACCAACCATTATCCAAATCCATTGTTTCCTCTGGCGCTACAAGGTCTGCAAAAGGGACTACCCCATCGAGACCGACCCAGTGGCTAACGCCAATCTTGCTGAGTCCTACGATGGGATTGTTGGGCACAATAGCCGAGACATAATTTTGGAAGACACCGCCAGGCTTGAAGAACTCAAGGCTAACTGGACGCTTCGAAGGACCGACGGACTCCTCGATGCTGGACATGGTGTACTTTGACATGATTGGTGAATCGATTGATACATTTCTGGAGGAAGACGTCGACCTCAGGCGGGTATTTGGAGACTTTCCGGAGCCCTGCACGGTGGGACTGTCCGGCATCCGCGGGAGAGCATCAACACCAAAGTACCTCATTGCGAAGCGAGGGGGCATACGTGCCAGACCGAAGTGGCGGATAGGAAAAGTGGCACCCAGTCGAAGCATGACGCATACGCACCCATTGAAACTCGTTTCGGCGAAAAGAAGCAAATTACCAGGGGGGAGACGCACAGGTCTCCATGGCATTGTCAGATGTCGACTTTGCAACCGAGAAAGCCAGTGGTGAACGCATGACGTTGCGGGTTCGAGAACATGGGCAGAGCGAGGGCTGAGCGCAGCCCAGACGGCGGCCAATAGGAGCGCCGGGTGGGAGTGAGAAAGCCCCGCGTGTCCCCGCAGTTTGGCTGGCGCCCTGCAGGCGCCCCGCAATAAAGTCGATCAGCCTCTGGACATCAACCGATGCGTCTTGTGAGCTTGCTGACCTGACAGCGGCCTCGTCGTGCGGGAGGGACGGAGGCGCCGGCTTGTTCGGGAAGCCATGGGCTCTGGGCACGCTCCGTGGCCAATTCGCACTCACGATGCGCTTGCTGGGCAGCCGTGGCTGACGGCGCGCGCGTCATGTCTGCTGTCCGTAAGCTCTTCCCCAGGACGGTACGAGGGGGAGAGTCGCACCTTCCAGCCTTGACTGCCTTTCTTTGTTCCCACGGTAGCTTCGTTCTCGGTTGCTCTCCTGACACTCGAATTCATACTATCCTTTCCGAACAATGGCCTCCAAAACCCTCGTCCGTCGCGTTGCTGGCGCATCCTCAGTCTGGCGGGCAGTCTCACGAGTCCGACCAGAGCCACTGCGATTGGCCCCGATCTTCGCTCCGCTTCAGTCCCGCTTCACCAGCTCGAACGCTAGACACTCAGAAGACCGCGCACCGTACGAGAAAAGCGAGAGTGTGGGCAACAGAGCACTCAGCCAATTTGATATCAGCGGGAAGGTGTTCATCGTCACAGGTATATTCTGCACGCCTTCTTGAACAGAGGGGGTGACTTTCTTTGTGATGGATGCTGACAAGCTACAGGTGGCGGCCGTGGCCTGGGTCTATGTTTGGCTCAGGGCCTCGTCGAAGCTGGCGGAAGAGGTGAGTGGACCCGGAAGAGTTTCGACCATCATGAAGAAAAACTGACCAGAGAAAGTGCACTGTCTCGATCGTCTGGAGCAGCCTGACCCAGCGTTCGGTGAGTCTGCAGAGCGACTGAAACGCGAAGTCGGAGGCGAATTGATCTACCATCGCGTTGACGTGACCGATAACGATGCGCTCGAGACGGTGATTGCCGACATTGGGGCAGAGAGACAACGTTTGGATGGACTCATCGCAGGTAAGATTACATCCCTTTCTGCAGCGACGAGCAGCTAAAACATGACAGCGGCTGCAATCCAGCAAGTCACTCCTGCGCTCGACTACGCATCCGCCGACATCGCAAAGATGCTATCCGTCAACTACACTGGTGTCTTTCTGTCAGCCCGCGCCTGCGCACGCCAGATGCACAAGTATAAGATACAAGGGTCGATATGTCTGATCGCATCCATGAGCGGCACCATCGCCAACAGGGGCTTCATTGCGCCCGTATACAACTCCTCCAAAGCAGCCGTCGTACAACTCGCCAAGAACCTCGCGATGGAGTGGGGTCGTATGAATCCAGATGGCTCGGGAGGCATCCGCGTCAACGCGATCAGTCCTGGGCATATTATGACGCCGATGGTCGAGGAGAACTTTAGGAGAGGCGAGGCGAGCAAGGAGGAGTGGGAAAACAACAACATGCTTGGCAGGCTCAGCCGTCCAGACGAGTACAAGGCAGCAGCACTGTTCCTGCTCAGTCGAGCGAGCAGTTACATGGTAAGGAAATTAATTGCAATTGATCCAGCAAAGCTGACAGGACACAGACTGGGTCAAATGTGATCATTGATGGGGGTACCACGGCCTGGTAAGCGCAACTCTTTGACATTCTTGTAGCATATCTAGCGGTTGGCGCTGGCGTAGTGGGCCTTGAGGCGATTCAGATTCTTTGGCATTTCCTCGTCTAAAGGTCATCAACAATCTTCTAATGGCATTTGATGGGTCTACGCCTGGCCTATAGACACCCCTAACTCTTCAAATGCCTTCGCTAGCCGTCCCTCGTCTACGTTCAGGGGTGCTTCTGGAATAACATAGCCGGCATACGACTCTCCACCCTTCCGGATTACCTCCTCAATGCCCTCTCCATTCGTGAACGACCACGCGCGTACGTACCGGCTCCCGAACTCAATGGTGAACGTCTCCCCCGCGGCCACAATAAGCGTCTGCCCCTCCCGCACCTCATTCCAACTCTCGCTCCCCCCAAGCCGCACCTTCAACAGCCCCTCCAGCACGCAGAAACAATGATCCACACTCTTAAACGCCATCCACCGCCCCAACACACTGCCACCATACAGCTCTGACGACTCAATACTCGAGATTGCAAACTTGCCCCCCGTCTGCTCAGCATGAATGAACGGCCTGCTCATAACGCCTCCCAGCACCCACCGCGGGCCCGTATTCCCTCGTAAAAAGTACGGCGACCCCGGCTCCGCGAGCTGGTTCTCGCTCTCCTCCCAGGGCGCCTCTTCTGGTGGTTGGTAGGAAGGGTCCCGCTGGAAGTGCACGTCGAAGCGGTCCTTTGCGGCCATGAGCTTAGGGATGAGCAGGGACTTGAGATCACGGTCGTCGTTCTCAGGGACCAGCACGCCCGCGTACGACTCGCCTACGTGCCGGAAGAAATCGATCCAGTCGCCGGGGGCGACGAGGCCGTAGGTTTCGGTGTGCGGGCCGAGGAGGAGGGGGTTGTGGATCACTTTCGGCGGCACATAGGCAAAGTCGCCCGGTCCCATGACGCGGCATTTGTCGCCGTTCCAGAGTTTGAGGTAGCCTTTTGTCACGAGGAAGACATCGTGGGCTTCTTCATGCCAGTGGAAGCCGGGCGCGTCGGCGAGGACGGCGCCCGAGGTGAAGACGGCGATGGCGCCGGATGTTTGGGCGGACGAGGCGAGGATCCGGAAGACACCTTTGGAACCGGGTATGGAGAGGCGTTCGCCGGCCAATTGGTCGAGGAGGTAGGAAGTGTGGGTTTGTGGAGGGATTGTGGAGAGGGGGAGAGGAGACATTTTGAGAGAGGATAGAAGGTGGGAAATGACAGGGGTTGGGATGTTGTTTGGAGCTGTATCTGGCGCCCTAAACGGCGGTTTTGGTGTTGGTATTCTTCAAGAATATGTATGCGTTGGGTGAATTGAATGTATGTAGTTTTGTGCTTCGCACGGATGGAAAAGTGCTTGTGGACTGGGGAGAAGGAAAGAGCGACCAAGTCGGATTTGACGATGGATCTGGTACGAGAGAATTGCAATCGGGAACTGTTCTAGTTCAAATTGAGGATAGAAACCCTTTCCTTACCACCCCGCAACGTGCTATCCGATTTCCATGCCGGCCCTGCCGCACGCGTGTCGCGCCGTCTTGTTACGGCCCGTTTTTTGAAACGTGACGCACAATCCGGAAAAGCCGCGATCCAGCCCGCTCCATACGGAAAAACCGAGGGATCGCCGCGAACACCAAAAAGCCACACTAGTGTAGCTTCGAGCAGCACAATGTGAGCTAGTTTCGGGCGCCTCCACTGCACTTGTGATGCGACTGTGGCCTGGAACTCTGCCACGTTTCGTACAGCAATTTTCAAATCTCTAAAGGTCTTGCAAGAGAGACATGGCCACCCCGCTGCATCCTTTCCGCGTTGTGTACAAAACCACTTCTGATGGTTTGGAGATCGATGCAGATGTATACGTCCCTGCATCCCTGGCAACTTCCAGCTCCACCCCAAATCCAGTCCGTAAGTCCTACAGCACTCTGATATCTAAGCGAGAAAGCTCCCCACCTTACCACTTACAGTAATCACCATTCATGGTGGCGCCTTCATGCTTGGTTCCTCGCGAATGGTGAATGAAGACCAAATTCGCGATTGCTTGTCAAGGGAATGGGTCGTCGTGTCGCCTAATCACAGGCTATGTCCGCAAGTGGATCTACTGGAGGGTCCGATGCAGGACTGTAGAGACCTGTTGGCGTGGATATATGAAGGGAAGCTGGAGCAAGCTCTAAAGAAGAGCGGAAAAGAGTCGGCACTAGATATGGACAGGGTATACGCTATGGGGACGAGTTCGGGAGGGACGCTCGCGCTGTCGCTGGTAAGTCATTTACACGGTCTACAAAAGAGTCGAGTCGAGCCACATCGAGGTTGGAATTGCCATTCGATCAACTAACGTGGCGTCAGGGCTTCGACGTCCCCAAGCCCGCAGCGGCAATCTACTCCATGTACGGCGCCTCAAATTTCTCTGACCCCTTCTGGACCACGCCCCTTCCCCACGTCGCCGCAAAGCTCCCACCGACCCTCGACGACACCTTCCTCAACCGCGTCTTCAACGGCCCCGTCCCAATCACCGGCGGCGTCTCGCTCGAAGGTCAAGCAGTCGGCCCACCGGACTTCAAGGACCCCAGACAAGCGTATGCCTTGACGCGGATTGCACGGGGGAAAGTCCTAGATGCTATATTCCCTTCGAAAGACTGGGATAAGGTTGATCCGCTGAGGAACGTTAGTGAGAATTTTCCACCGACGTTTATTGTGCATGGGGGAGCCGATACGATGGTTCCGGTTGACTTGAGCAAGGCGCTGTTTGCGAGGTTGAAGGAGTGCGGGGTTAGGTGTGGGATGGTGGTTGTGGAGGGCGAGGAGCATACGTTTGCGGCAAAGATGAAGGTTGGTTCGAGGACTTGGGAGATGCAGAGAGAGGGTTTTGAGTTTTTGGAAGGGGTTGTTGGGAGGGGCGATTGAAAATGAAGAATGTTTTGAGTTCGGTCACGAAATTCAGCAGTAGAAGTAGAGTTGTGTCATTTCGAGTAAGGAAGTACGATCAGTACACGGATGAACCTGGAAAGATGTTCGACTTTGTATATATGCTTTCTTCTCAGTACAAACCAAATGAAGACAACTACGTCAATAATCGACTTTTGCGGACGATGCGCTTTCAAGTAGAAACCAACTTCCTCTCACCCTGCGATCATGTTTGGCTGACACTAAGCAACGTGTTACTGTTCGGAGAAATGGGTGCGTGTGGTACACGCGTCGCACCTGACCAAAGACGTTTACGTAGGCCAGGTCTAGATCGTCATCGGCGCTTTTCTTTCGGAACACTTTCGCTGCACAGGCGGATCTGTCTGCATGCTTAATTTGATCGATCTGCTGCATGGTATGTCCCGGGATCTTGTTACTCCACGTGGTAGTCTGCATGGAACGGAAATTTCCCCGCATTTGACTAGTGTTCATCGGTCTTGGGTGCCCGTGGGGAAGAACTCGTCGTGTCCGGAAAATCCGAGCGAACACAAATCGCGGGAGATCTGGGGTCTAGGCGCAGATCCGAGTCAGTGAGTTGAAGATCTATAACCAGCCTCGGCGATGCTGGCCTTGCGCTGAGTTTGGTTCATCAGGGCACTTCTCGGAACTGCACAGTATCAAGCTTTATCTTGTCGAGATCTTCGCCCACCCCATCACGACGGTGACTGTTATTAGTTCCTCCTTGCTCTCGCCATGACGACCTCATCCGATTTGAAAGGGGTAGGCGACGATGTTTTCGACGGCAAGAACCAGGCACTGAAGATTGAGGCTCTCTCTCAGCCAGCTGAAGACCACCAATCAGCATGGCAGTGCATTCGGGCGAACCCTAAGATCTCACTATGGACGCTGTGGGCAAACAGTGAGTACATGCTTACTTTCATCGGGGCTCGATTCCTAACATCATCCCAGTTGGTTCCATCATGATAGGCTATGAGAACCTCGCCCTCTCCGTCTGCTTAGCAATGCCAGCTTTCCAGTAAGTGAACGAAGAGATTTGCATCTGTCATTATCTGAAGCTTACACTAGACTAGAATGACCTTTGCCTCAGAAATCGACGGTGTCATGCTCATACCAGCGCGCTGGCAGTCGCTTTGGAACGCTATGTTCTACGTCATGACTATCGTCGGGTCCGTCGCGGCAGGTCCCATTCAAGACTGGTTCGGGCGCCGCGCGATATTCTTGACTTGCATCTTGGTCTCTTCGGCTGGCATTGCAGTCGCCTACGTCTCGGAAACACCAGCCATGTACTTGGGTGCTAAGATCCTGACTGGATTTGCGCTCGGAGCATCCATGGTGGGAACGCAGACTTTCGTGTCTGAGATTACGCCGTTGCCTATGCGTGGGATTGCGTTGTCGATCAACACTTTCGCCTTGGTCCGTTCTTGCTTCTCCGCTTGTGAACACGTAGAGCTGCTGCTAACGGTCTGTTCCGCTAGAATCTTGGCCTCTTGATCGCCATCTCTGCAACATTCAGCCGTATCGCCATCATGGACCCCTCCGCCTTTCGCCTGGTATTTGCAGGAGCATGGGTCTTCCCAGGCACGCTACTACTGGGGCTCCCTTTCGTTCCAGAATCGCCCTACTGGCTCACCATGAAGGAAAACCCCGAGAAAGCGCGCGCTTCGCTCGTCCGCTTGTCCAATCCCTCCGAAGACATCGACGCACGTCTCATTGCAATCCAACACACCGTCGCTATCGAGCGCCGCCAACAAGCAGAAGCCGGCTCCTTCATCGAATGCTTCAAAGGCACCAATTTGCGCCGCACCCTCATCACATTGGCCTGCTTCTACATGTCCATAGCCATAGGCTCCGTCCTGTCAGCCAACTCTCCTTACTTCCTTAACCAAACGGGTCTATCGTCAAACACCGTACTCATGATCACCCAAGTCGGTGTCAGCATGGGCGTGCTTTCCTCCATCGTCAACCTCTTCCTAATGATGAAGTTCAACCACCGGCCTCTCATCTTCTTCGGCGTAGGCATCTGCGCATTAGCGTACCTCACGATGGGGATCGCAGGAGCCATGCCCCGGACCACTAAGAGCATGACCGTGGTCGGCATTGCGCTCCAGTTTTCGACACTCTCGTACGGCCCTGCTGTGGGAGCGGCAATGGCGGTCGCAGGCGAGGTGTCGGCGACCAGACTCAGGGCTAAGACTCTGGCGCTGGGCAACGGGTTCTTGGGTGTTGCGGGGACGTTCTGGCAGAGCGTCTTGCCCTATCTGTACAACACTGATCAGGCTAATCTGGGAGGCAACTTGGGCTGGATTTTCTTCGGCATCGCGGTCGTGTATTTAGCGATCCTGTACTTCTTTGTGCCGGGAACAAAGGGGAGGACGTATGAGGAGCTGGATGGCATGTTCGAGGCGAGACTGCCGGCGAGGGCTTTTGAGGGCTATCGAGGCGAGGAAGCTTCCGCGTAGGATGACGAGGGCTGGATGGTCATTGGAAAGGCTTGACCTGGTATACGTCTAGTGTTTACGTGATTATGATTTAATCCAATTTAATTGTTCCGATATGCAACATATTTGTCTCGCAGCAAGCTGAGGTCGTTGAAGCGCGGTGCTGTCAAATCAGGTCTCTGTAGCAAACCTCGACAGAAGATACTTTCTTTGCGATTCACCACTTGTCCCTTCGAGAATCTGACCATTGAAAATGCCGCCACTCAACATCAAACATGATCACATCCCGCTGAGGCGTTGGTCCATATTCAGTCTCTATCGCATTAGGACTGAGGACCACTATTAGAGATGTGGCTCACTGGAGCCGCGGCATTGCCAGGCTCCCAAACTATACGCAGAACAAAGTCACAAATCGACATCATGCTCACACTATTCCCTCCATGTTGTACATTGTCTCATTCTCGTCTACTTCACCCAGTGCAAAAAGGGCAGCCACTTGTACAGCCGAGCTAACCAGTCTGACTCGGTACTCAGATTACGCTTCTCGTTCGACGAGCTTTGGAAAGGCTCCGCCTCCACAGCTCTCTCCACTTCATCATAAGCATCATAACCATACAGCCATGGCTGTACCTGTGGACAGGTCCACCGACTCGGAAAGGGACCTTTCAGCTCCTTGCCTAGCTGTGACAGGAACACCTGATCACGGGCTTCTTGTTCAGGTCCATCGTGCATATGAAACGCGTCACGCTGTAATGAGGTCAGCTTCATAGATATCTTCGCATGCAGATTGGGAACTCTTACCTGCTTGAAAGTCTCCCGCACGATGGCTTCACCCCGCGCTTTTCGCAGATGTTCGTAAGTTCTCAGTGCCTGGGGTACGCTATGCCTGGACTTTATGCGTCCGAGAAGTAATCCGAGAACGGCGCCGTCCTCGATTGCTGAGTTTGCTCCTTGAGCTAGATACGGTAGCATCGGATGACACGCATCGCCCCTATGATGATTCAGCTCAATCTTCTGGCCAATTGACTCAAGCCATAGCCGACTTACGTGAAGACTAAGTTGGAACCGGAATTAACCCAAGATTTCATTTCATCTCCTAGAAATTGTCAGAACTAGATCGCAGCGAAAAGGAGTGGGGCAGACCCACGATGCATCAGTTTCCATTTATCCACACTATCGACCAAGTCCAAGAAACGCGATAGAATTGGATCCCAGTCTTTGAACAGCGCCCTCATCTCCTCAATGGAACCAGGCTGGCGACTCACTCCCTCTGGAAGGTCATCGGGTACAAGCAGCACAATGTTGTACATCTTGCCTCCCCGCAGCGAGTAGCCTACGGCGTGAGCACCTGGTCCTATCCAAAAGTGGCATGTCGGTTCAGATACCCACCGCCGTAGCTCCGCGTCTTCAATTCGGTCGAGCTCGAGCACTACGCGGTAGGCCAAATCACCGGTAGGCTTGGGAGGATCCTCCCGTCCCAGGAACTGCGATCGACATCGTGACCACAATCCATCAGACGCAACAATCAGGTCCGCGACGGTTCGGGATCCACCTTCTGTAGAGACTGCAGGCCGCGGCTGGTCCAATTCAAGATCAGTTATCTTCGAACGGAATCGGAATGTGATACCCAGAGCTTTCGCGCGCTCGTACAACGCCTGCTGCAGGTCGCAGCGATGCATGTCAAGAAACGGTGCACCATATCGAGCGCGAGTTGTGTGGGCAAAGGTCTCGTCGTGGGCGAGTACCGAGCCTGTATATCGGTGTACGGTGAGGGATGTGGGTTCAGCAGCGGAAGCCCAGAATGAATCGCTAAGGCCGTATCGCTGGAGGATCTTGGTGCAGTTAGGGGTGAGTTGGAGGCCCGCGCCTACTTCGGCGAGTTCTTTCGCGGATTCGAAGACGGTGACTGCGTGCCCGGACTGCGCGATTGAAATGGCAGACGCAAGTCCGCCAAGGCCAGCTCCCACCACAATCACGTCGAGCTTGATGGGAGATTTGTGGGGGAACTTTGCGGGGGATGGGGAATCCATGATTCGAACTGTGGAGAATGGGACTGGTAGGAAGGTAAGAGCAGTCAATTGTTTGGTATGGCAGTATAAGCAGCGGCTTTGACGCTCGGGCATTCACATCCTGTAGTCCGAGCGGCTTTCTTCTCTGGGGGATTTCCGAAGATATGATGCACCCACACGGTGATGTTGCGTGCAGCGGCGCTGGGTCAAGCCATTAGTTTGGGTCCGGTGTTTCCGGACAACTTTTGTGGAGTGCTGCTCGGCTTTCCCGGAGGGCGCTGGCACCACCGGCAATTCCCATTATAAGCTTGTTCATGGTTCTCAGGGTGATATATACGCCTAAGGGGAATAATGGCTGCACACAAAGTCTTTTACCATGGCTCCAAAAGGTCCTTTCAAGTTGGTGACAGTCAACAATGCTCCAGAGCGAGCGAAGGTGCTCATTGGCAGGGTGGCGGAGGCATTGAAGGATGAGTACACGATTGACTACGTCGCCAATTGCAGCAGTATGGTCAGAATATGGCGGAAAGGTTTAATGGGCGCTGACGGGGTTCTTCAGGTAAAGAAGAGGTCGAAAGCAAAGTCCGTGAGTATCAGCCGGACATGCTGGTAAGTGGAGGAGTGACATTCTATCATCTGCAGTAGTAACTTCTAAGCAGTTCTCTGCCTCCATGTGGACGGCGCAAGATGTAGTGGAGATCCAGCAGACAGCACGGTCCGTCAAAAGTGACGTGAAGTTGCACGCGATTCCCTTTGGACTGCAGGTTGAGAGAGGACCAGACGCTATTGTAGAGCATTTGCTGGAACAGATACCTCTTCTGTTAGGGTGAAAGATTGTACGAGGCTGTGTGGAGAGCTGCGCGGAATGTAATTACAGCCTAATCGGCGAAAAGCAAGATTCCCTGGGGTTGAATGGGTTTAAAATACACTAGTGAAATGTTTACCCCGCATCCAGACATCCCTAGTCCTAATAAGCCGCATTATGATGACTCAGCTCGCAACGCTAATGTTTCTAATCTCCATCTTGACGCGACGATCATCAATTGATGCCATTGCATCTGCCCGTGTCTCGATCAAATTGAGTACCCTTCAATCACAAAACACCTGTCTGATGGAACCCGCATCCCGATCCAATGGTCAACGGCCTCGACGGCCCCGTGCCGCTCGTGCATGTGATCTTTGTCGCGCGAAGAAGAACAAATGCGACGAATCATATCCTTGCTCTTACTGCAAGAATCGCCAACTTACTTGCGTTTACCAAGGCCAGCAGCCCAACTCACGACGCTACACCGCAGAGTACGTGAAACAGCTGGAAGAGCAGGTCAAGTTACTCTCGACACGGTCCGTTGCTTCACCTAGTGCACCGCCCATGGTCCAAGTTGGCCAAAGCCCATCCGCTCCCCACATACAACCGCAGCATTTCAATGTTATGGCACAGGAAGAGACCCCCGTCCCGATCCGGGAGACGGGTGAAGAGGAAATCTCCGGCGTCAACCGTCATACGCGTGATGTCGAGTTCTACGGAAGTTCTTCCTCCTTCGCTCTGCTATCTCACATCAGGCGTACTGGCCAGAGACGGCAGGACGATGAAGATGGCGCTCAGCTTGTTTCTAGCCTGCACAATCCCGCCTTCCGGACCACACCAACTGCTTCCCACGGGGATGGGATGGAGACTGGCGTTGACTGCGCCAATCACTATCCTCAATGTAGAGGCTTTGTGGAAAGTTTCTTCTCCACCATTCACTACATTCATCCTATCCTGGACAAGCGTGATTTTTTGCAACAATGCGAAGCTCTATGGTCAAGAAGCTCTGACCATGCGGCCCACCATCCAACTTCGAGCTTTGTTGCACTATACTACAGCGTTCTCGCACTGGGTGCGATTGTTGCTGTCCGCGAAGAGGAATCCATTGACGGTTTGAGCAACCTACAATGGTCTCGGAAATTCTTCGACATTGCTCGCACGTGTTGTAACCAGCTCGGTCTCGTCACAGATCTAGAAATGGTTCAATGCTTTTTCATGATGGTACGTCGCGGTCTGGTGGCGTCTGTATCAGCTGGCAACTAACTATGTTCAGGCCAAAGTCTGTCAGAACGAGCTTAACCCACACTGTAAGTGTGAGATGCAGGTTAGCAGCTATGAAGCTTATGTCTCTTCTAGGGTCCTACATGTATGTAGGTCTTGCGGTGCGAACGGCATTAGCTATGGGTGTGAATCGTGACCCGGGGTCAAACACGAGGAAATCACCTGCTCAGCTGAAGGCGGAATCCAGAACTTGGTGGTGAGTTGTCATATTCACATTCAGCGATGTATAACTACTGATTGAGTATAGGGGCATATTTTCATTGGAAATGTAGGCCCAGTCTGTTCAGGGGGGATATGGAACAATAACACTAATCTGACATAGGGAAATTTCGTTCTCTCTGGGAAGGCCTGACACTCTGGGCGCCGATATCTATCATAACCGAAGACTGCCATTGGTCAGGACAGATACGGAAACGGAACGCACAGATTCTGAGATGTCTGAGCCGCCGCACTGTGCCATCATCAACTACGCGGTCGATTTAGCGAGGATCACCAGGACTATATGCCAGAAGATCTATCTGCCTAACCCGAGCATAGCAGATATGATCATTTTAACCAACCAGATTGAAAGAGAACTCGAAATGTGGGTGGAAAGCCTTCCCTCAGCTATTCGACCTGATACACAGATTCAATTCCATCAAAAGCCTTCGTTGAGAAGCGCCAGGGATGCGCAGTGGGCTAAACGACAAAGACTCGTGCTAAATATACGTTACAACAACCTCAGGATCCTCCTATTTGGCTCTTTACTCTTAAGATCGTCACAGTCCGAGCGTGCTACTATTCCAGGCTGCATGGAAAACACCCACAAGTGTCTTGATTCCGCGAAGCAGACGATCAGTATAATCTACCAGACCTATGCGCATAACGATTTCTTCCAGACATGGTACTTTCTTCTCTCCGGCATGACATTATCGAAGCATTATATTGATGTTTGTGTTAGGTTCTATAACATCACATATACCGTCTTTGCCGCGTCGGTCATTTTGTTATACATCACGCAAGGCTCAGCCAGCCACGAGGAAGCACAATCTCTTTTCGAGCTAGTCAACATGGCCGTGGAAATCCTCGAAACTATGGAAGAATGCGTTGTTGCTCTAGAAGCTGCGCGGCTGTTGCGCAGCGCAAGAGAAAAGGCGGAAAGCAGACTATCCTCCGAAACCGCCGCCGCATACAATCAAGAACAACCCATAGGACATGCTTCTTCCGAGCCTACCCCGCTCTTCACGCATGTGGAAGGCCACTCTGTCCAGCTGAATCACTACTGGGGACCACTGGGCCTGATCGACGGCAGTGGCATGGACTTTGACATTGCGGCTCAGCTAGGCGCTTTCGACCAGAATAACCCTATGTTCTTTTCTTTGGGCGAATTGTAGACCCCTACCTCTCGTTTTCGAAGACATTGAAAAGGGTGCCAATGTGTGGGAGGATTTCCACCGCGAACTCATCACCTTCTCGGATGGTTACTTTTGGAGTGCATCCTGCGCCCACTCCGGCTGGCGTTCCAGTAATGATGACTGTGCCTGCAGGCAGAGTCGTACCCTGCGACAAGAAGCTGATCAGCTTGGCTATGCTGAAAATGAGGTCGCTGTATCCGCAGTCAGAGATGATGGTGCGCATGTACAGGGTTTGGAAGGACATACTCGGTGCCGCAGTCTTGCTTCACATCGCCGTTCTTCAAACCACGGATACGTAGCGTGGATGGGTCGGGGATTAAGGATTTCGAAACAATTGTCGGACCTGGAAGAATTTCAGAAAGGCTCTTGTTGAGGTCTGTGGAGCACTTACCGATAGGACATGAGCCGTCGAATCCCTTGGAGAAACACCACTGCGACTGTGCGAACTGGCTCGCTCGACTAGAGATATCATTACACGCTGTGTAGCCCAGCACGTAGTCGAGGCCCTCCTCTTCTGACACGTTCTTGCAGTCTTTACCAAGGACAATCGCCAGCTCGGACTCGTAGTCGCCTGTATCGGACTTTTGTGTAAGTGCTGGCAGTACCGTTCGTGCCGGCCACGGATCTCCGAGTGCCGTGCTTGGCTTCCTAAAAAGGTTCAGAGAATTGTGCAGAGTGGGATGGATGACGAGGCCACATACAGGAAGACAGTGGGCACAGTGGGAAGCTCGACAGCCAATTCTTTAGCATGCTGGACGTACTGAATGTTGTCAGTGTGTTCACCAATTTCTGCCGGGGCACTCACGTTCAGCCCAATGCAGCGAATTGTTCCCACTTCGGTAGCGGCCACTGGCGACAACAATTGACCAATAATCTCGCTGTAGCCGGTTTTGGTGCCTGGAGAAAGCACAGAACTGCCGGACCAGAGGAAGGCCGAAACCTGCTGACCTTCGCGCAGGGCCACTCCTACGTCGACGGTATCTGACTCCGGCTCTCCGATGTATATCTTCGATGTGTCCGATTTCGGCACGAAACGCACCAGCCGCGTGAAAGATGGAATTGCCATTTTGGTGTAGGAGCAGGCGAAAAACGTTTCTTATGATGCCAGTCTGACTGTGCAGTGAATAACACTTCTGCAAGTCTTACGATCCTAGTTCAATCACTTGATGTCCTCTTTGCGGATACCCGCGAAGAAATTCTACACTTGCGCCGCACGCGGAAATGCCGGTCTGCGCGAATCGGGCATGGAATTTCCGGAACAATCTAGCTTACAATCGTCCTCAATATAGACGTCTAGTACAGAACATAGGTAACTGTAAACAGTGCGCGCATTACTCCGGAGCATACAAGACCACTCAAGACACTGACCAGCCATGACCGGGAACGCACACGTGACTTTCCGCCAGTTCCTGCCCGACTTAGGCCAACCTCGATTCACGACTCTGCAACAAAAAAACGCACACGAGTACGCAGAATCTTTCAAGCGCGATGGAGAACCGCCCTGGCTACACGCGCTATGGCTCCATTGGAGAGAATTATTCGCCGAGCCTTTCCGCGGCATCACCAATGACGGTGTAGTAAAGCCGGGTCTCTTCGACTTACGAGATGAAGGTGTTCCCGTGACTAGCATCGCCGCAGCTGCAGAAGAACTACTATCCTTACTGGATTGGTATGAAAGAGAGCGCATAATCTACCACATCGACTCACCCGAATGGCGTTCCTGGTCCAACCCAGAGTTTCTCCTGAGCAACAAAGGCATCCGACTAGACGAGGTGCCCAATCCCACACGCGATGCTGCGCTCAACCTGCTCCGACTCACGCTCTCACCTGAAGGCTATGAGAAAGCTCTCGGCGCTATGCGTATGAACGGGTTTCTCGGGCGTCTCGTAAATGCCCCTCGCATCTGCAACGAGTTTTCGTACAATCTAGCCTTATTTGGGGCCCCTTCCGCTACGAAACCCTGGGGCTTCTCATTTTACGGCCATCATCTTTGTCTCAACATCCTGCTGTACCGCAATCAGATCGTCGTGTCTCCATGTTTTACTGGCGCAGAACCAAACCTTCTCGACGACGAGAATGACCCCTACCACGGCACTCAGATCCTCCGGGAGGAAGACAGACTAGGCGTTGCACTCATGCAATCTTTGCCTTCACAGTTGCAGTCCCGTGCGCAAATCTTCAAACTCCTGCACGATCCCGCAATGCTCCGAGGTCGCTGGAATCATGACGACCAGCGTCATCTGTGCGGCGCGTACCGCGATAACAGAGTGGTTCCATACGAAGGCGTAAGAGTCAGTGATATGGAGTCCACGTCTCAGGAACTTGTCACTGCCATCCTGGAGCAATTTCTTCTGTACTTGCCCAGGAGAGCACGAGAGATGAGGCTTACACAGGCAAGGGGATGGTATCATGAGACATGGTTTTCTTGGATCGGAGGATTCGACAACGATGACGCATTCTACTATCGGATACAGAGCCCAGTCATCATCGTCGAGTTTGATCATCATTCTGGGGTGTTCCTGACGAACAAAGAGCCCGCAAGATTCCATATTCACACTATTCTGAGGACACCAAATGCCGGCGATTATGGAATGGCACTTCGTCCTTTGATGCAAGGGGCAGAGCAGAATTTTGTTTGGGGCGGATGATGAGTCCGAGAGAGGTAGATAGTGAATGGTTTTGGTGTTGCAGAATCAATTTCCCGGATAGAAATATGAAAGCATCATTTACATGCTTATCTTCGGTCTCACAATCTGTGCTGCGGACTTCAGCTATACAATTTTGTAATGGAACCGTAAGTCGCGGATACTACGCTCCCACCATGTTACGTAGCCCAAGACAATACCACTGTCACGATCTGTGTTGTCATGCGCAGGAGCCGCATGCCCAAACACTGTGATATGAACCCGGGCTTTCGCCTGACGAGAGTCTTATTCGTTCTCTGGCTCCCTCACCTGCCTAGATCAAGCACTACCACGACTTGGTCGGGATATCCGAATCAGCCGGAACTGCCGCATTGCTAGTGCCACGCATATGCGCACCATGACCAAATCGCCAAACATGTACAACGTGCACAGCCAGGCAGCCATTTCCCCGCATCGAGCTCACGCAGGAAATGTGACATACACAGCACGCTATGTCTGAACAATATCCAACCTCATTTGCAAGCCTCTTCCCCTCGTTGACTCTCGAGGAAAGATAGCGCTTCTGATACGACAAGAATCCTCTACCGCAGCCGGTGCAACCCGCCTTTCTATTCCACTTGTTCGGGTCGCCGACTCAATATACGGCATTCGGCCTTATGGTATCGAATCGTGCCTCACAACCGCTGTCTGTCCCAGCACAACATGCTACGCGACCACCTGGGGCACTTCACTCCTCTATCGCCTAGGATAGGAACTCGCGCACAAGCAGTACTCAGTCCCAAGATCATCTGCCACCGCAATCCGCCGGCTGAACACAACCTTGAGTGTTTCTCCGAGGACCCGTTGATCTCGGGAAACTTGGCGGCTGCGATTGTAAGGTGAATACAGAGCGAGAGTGTTGGCGCGTGTACGAAGCATTCTATTGCGAATGATGTGAAGACGCTGAGGCGCTTTTATTTTGTGACAGAGTTGAGGGAGGTGTATCTTGCGGAGTGGTAGGATATGCTTAGCGGGTGTGCTTCAGAAGGAATGATGAGCGCGTGAGTGGTTGATCCAGCTTGAAGAACCGATGGACCAAGCGAACAGGTAAAATAAGGTCGAAGGAAAATTGTGTAGTGAGCATGGGGAGCTCCATTAGGAGCTTCTGCGGGGGGACAGGGGCTTCAAGGGCATTGTCGTATCAGCTCGGTTTGCAGTCTATGACACGGTTGCGCCGATCGCTGCTAGATTGGACTTTGAAATGCCGTTTCCCGTGTTTCGTGGAAGCCGGTTACTCGCCAAGGTCAAAGAGAGAGAAGTCTCTGGGGAAAAAAACGACGCCTGTGCCGTTCGGCAGTTCATCTTCAACCACATTCTCCTCGAGGTTCACGTCGAAGACTAATCACCGAGAACACACCGTACGAGATCTAGCTCGCAATGCAAAACCGGTCAAAACTCAGTATCGGCGAGCCGATGCCCTACCCGCGACTCTCGCCTCCGAAGAAGCCTACGCCGAAGATAATGCCATCGCTGAAGCTGTTAGCATTGCGCGCTCGAGCAATGTCAGTATCATATGCGCCGGCCGCAATGCGCAGTAAGAATCTGAAGATTCAGACCTGAAATCCATCAAACTTCTAGCGAACCAGACACGTCTCGTGCACGCTGTAGCAGCCGCGTCTAATAAGACAATTTTGGTCCTCTACACCGGAAACCCAATCGATGTCAGCGAAGTGATTGACGAGTTTGACGCCGTGCTTCTCGCGCGTTTTCCTAGACAGGAGGGTGATAATGCGGCGGCAGATGTGTTAACCGGCCGCGTGTCTCCAAACGGTAGGCTGGCAACGACTTGGTTCAAGACGCTGGAGGACGTCCCTAGCTTCAAGCATTTTCCGCCGCAAAGGCAGGGGGATGGGAAAGTCACAGTTGAATACGAAGAGGGTGTTAGAGTTGATTATTGAGTGATCAAGCAGGAAGGGGAGAGTCAAGTGGGCCGTTTGCACATAGGGGGCTGGAGGTTGAGCTTAATGACAACGCGTAAAAACACAAGCTCAGATGCTCTGTATTGGTCAAGAAAACTGGAGAGGTCGAAGGGAACAAGGTTGTCCAGGTTTAGGTCACGCCGGCTCGAATGCAGAAGTGTGGCGGTCAGAACAGGAACTCAAAGGATTTGCGGAGACTGGATTGTTAGTACCAAGAGAGGAAGAGCACGTTATGGTAGATATACCGGTTGACATAGCGTGTAGCTATTGGCATGAGAATCTAGATTTGAGATCCGGGAAAGGAGAACGTGGAATCATTTGTAGAGAGCATCCCGACGTGGACTTCAAAGAGATTTTTTTAATTGTCCGTCTGAAAACTTTATCTCCGAACGAAACGGTACTCGTGGTATGACTAGCAAGCTCGAAACCCGGAAAATTGCCATCGATGATGAGAGGTGAAGATTAGATGGAGCATAAAGTCAGAGTGACAAGGCTGAGGGACAAGGTGGAATGTTCCAAAACTGCTAACCCGAAGCAGTTAGCTATGGTTCTCTTGTGGGACGACGTCATTGACAGCTTCTCAGTCAATTCCAGCACCAGAGCTACAGTCTCTATATCGCTAAATGGAAAAATTCGATCCCAGTGCACGAACCAAAATGTGTGCGCAAGATTAACGGAATATCTCCGGTCGGATGCTGCTATAGATGAAGGTTCCGAATTGCGGGGGCTACTTCCCGAAACGCGGTGCCGGCCCCATCGTGACCTCGATAGCCTCGCACTTGACCATCGTAGTTGCGACTGTTGTTTCGATCAGTGGAACTCTGCTCTAGCCATGAAAGGAGGGTAACGTTATCCACTCTAGCGCAATGCATAGGATGGAAGGTACGCCACTCATTAGGACCCACGTCGTGCTACCACGCCGTAACCTTGCGGAGCCAGGTCGGTAATAAGCAGACCCAATTGCACACAGCCTTCCTCGAAAACACGGTGGGGCGTTTTTTATAACAGGGAGTGAAGTTTCCAGACAACAGCGGAACGTTGGTTAGCCAGGCGGAGCCGAATCAACAAGATGTTACGGCCGTCGCTACAAAGTATTCTTGATGTTGCCCTCCTTACGAGAGTCGCGGCTACTGCGAGCAGTTGTCGCACCGACTCGCTCCCAACTCCAACTTTACTTGGGGGGTCGATTCTTTCTATCGAGGCTGCTCAAGTCAATAGCGCAACCATCTCAAGCTCGAGCATCGACTTCTGCAACGTTTCGGTCATCTATACACATCCCGGGCAGAACGACCGGATAAATGTCTCCCTGTGGCTCCCAAACACATGGAACGGCCGCTTCCAGGGCGTTGGGGGAGGCGGTTGGACCACCAATGCAGACTTCGGAGACATGGTCAGCGCAGTGTCCCAGGGATACGCCGCGGCCACAACAAACGGAGGACACACGGCCATCACAAACACTTCATCTTGGGCTATGTTGAGCCCTGGAAATGTCAACCTCTATCTTCTTCAAGACTTTGCATCCGTATCCCTGAACGACATGACCATCATTAGTAAGCAACTCACGGAAGCCTACTACGGAAAACCAATCTCGAGGTCGTACTGGAACGGGTGTTCTACCGGAGGAAGGCAGGGTCTTATGATGGCGCAGCGGTATCCCGATGCCTACGACGGGATCCTCGCCGAGGCACCAGCCATTAACTGGGCCGAGTTCATCGTTGCGGAATTCTGGCCTCAGCGTGTCATGCACGAGATGGAATACTTCCCGAATCAGTGCGAACTTAGCGCCATCACGAGCGCAGCCGTCGAAGCGTGCGACGAACTCGATGGCCTCGAAGATGGCATCATTGGTATGATTGGGCTTTGCGACTTCGATCCTCGAAGCGCTGTAGGCAAAGCCTATACCTGTGGTGACTTGGCTAGTCATGTTACAGAAGAGGCCGCAACTATCGTTCAGACCATCTGGACTGGAGCACGCGACGCTTATGGGCGGTTTCAGTGGTACGGATTTCCCCGAGGAACGCCGCTCAACGGCCTGGCCAACACCACGTGTTCCTCGAATGGCACCTGCATAGGAGTACCCTTTGCCATCTCCAAAGATTGGCACCAAATTTTTCTCAAGAGGGACCCAAACTTTGATCCCTACAGTATGACGCAAGCCGAATGGGATGCAGCTTTCCATGCATCGGTAAACCAGTACACCTCCATCATAGGCACCTCCGACCCCGACTTGACTCAATTCAAGAATGCGGGTGGCAAGATGATTACCTGGCACGGAATGGCAGATCAGCTCATATTTTACAACGGCACGGTGGACTACTACGAGCGTGTACTGGAAGCGGATCCCGGAGCGAAGGAGTACTATCGTTTTTACGCTGCGCCGGGTGTCGGACATTGCCGTGGTGGCGTGGGAGCGGTGCCGACGGACCCTCTGGCGCAGTTGGTCAAGTGGGTAGAGGAGGGCGAGGTTCCCACGACTTTGACGGCGAATCGAACAGTTGAGGGGAGGAGGTGGGAGCAGGGGCTTTGCGCGTACCCGTTGAGTTCGAAGTATATAGGTGGTGATCCAGCGTCGGCTTCATCGTTTCGGTGCGAGTAGTAATGCGCCGAGATTATTGGACGAGATGACATGCAGAGGTTGCGTCTGACTGGTGGTGGCCATATCGTCAATTCAAATGTTGTGGAATGAGGCTGAAGATTGAGTCTCTCCTCAAAGCTGATGAATACGCGGTTTCAGGCCATGATTGGTGGAATTTCCTAGTCAGTGTCAGTTCCAGTACACCTTCTGAGTTCACGTCGTGTGAATATCAAGAACTCAAGGGAATATGCACCTCATCGTGGTTGATGCCGCGCCACGGCACCAGTCGCACCTTCCCCAGCGCTAGTATCAATCCTACCTAGCGTGACCCTCATGCTCGGACGTGGATTATCTGTCCTCCATCATCCCTCGCGGAACACGACACAACTCTGCAGCGCTCGCGCTCGCACACGCACACACAAACACCATGGACCGGTTAATCCGCCTCCTGCAGGCCCTCCTCCTCCTCGCACCCCTCGCCGCAGCCCTCAAATTCGACCTTCATGCGGTAAACAGCCACGAATCGGCTAAGCACGAGCGCTGCATCCGGAACTTTGTCGCAAAAGAACAGCTTGTGGTTGTGACGGCGATTCTGGACGGGCACCGCGGCGATGGACAGACCGTAAATATGCATGTACGTGGGCCTGCGATTGGGATATGCTCGGGAGTGGAACGGATGGATGAGAGTGAGCATGAGAATTGAGGCTGACAGGGCATAGATTCGCGATGCGATGGGCAACGATTACCACAAGCCCAAGGACGTCTACGGAGAGAACAGATACGCTTTCACATCGCACGCTGACTCTGCGTTTGACGTGTGCTTTGAGAGCATCATTACCGGCCGTACGACACCCACCTCCCCTCCGCGCAAACAGGTTCTAATGAATGTCTAGCACCCCAGGGCAACCTCAACCCCACCCGCCATGTCGAGCTTGACATTGACATCGGCGCCGACGCGAAGGACTGGTCCGCCATCCAAGCCGGCGAGAAGCTCAAGCCCGTCGAAGCGGAGCTCCGTCGCATTGAGGAGGTGGTTGGCGAGATCGTCGCGGAGATGGACTACCTGCGCTCGCGGGAACAGAAGCTGCGGGATACCAACGAGAGCACCAACGACCGCGTGAAGTGGTTCGGATACATGACTATGGCCATGCTGGTCAGTTTGGGCGCGTGGCAGGTTGTGTACCTGAGGAGCTATTTCAGGAGCAAGCATCTTATTTGAGTGGGGAGTGGTCTTGACTTCGGGAGAGGGAAGGATGGGAAGAAAATGAGGCTCGACAGGAGTGGACAAGATGTGCGGGGAAGATGGATGTGTACGAACACGCTGGGCATGGATGGAGTACGATGGTGTGGCCGGGCAAGGAGGCTTTTCCTGCCATGTTTGATTTGACGCACAGCGCGGCATGGCGTTGGTATGAACAATTACAATATCGATTGATGGCGCTCACTGCTCCGCTTGAGCGCCGTCTACTGAATCGGTTCCATTGATTTCGCAACTTTCTGATGCCTTCGGAACCTCACATTCGAGTGCGCTCTTCCTAACCACGACGCTGCACACGGCTCCGCGAAAATATCATTGCCTGTGTTGTCGGTGACCCACACCTCCCAGGGTCCCTTGGTAGTCCAGCCCCCGCGACTTCCTGCCTTGCCTCATACGCATCTCGGGCTGGTGAAGAATGCCAGCTTGAAATGAGCTAAGCTTCCCTTCGGACGCGGCCTTGAGCGACTCCGTTACCTCCTCGTCGTACGTTGAGGGCGGATCGGGAATCCTACCGATCCCTTGCAAGCTCAGCTTCGTCATGTATCGGAGGCGCATCCTTAAAATTATTTTCCAGTGCTGACTCCAAGGTACTAGCTCCCGCATTGCCCATGCATTTACCTACCGTGAACTTTTCATACGTCGGCAGTACTGTTCGCTGATGTCTCTTGGATTGATGTAGGAGTGCAACGTCCTGGTAGGGAGCCGCATGCTGTTATTTCCTCATCCCGGTCTCGCCTCTTGAATCTTTTCCGCGAATCCAAGGTGCTGCTGGGCTTCCGAACCCTCATGTTTGGTTTCTTCCACCCTTCCCTTGCTCGCCTTGATCTCCCGTTGTGGCGCACCTGCTTCTCAATCTTTCTCTTCTTCCACCACGTACAACGATCGGGATTTTGGCCATCAACACTGCTTTCCACGGGAAAGGAAGTCAGCGCGGAAGAGGTAGTGAGTCAAGGGACGCGCGCGACATAACGTGGCGGTGATGGACTGCCGTCCACGTTGCCTGGACGTGAACTCCAGTCTGTTGGAACTTCCGATGGTGCTGGCAACACGTTTTTCAGGGGTGTCCAATTCAGTGGTATCGATTTGGCAGACCATCGTGGCACACGACCGGCTGCTTCTGGCCGGTGCTTTCTTCGTCATCGCTATCGTGCGTGCATGCAAACATGGGTGGATTTCGGCATGGGCCCGAAAGGGGCCGGAGACAAGCTGTCACGGCGGTCGTTGCGGGTGTGGTTTTCACTGTTGTCGTAGTCAGGTGTGCGCGGACGGGAGTGTACCGGCGTCAGTCTAGGAGTGGATGAAGGACACACGGAATGCGGATTCATGGCCGATTGAAGTTCGTGGTGCCGAGATGGTGGTCTGGGGTATAGGATTTTGAAGGAGTAGTCATTGGAGATGGGTGCAAAGGCAAAAGGAGAGCGGTATAGGTGAGAGTATCGAAGATACTGTCCTAGAGATTGCACGGTGAGGCTAGTGGCTCTTTCTCGATTCGGTGAATCAAAATAATGGGCGAGTTGCATGTTTTCATACGATGTATTAGGCCGGCGCTATCCAGTATACAGAAGTTAAACTGCTCTCATTTTAAATGGACAGATTGTTGTCATGCTTCGTCAAGGCATGACTATGACACCTTGACAGCCTAGGTACACCTTGGTCTCATCACGCCCGTAAACACCCTGGTACAGTATGCCAATCAAATCATGCCTCAACCAAAGATTTTCTCCCTCAGCTCCCCAATCTCTTCAGCGACTTTCTCTACACCACTCGTATCCAATGTGCCATTCTCAGTCACATAGCCATCCACATACTCTGCAGGAACCCACTCGAACCACTCACCAAACACCTCCACACTACCATCAACGATCCTGGCCGCTAAGTCCCTCCTCGTCTCGTCGCCCCAACCCTCTAGCATCTCGCTGGCAGGATGCGTTTCTTTCTCTCCCTCTTCGACCCCCTTCGCAACAATCTTATCCGCATCGCTGACCACAACAACCTGAGCTTTAGGGTTCAGCGTCTTAATGCACACCGCTGCTGCCAAACTGCCAATCTTGTTGCTCACGTCGCCAGAAGCCGAGATGCGATCTGCGCCTAGGAGGACTAGCTGCGCGTCTTTCGCAACTGTGGCAACGGCGCAGTCGGGGAGGATGTGAATTTTTAGCCGGCCTCGAGCTTCTGCTGAGGTAGCGGATAGGATCTGAGAAGCCATACTTGCGCCTTCGAAACGCGGGCGGGATTCGAGAACGAGGAGGATTAGGTGCAGGAAGCGCAGGGTAGAAAGCGTGGTGAGGATACTGGCTCGGATGGTGCTGCTGTTGCTGAGGGTGAGGATGGTGAGAGTGTGGGTGTTGTTAAGGCGCTGTTGCCATTAGTGATTACGAACGACACTGAGGGATTGAAAGGATTACCTGGCTGCAATAAGCCCTCAGCCGCTCAGCAAAGTTTTCGCTCAAGCGCATCCCAGCTTCCTTTCTCTTTTCCAATGTCCTCACCATCTGTCTGCTCGCCATAGCTGCGAGTTCATCTGGCGGTTTGTTCCTCTTCTTATCCAGCGAGTCCCATAGCTTCGACAAGTCGTCGAGCGCCCCAAGAAGGCAAGACGTGATGGCTGCATTCATGCTAGGTCTTGCGCTGCTCAGCTCTTTCGCCGCGGAGATTGTCATATTCCACAGTTCATCTCTATTAAGCGCAGCTGCAGCCGCGACCACGATTAGAGAAGAAAGCGACGACAGAGCGGAGTCAGCCATCTCCCGCGCACCAGATACGAAGTCGTTCTTGAGACCGCTGACGGCTTCGTTCAGCTGCTTGTCGTATTCGGAATCCTCCCACGTAGTTGTTTGGGCATCTTCTGTCACGGAAGAGGGTCCAGCCCGGATACTGTATATTGCTGAGTCAGTCTCACTGATTGGAGAAAGCGGTTTTAGAGACTTGACACTAGACGTCGAGCGAGAGGTTAGAGACTGGCCCATCACGCGCTTGAGGCGTGTCCAGCGGCATTTCTTCTCATTCTGCTGCATCCCAACGGAGGCTGGTCCCGGCTCCGGGAACTCCAGTGCTAAGGTGTTCTGTGTATAACTGTCTAAGTTCGGGTAACCGACCGTCGCCATGAGGCTCGATGTGCGCGTGGGGAGCGCTAGTGTGCGATGGTATGAAGGTGGGCAAGGATGATAAAATGATGGCGAGTCTCCTGAGGTTGAACTGATCGGTTCCATGACAATTCCCCGTTGGCGACTTCTTGTCAGGAGCTTGATGCATGGATCCAGTGGAAAGCAACAACACTCCATTCCCGTTGGTGATATGCCAGGGAAAGCAACATGATAGTAATCGAGGCGGAGATGCTGCACCGGGCTAATGAACTTGCCGCATCTTGCCTTCAACATGGTCGCACGCAACAAACCAATAAATAATTGCAGTGAAAGCTGTATGGACTCACCAATCATCGCTTTCGTGGTAGTCTGTCATATTGGGCCATCAACCGAAGCAAACGCGCTGGTTGCACGCGGCTCACCGCTCGCGTCTGTCTGATAGTGTCGTATTATTTGTACAGGAGTCCTACTAAAATACAGTTTTGGTTTTCTCAAAGCAAGCTGGGGTCGGAAGTCATCGGAGACAAACACTCTGGGAGGGAGGGACTCTCAGCATCACGCCATGTTCCAAAGAGACTAGCGCATTTATCAGCCTACATCATGTGATGCGAAGCCCACGGGGGTACCTGGGCAGAACTGCCCTAGTGCTTGCGGTCGTGCCAAACTCCATATACATCTCCGTCCCCGTTTCTATTGTTATGCCCAACGAGCCGCAGCGCGACGTTGGTAATAATGATGTACTACGACCGGAACACTCTGTATCCGCGAACGCCATCGCCCATGTTAATTCGATCGCTAAGCGAGGCCTCTCCTCTCCCAACGCGACTATGACATTGCTTCCCAACCCGATGGAGCACTGGCAGGAGAACCTTACAGCCGTCATTCCGGATCCCAGAGCTTCCGAGACTACATGTTTCGAAACATCATTTCCACTTTCAGATGTGTTTCCTAATCGGCAGAACTTGCTAGTCTCGATCCATGCTCGATCACTTCTTTAGGAATAGCTGGATCGTTATAGTTCGCGGAGACTTGTAAACAGCATTTTTGGATTGTCATGATACAGAGCAAGAGCCGGCTGTGGAGTTGAGGGGTTCAGCGATCGCACGGAAACGAAGGCATCCGTATGTGCTTCGCCCTCCCACAAGGTGGAGGCGATGCGGGATACGGCGACCGAGTTGGCGCGGACACGGGCTGGCGGAAAAGATGAACGAGTTATAAAGACAAACGATCGTGAACGTTTCTACCCTTCAGACAAGTCTCAGAAGAACAGTTGCTTTACTTCTTTCAACTTGACGTCCATTATCCACGCACTCTATTCAAAATGAAGTTCATGTACGCCGCCTCTGCCTTGTTGGCAACATGCTCCGCACACCCTACCAAGCGTACGACAGCGTCGTCGACACCCAACATCACTGATGTAGACATCCTTCAATATGCGCTGACACTGGAGCATCTTGGTGAGTCCTCGTGTCTATTCCTTGCATACCAACTGGTGCTCATCATTTACAGAGGACAAGTTCTACCGCGAGGGTCTTGCGAAATTCACGCTTGAGGACTTCAAGAAGGCTGGCTTCAACGAGGCTTTGTACAAGAACCTCAAGGAGGTATCCTACGACGAGACTACCCACGTCTCCTTCCTTACCAAAGCACTCACCGGTATGCATCAGGACCACCGCGCATTGTCGCTCGCTAACCCGTACAGCTGCCAACGCAACTCCAGTAGCAGAATGCACCTACGCCTTCGGCGTAACAGATGTGCACTCCTTCCTCGCAACCGCTTCCATCCTTGAGGGCGTCGGCGTCTCTGCGTACCTCGGCGCGGCAGCCTCCATCATGGAGAAGCTGTATCTCACTGCCGCGGGCTCCATTCTCACCGTAGAGGCTCGCCACTCCTCATACCTGCGCAAGACAAACAAGCAGTCGCCTTTCCCGCAGGCTTTCGACGCCCCGCTCACGCTCGACCAAGTATACACTCTCGCCGCACCATTCATCGTCTCGTGCCCGGAGAGCAACGGCATGCTGCCCGTCAAGGCTTTCCCGATGTTGAGCGTCGCCACTGAGGCTGACTGCATCGCTACGAACAAGACAATCACGCTGCAGACGAAGGAGCCTGTGGCTGCGGAATACAAGGAGAACTTCTACGCTGCGTGGATCAGTGTGACAGGCCCGACATTCGTGGAGGCAAAGTTTGAAAGCGGAAACCAGTTCTCAACTGAGGTGCCTGTTGGCTTCCACGGACAGAGCTACGTGGTGATCACTAAGAAGCAAGGCAGTGTGACGGATGACGACGTTGTTGCGGGCCCGGCTATCGTGGAGGTTCAGGGCGCCAATGGAGAGATTTGAATAGCATTAGGGTTTACTGCGGAATCAAAGAATGCTTGTAGTATAACAAATAATCTTTAATAACGAAAAAATGTAGCCCAATTATTCCACATATTGTCCAGATGAACCTTGTCGCATTCCATCGCGGAAAATGCCACCATTGAGGCTTAGATGAATACAGCTGCTCCAAGGAGCATTGCGTTATAGTAACCACTACCAGAGAGAGATCTCATTGAAACATGCCCTGAATTATTCGCCTACGTAAAGAAACACAGAAGACTGCCCCATCTTCACAAGAGAGGCAGGCGGAGAGATCAACGGTTGCACTTCTCTCCAGGCTTGTGGCCAGTACCGTTGTCGTCATGTTCGCACTTCTCGTTCAGAGGGTGCCAAGTGCAGCCCCAGCTGATATACTTGTACTTAGTGACGTCGAACTCGGTGTTGTTGCCTTGGTCTGCTTTGATAACGGCGACGCTCTCGACGTACTCGGCGTGCCCATCCTTCGGGTCACACTTGTGACTACTCATGGGATTAGCAAACCACTTGTGTACAGATCGTTATTAATACACTTACCGGGACTCGTAGAAGAAGCAGACATATTCCGGCGGGCGGGACTCGGGCCCAGGGTTCGTGTAGCCCATGTGAGAATCAACGTGCGCTTTCGTGATGTTGTTCTCACGGTTGTCGTCCTCGCCAACACCTTCGATCTCGTTGCACCAGGATGAACCAGCAGTCTCGTTGAACTCGGCCTTCATGATAACGTCCTTACCAGAGCTCTTCTGGGTCTGGTACCCGCCAAAGGTCCATTCTTTGTCCTCGCGCCTGAAAAGAGCCTTTGTGGCGGGATCAATGTTCTACAGTTGGTTAACATCATAATTGAACGCGAATCATGGAACGCAACCACTCACCGGAATGAAAGGAATCGGTCGGGGTGCACGCGCGATCTCATTCGCCCGCTCTTCGACGCGGCGAACTTCGGGACCTGCAGAGGGCGGAGACGCCATCACGCCGACGTTCAGCGCGACACCTACAAGAAGCGTCACCGAGGAGAGTAAGAGGGTGTACACCTTCATGGAGACGGAAGGAATCGAGTCGTTATGAAAATGCGTGTTTCTAGGGCAATGCAAACAAGCGGTAGTGGTCACCAAGGTCGAGGTGAGGGAGCGGAGAATGCGATGTATTTGGGAGAATGGTGTCTGGCGACTGGTTACGAGTCTATATAGCTGAGCGGGATAGAGCTTTGGTCTGTGCAACCGCGCTAGTGTTCAAGCGTGGAGGTGAAGGAAGGCGCGCGATAGACCAGCTGAAAACTCAACCAAAGAACAGGCGGCCCTAGGGGCAGCAATCAAACAGTCGAACTGATACAGCAGGCCTAAGCATTACAATACACATATATAGATGAGAGAGCGTACGCTTCAAGTGCCACGGACCAGTTTTCTTCCAGACGTTGTATATGTATGTTTGCAGACTTTGTTATCAAGACTTTATTTGCAAACTCCGAACATTATCCGTATATCAAACAAGTAAGCATGAAGCAAGAATATGGTCAATGATAGAGACTGACATGACTTCAAGCTCATCAAATGTTTGCAAATCTTGCTTCGACGCAGCAATACCCATGGTGATGAATCCCTGTGGTAGGTGCGTCGGAACCTTCCAATGGTATGCCTAATCAGCATGCGGTTAATTAATTTCAAACCTTGATTCAGTGAACCACAAGCAGTGCCGTAGCTCAAGTCGTCGGCCACATATACATATTTATAACCAAGATCAGCCTCCTTTATCGGTTCGGGGAGGCCAAGCAGTGGTACTTTTTGAGTAGATATGGGAAATACAGAAACCCAGCCATCATTGGGCATGTCTGTGAGCCAAGGAACTGGCCCAAGAGGAACGAACGGTACTAAGGCTTCAAAGCCCACGAGAATTGTGTTGACGAACATGGTAGACAAGCGGCACGAGCGAGAGCATTTAGACAATTTCTGATGAACATCCACATAACGACGGGACCTCAGGGCATGTAAGCATAAGTGGACAAAGTATTGCGTCTCCCATGTCTTCGGAAAGTAGCCTTAAGCCGCACAAATCAAAATTCTGAATTATCTCCTGTTTGGGTGGGAACAATGGATCTCTTCGTGCACCGTTCATCGCAAAGTTCAGCTATCGGAAAGTACAACGTACAGAGTAATTCACCGTAATTCGGTTTCATTTGATGGGCACAACGATCAATTCACATTATGCTTTCAAGGGGTACATATCTCCAACCTCAAGATCTTCTTTCCCTATGACCCTGTTGAATATGATTCCAGTGCCCTCTCAAATGTTTGCTTCGCAATAGAAACATCGAACTCTATCAATGTTTCCAGGCCGTGTAGCTGCGGATCTTGTACTCCCCGAACAGCGAACCAATCTGGCCCTCGACCGTCACCTTGCCTTTTTTGCAGTTGTCGTCGCTGTCTGTTCATCAGCACAAACCCCATAAGCGTCCCGAGGTAGCGAAGCTCGTACCTAAAGATGGCGATGAAGAAGCCAGTAGCAAGGTAGAAACGATTGACCTTGTGATCCTCGGCACTCGAGAGTCGAATGCAATCACACCCAGGAGTTTTGGTGAGGCATATTTTAGTGTTGTAGTTGTAGGGGAGATTTCCATTCGCATCTCGCTCGCCCCATTGCATGGCACCGACCTGCTGGAACTTCGCGCCGTTCTCGACCTGACCACAGTCGCGGTTGATATCCGTCTCCCAATAGTGATTATCATCGGGGCAAGCAGCACCGCCAAGGGAGATGAAGACACCCGGTAGAAAGAGTAACAGACCGTTGAAAAACATAATTAATGATGGATCGACTGGTACTGTAAAGGCTTTGGATCGTGCAAAAGGCGATAGCTAGCGTAAAGTAATCGAGAAGCGGACGAACATGCACCTAGGTATATATAGGTGAAAAATGTTTCATATCCTCGTGATCGATTGCACTGCGCCTCATGTTCTCGTTTGCAAAGCAGATTGCCATTTGCAACACGCCAGTCCCCATCCTTGTGGAGCGTTGGGTGCTCGATGCTCTCAGCAAACGGCTGCCACTGGGACTATGGAATTGTTAAAAACAGCTTCGACTATTATCACGCGGACGGTTGCTGAAACAAGGGCTGTTAGTCCACTTCTTACTGGGCATCCTTCACGGACAACTAACGGCTACCTAGTTTGGAGCGCTTGTTTGTGCCGTGGAATCGCAACCTAAGTACCCTTTCACCACCGTGAGGTTGACTTTAAAAAGGAATGGAGCATTTGTTCACGCCAACTACATTTCCTAGTCGGTAGTCTAACGCAGCTGGAGCAACAAGGAAACAAACGAAAGAAACCTGACTGTCATAAAAATTCCTGTTTAGTCCAGCAGCAACAGACATTCAATGGTACTTGACTAGCTCAAGGTCCTTTTTTAACTGTCGAAAGAGCCTGTAGATCAGTGCGATTGAAAAATAGGGAGGGACCGATGCCGACGCGGATCTTGTACCCCACGTGGCACTAGAATCACTCAAACTTCGTGGTAAGCTCGTGACTGTGACAGCTCACATGTTTCTTAGTCCGGGAACTTTCTAGCTCTTCCAGTGTGATATAGTGCATTAAACACATATCTGCCGAAGATATTAGCTAGAACAGCAGATCCGTTCGGTACTGTTCGTTCCACTTCACTGGAGTACCTGAAGACTACGTCCGCATTGCTCCACTCTCATTTCAACATTGATAATGTACGATTCGCGGTCTTGCACGTGAAGCTCTCCAGATTTATACCTGTAATGTCTCTTTGTTTTCTCTCCACCCTCGACTTGAATCATCTAAGCCAAGGCTATTCCAAGCCGAAACCCTGTCACCGCCCTTTGACGGTATAGGCTCGCTTCCCGTTCACTGCAGTACCAAGGTGATCATGTCAATCCCCCACATCTTTCCCCGCAACAAGCTGCCTGCCGATCCGACTATGTGGGGGCATATATAAGGGGTGCCGTAATGCGGAGCGATGCATAGAAGCTGAGCAATCGGTATCCTGGATCGAGCCCTTGGCTGATAACTGACTTCGGCCATCTGAGCTCATGCGAAAATCTGTGTTGTTTTCGTAAACCGAGCTCCAAATTGCAACTTCTGTGACAAGATGTTACAGCAGTCGCGCCGTGATACGGGAATCGCGCGAAATTGGAAATGTATACTCATTTGTCTCGCTATGAGTTTGGCGAACTTCCAATACGGGTATGGCTGCAAAAATTGTTCTCGTGCCAACGGCACTAAATGCTTCCAGCTACGACACTGCTACCATCGGTGGTTTCCAAGCGATGGCAGGTTTCCTGGCTATCTATGGGTATAATGACCCAAAGGCAAAAATCGGCTGGAACATTACTACCACGGTTCAGCAGCTCATAACCTCCTTCCTCAATATCGGGACAATTATTGGTGTGGTCTTAACACACCTCTGGGGCAAGAGATTCGGAAGGCGACACGGAATCTGGATCGCCAGCCTGATCAGCTTCGTAGCAGCAGGTGTCCAAATTGGAACTGAAAAACTAGTGGGATTGTACTTTGGACGTATACTAATCGTAGGTCCATCACTTTCTGGGCGAAGACTTTGGAGATTCCGATTGACGAGATATAGGGCGTTTCAAACGGCTTCTTCATCACCTTCGCTAATGTCTACGTTGCCGAAGTATCTCCAGCGCACTTACGCGGCCCACTCGTGTCGTTATTCGGGGTTTGGGTCTCCATCGGCAGCATCATCGGAGCTACAGTGAACAACATAACGAAGGATTACACTTCGAAGCTTGCCTACCAGATTCCTCTGGCCACGCTTTATGGCATTCCTCTCATTCTCTCGATCTTAGTTTTCTTCTTACCCGAGAGTCCTAGATGGTTGCTTATGCTGGGTCGTGACGAATGTGCGAAACAGAGTTTAACGAGGCTAAGGGGCACAAGCTTCGAGGGGAGTGAGGAGATGCTCGAAGAAGAGTTCCTTGAGATGCAGCGTGGTATTGCAGATGAGCTGGAGAAGAGCAAAGGGAGAGTGCTGAAAGATATGTTCAAGGGAACAGAGCTACGGAGAACGTTGATCTGCTTCGGCGTCATTCTATCGCATTCGTCATCGGGCATCTGGCTCATTATCGGCTACGGGGTAAGGTATCGTGCTCAACTAGGTGTCATGCTCTCCACTCACCCTGCCAGACGTTCTTTTTTCAACAAGCTGGTGTGACCCGACCATTCCTCGCGACTATCCTAAAATCATTCATGGGTCTCATGGGCGTTTTCACTAGTATCTTCCTAAACTACCGTCTTGTCGGTCGCCGCTTTAGTATGCTACTGGGCCACGGTGGCTCAACTGTCTTTATGCTCGGCATGGGCATCGCAGCCTCCATTCCCGGTGACTCTGCAGCTTCCGGTAAGGCGATACTAGGATGCGCGCTATGTTGGTACTTTGTCTATAATGGCTTCAGTGGGGCGGTGAGTTGGCCCGTTGCGAATGAAGTGGTCAGCAGCAGACTGAGAGTCGTCACAATTGGGTGCGGAACAGCTGTAAACTATGTCTTGTGAGATTGCCAAGACCACTGCTGGTTTTAATCATATGCTGATCATATCGTAGTGCGTGGCTTACCAGTTTCACGACTCCCTACTTTATCAACTCGAGAGAACTCAATTGGGGTGCGAAGGTAAGTTTCCCCGCCATACGTACACCGAGGTTGAACTGATACAACCAGGTCGCGTATATCTGGGCTGGATCCAATGCCATCACCTTTGCGTTTCTTTACTTCTTTTTGCCGGAGATGCGGGGAAGATCTCTAGAGGAGATTGACGAGCTCTTTCAGAACCAAGTCTCCACGCGGGAGTTTCCAGCGTATCATTGCTTGTCTGCTCAAGTAGCTCGTGAACAAGTTTCAAAAAGAGCGGAGGAATTCAAGCCGGAGAGGAACCTAGGCGATACAAAGACTCGGAGAGAGATGGTGTAATTCGAGCATATGGCTATTGTATAGTTCTCTACTATACCGACTAAATCTCAGGTGACGCTGTTGTGTATGCGTACGTTATGTAGATTTGATGTGGGTTTGTTCGCGGCTTGGAACCGTAAATTGTATGCTTCATTTGAGATCAAGTACAGCCGAGCAAGAGCAGCGCATGTTCTGACAAGAGTTCGCCTATCTGTGTTGCTAATCAGACCCGTGTAAAATATGGCCTAAGCCAATTCAAAGGTCCTTCCAGTAAAGGTTGGTGCGAATTACCACGCATCTAGGCAATGATCACTTACCGGTGTCATCTGTGGTACAAGGAAGCCACGTATCGCTATGGTGAGTACCTATGGTATATACAAATCTCAGTCTTGCGAACACTTATGATCAAGCTTGTACGCCTTTGATCGTATCTGACATGCTACTTCTAGATTCTATCGCGAGATTTGGGCCGAGTGATCTCATCACATCCGCACCAGAATTAGATACGTATATGGGCGCAATTCGCTCTCCGTGCTCACGTGCAGCATGGTCTTATCGCACTTCTCGAATAAAACCTTGAAGAGACCACATATTCAGCTAAGTCTACGAGGAGAATCATAGAAAGCGTCGCCGGCAGATGGCAGCTGGTGTACGTCCTCATCATCTTGTGTCATTCATTCTGCTAAAGTCATTACTACTCCGGCAAGGAGAACACGTACCTCGAACCCATCATTAATTGTGACGATTTTAGGACCGTAGGTATCGTGCAATGGAAAATATTGAAGGTTCACTAAAGTTGTATTACTGTGATTCTAACTAAACTATATAGCCATAGTGAGGCGATCGTCATGGGAGTTAGCTTATTCAGAGTTTCCTGATTCAGCAGCTGAATTATAACGATTGTCGCGATCCTCACGAGTCCATGAGAACTCGGTCCGAATAGGATCGACAGTAACGTAGATTGAACTGCGACATTAATAGATAAATCTACCAGTACATCTACTTGAGCCGCCAAAGGTAATTGTTCACCGCCGCACAGCACAAGGTCATGGACTTCGCCCGCAAGACTCGATACCTCACTTTGGACGTCATCAGTGACATTGGCTTCAGACAGGCCTTCAGAGATCTAGTCAACGACGCCGATATAGACTCTTACATTGGATCGATCGACAAGGTAATGGCTTCCCTCACCTTTCTATGTGCCAGTGGCCTGCTGCACTTCTTTCAATGGCCTCCGCTTGCATGACTTATGGATCCAAAAGAGAGGAGTAAAACATTGGCAAGGTCATTGCCACGGCCCGACGACTGATTGACGAACGGCTGCAGTCTGAGACTGAAAGACAATCAGACATGCTGGCCGCGCTCATACGACATGGTTTGACCCGCGAGGACCCGTTCACCGAGAGGTTCCTTTTTTTTGTAACTTGGTGAAATCGGATAAAACCTTGTAATTCTGGCACGTTGAGCATCGAATCTCCAAAACTCGACTCTTGGTGCACGATAAACACTCAAACTTTATCCAAAAATCGTAAAAGGCCCATCTCCCTTTTTCACATTGGAGGAATCGTAGATAAACCTACTCTTTAAAAGTAAGCCAACAGCTACGAATTAGGGTACTAAGAAAGCGAACTTAAGTGAAGATTGTGCGTTATTGTGTCTGGACCACGCATGGTAGGAAAACAGCAGATATAGCTTTACAAGTGCTTCACGCGTAATAACGTGCATTAGATGCACGAATGATGAGCACATATCTGCATGTATGGTACGGACTATAGATACGACAACTCTAGATCTTAATTGTACATGATAGTTCAGGAGCAGGCGACCTGAGGCGACCTGGCAAAACCAAAAAGACGGCGTGTTGACATAAATATGTAGTGGTTGAGGCAAAAAAGAAGATTTTCCGTTACCGGGAATCGAACCCGGCTCTCGTCGGAAGCTGACATTGGGAATGAAAGCGACGGATGCTAGCCGATCTGGGGAGAATTAGAAACTTGTCTGGTGGAGGTTGAGCAGGTTCAACACTTACACACCATAACGGAGTTCGTTGGAGTGCTCTGCCCATTTTGAATATATATAGAGAATATGGGCCTCCAGCCTTGTGTGAAAACCCAGTGTGTCATCTTTCACAGATTTGTGCGGGGCTACGTGGTGCTAACGAAGTATTGGGTGACTCGAAACCAGCGCTAAATGCGGGGTACCGACGCCAGCCGACGCATGCGAACTCGAGCCCCAGCCAACGTGACAACGCGTCGCGCGTTGCTCAGCCATACCGCGTTCCGCCGCAAACTGTAGTGCCTCAACACGCGTGCAACTGCCATGGCACACGGCAACAGCGTTAGCAGCGCCCTCGAAGCCGTGAGCATCTGTCCACGGCAGCAATATCGGCGGCCTGTCAAGGAGCTAAGCTTTGAGGTCGCCAGCCACGTCCGGGCATATCTAGACCACCAAAGCTGTATGTCACCGCCGTCACAACAAGCTTGCTGCTAACGCACTCTGCTAGATGAGCAGGCCTACATATTTCTGCACTCGCTCGTCGCTGCCGGCACCTCCATTACAGTCCCCGCGAGGCCGTACGCGGGTTTGCTAGCTCCACCGTCGCAATTAGCTCTCGCTTCCACGCTCATCGTCTATCCTCACATCACTACCAGAGCGCGCTCCGCCGAAGCCATCAAGGGGTCTGATGCTGCCCTCAAATATCTACGCTGTGTGCAAGACACGGTTGATCTGTCCGCTGAGAGTCTCAAGACGCTTCGAACCGCCTTCACCTTCACCGATTCACGACGACGAACCAATATTTACAGCCCACTCAACACCCCCTCCTCCAACCGAGCCTTCGATGTCGAGCAGCTCAACGATGTTGCAGCCAATGCTAAGAGCCTTTGGAGGTGCGCAGAGGACTTTTGGCACGTCGTCGGCTGGGCATTCAATTGCTCCGTCAAACACAGGAAGCGCTGGGAGCGCTGGAGACTTTGGCTAGACACCATGCTGAGCTTCCTAGAGGTCGAATGGGATCACTGCAATAAGAACGGTGGTCCGTTGCAAGATACCCTCGCATGGCAGTACATTTGCAGCCAAGAGCCTCTTGCCGGAAACACAAGGAAGCGTATCCTTCGCGCAACATTTGCTACTGGCGATCCACCGTCACTCAACGAATTTGCCGAAGTGTGGGTTAAAGAAACCTTGGATCCAAAGACAACGGACACGAAGAGACACTCGGGCGTCGTTGATTTCGAGATAGGTGACATTGGTGACTACGCGAGTGAGGACGAAGATGTTGACATGGAAAACGCGCTGCGGTCGACTGTAAAAGGACGCAAAGCAAGGAATGCCTCGAAGATTCTAGATGCTGCCTTACCCCCATTAGAGGAGGCCACCATACCCGCCTACGATGCTGCTGTTGACAGACTAGGAGGAATGGATGCCGTAAACCTTCGTCAGCGTCTAGTGTTATTGGTATGGTCTTCTCCGCTTCTATGATTGTGCTAACACGGTACAGCTTTCCAAGGTTGCCAGAGAACTCCCCAAGAACTTCACTTCCGTCGAGGGTCTCTTTGATACGCTTGCCTTACAACTGAGATATTTTCCGGTGTTCGTGTTGAACTTGCTAATCACGACGTCACGACTCTCCCCGGCTGACCAAGTAGCGCTCAACGTGACCATCTTCTCCGCCCTAACATCCGAGAAATACATCAATTACACGAATAGAATGCCTACACAGAACGAGTTTGAGCAGCTTCTGCTTCCGTATCGTGCACGGACACAAAGCTTTGCCGAGAACGCCAAAGTGTCGCTCGTTCTCGAGCAAATATTCATGTCTATGATGGAACCATTGCGTCTTGAACCTACGAAGGCGTTGCGCAAATCAGTGGAGGTTGGCATCAAAGAACGGAGCAATGTCAAAGGCAGGAAAGAAAACGTCGAGGAAGACGCGGGCGAGGAAGTGCTGATGACGAGCTCCAAGCGGCTACACGGTCTGGTACAGGTGCTCAGTGTGTTAAAAGGCGCAATCCCGATTAGAGAAAGCCCGCGGAAGAAAAGTACGTCTATCGTTATACACTCCAGAAACATCCAAATTTCGGCCGGCAAATAGTTGACGAGTGTATAGGGCCTCGAACTCACACGTGAATCAGCTTAGTTTGTGCAGCCAACAAAGCTCTTGATGCTCAGTCATTGTCGGAGGATTTGTGTGGGGTGGAAGGTAAGCCGAGCCGACGGTTCACTGTGGTTTACCTGGAAGGCAGGTAAACCGAGCCGCGGCGTCTTCTACCCCACGTAGGCGAAAAACATGAACAGCAGATTCGGTAACCCGCCTAGTTTCGCAATGGGACTTAATATTAACCCAACCAACATGGAGGCGAGAGTTGGGGTCACTGCGGCCCTGCGCCTCCTCACCTCGCACTAGCACATAATCTCGCCGCGGCCGCGGGCCGCTCAATCATTCACAGGGACAATTACACGCGTTTGTCAACGCCACAATTTTACGATAGACCCTGCATAAACTTTTCCATCTCCACGTCGTGATTTTTCCAATTTTTGCAGGTCTTCAACTATCTCATACGTCATTGAATACTGCAACTTTTTCGGGATTCGATTTTCTCTGCCCTGACTCACCGCTCGGACAAAACACTGGTATCCGCACCCTTGCAAAGAGTACACAACACAGCAAAGTAGCATGCCTCCGAAGAAGATCTCCATCGTCCGGTAAGTGGATACACGACTATCCTATCTCGCAAACTGTCGCTAATGTTCATCACGTACCAGCCACGGACAAGGTTTCCACAATCTCACAGTGAGTAACGTCGCTCACCGCTGCACCTCTTGCGCAGACAATTGACTTGATGCAGCACAACTATGACCTGCGGGATCCGCTACTTACACCCCTCGGCCACGAGCAATGCGCGCAACTCTCCGCCACTTACCCGAACCATGACACTGTAGATCTCATAATAGCATCGCCCATTCGCCGCACGGTATGTCATGTGATTCCCTTAATATGCTCTCTTTCTGACAGACATACAGATACAAACCGCAGCCTTCTCATTTGGACCAGCTCTGGCGCGTGCCGATGTACCCTTCTTACTTGACCCGAAATTACAGGAACTCGGCAGCCACAATGCAGACCGCGGTCTCGATCCTGAAGATCTAAAGACGTGGTTGACAGAGACGGAGAAAGAGGGCGAAAAGAAATTCAAGTTTGACTGGGAGAAGATCGATGTTAGTGGAGTAGAGGAGGGCTGGAACAGCAAGGTACGTTCACCCCGTCACGTGGTTATGCCAACTCCCCCGCTCCCAATCTTCAAGACAAGAAGGATGTTAAAGGAGTACAGAAAGGCTACTACGCCTACGAAGCAAACGCTATCTACCAGCGCGCTGCCGACATGCGCGCCTCCCTCTACCAGCGCAACGAGGACCATATCGTGCTCGTTTCCCACGGCGCTATTGCGCACTTCTTGACCGAAGACTGGCAGATCCACGACCCAATGTTGGGCACCAACTGGTCTAACTGCGAGATCCGAGAATACGTGTTTAGCGGAAATTCGAAAGATGGTGATGCGCATCTAGTGGAGATCGAGGAGAGCAAGGCGAGGAGACCACCGTATGAGGGCCCAGTTTGGGAGGCTCCGTGGAAGGGTGTTAGGAGTGGCGATAAGGACGAACATGTTGTTGAGGAGATCAAGGAGGTTGAGGCTGAGATTAAGTAAAAGTTGTAGAGGTTGTCGAAGAGAGCTTGGGTAATCTGTGGGCTGGAGCAGGGGTCTAAGGTGTGGATGTGGGTGGTGTGGTAATGTTCTCGTGGTGACGTGTCATGTCGTTCTTACATGGGAAAGAATTAGATCGAGGAGCTGAGTCATGGATACGCGATATGTACCATCTGCCTGGTTCGCGCACTTCGCTTCATACGCTGCGTCTTCCACAGAATTCTCGCAAGCATAGTAGTATGCTCAGCCTTTACGGTCACGTGGGAGGCGGAACCACGTCGACATCTAGCTCTTCTGCCATACGTGCGGGTGCATGCTTTCTAATATATTCACCTTGGTCGGCAAATCGAACGGCCACTTGAAATCATCTTCCATCCTTTTGCTTGTAAAGTGCAGTCTAGCGGACAGGTGCTCTCAGATTGTTCATCACGCTGGAAACTCATGATAAGCAGGCGGTCTAGTCATTGTTTATACCCAGTCTACCCGCAGGCTAAGTGGATGGGTCGTCGCTTTGCTCGTAGTCGTTTGGTGGTTTGAGTCCGCGGTAGATTTCTTCCTGTGTACGTGACTTGCACTCCATGCTTCAAATTTCAGCGCGTGCAACAGTCCGTACTTAGTACGGTTAGAAAAAGGGGCCGTACTTAAACTGTTGCAGCACGGTTAATATTACGATCTTTTTATGCCGAAATTGATTACTATGTGGACTGTGCTACTACGGCAAGATTATGATTCCCGTGCGTTTCCGTAATAAGTACGGACTGTTGGACGGCCAATTAGCTAGCGAAGCGTACATCACGCAGGGTTTACAGTTCAGCTCTGAACGTGCGATCAAACGAGAGAATCTAAGGCTCTTATCTATTCAGAGGCAGGCTGCAGCTAATTTAAAGCTGATGCTTCAGTGACCAAGAATCCTTGCGACTAAAAAGGCACCATTTAACACAGTTGCTATTTCACATGTTGTGCATCCTAAAAAGCTGGAAGATGATGAATATTTGGCGGGCTCCAAGAAGCCAGTCTCGCATTCGTCCCCCTCCAACATGGGTGAATCAGCCCCGGATCAATTTGAACAAAGGCTGCAAGGCAACGTTTTGGTGTCCGATTTTGTCATAGGATAGATAAATTATGTACCTCTTTCAAGGACTCAGGATCATAATCCTAGTGAACACAGGCACTATGTCGCAACTCAACGCTCAGTTCGTGAAACAGGGGTTTTGGGTAAGTGATCACGTCACCTTGCATCTCTCAGTGTGTTATCCGGAGTCAGGTATTTTGGCGGCTTTAATAATGGAACTTTGCACTGGGAGTACTGTAGAACAGGGGACAGCACTGACTATGAACTACCAACTTCATTGTACCAGGAAAGACGAATAGAAGCTGGAAACGTGCACAGGATCGTTAACATGAAAACTTCTTTAGGCCCCGAGTGGATACGTGATCTTTCGTCTTGCTTGCTTACCATGGTAGTAGTCAGATGGTCGTACCTGCTCAAAGCTCAAAAAATCATCATGTTGTAGTCGCCATTTCCTATTGCATACAGTCTGACGCAAAGACAAGTATCTATGGTACTCTGAATAGCGCGCGAAACGTTGCAACACCACCCACCACCCAGCTTCATCTATGTTCACAAGCACGCAACGTTCCGACTTGCCTATCTAGACACCATACCCATACCATGTAACAGCAACTGATCACCATACTGCCAAGCGCAAACGGACCGTTACAAGTCTCGGCTATATACCACCCCAGTTCCCTAATACTCCCTTCGCCCCAAAGCGGCAATACATCCCGTGCGCACCTTCCCAATGCAAGCACTATTGAGATGCAATGGAATCCGTACCAAGCATCTATCTATACAAAGCAAAGCTGACCCGCCTTCGCACCCTCCTCAACACTCATCCCCCACGTCGCTGAAACAGTCCTTGCCTTGAGAAGTCACTCGTCATCTCCACTCACACCCGTTCGCGATGAAACTCTCCCCGCTCTTTACACTCCTAGGCTCCGCTACCGCAGCTTCCTTCGTAGGCTGCACCGCCCCACAAACCGCCACAATCGAAAAAGCTATACTTCGCGCGACAGAACGCGCATACGCGGTTGTCGAGCACCTCGAGGCTAACCCCAATGGCAGCGCGCTGCAGACGGCGTACTACGGTACCTTTGACAAAACGCGGTATGCGAAAATTTTGGCCGCGTTCCGCAAGATGGCGCCGGATCTAGACGCCGTGTTTACGTACGAGTGCGGGTGCACGAGCAACGTGGTTATTGCGTATCCTAGTAACACGTATGGCTATACGACCATATGTAGTGTGTACTTCAACGAAGCTGTCATTCCAGCCGAGGGATTTCGGTCGCAGTGGAGGTAAGTCTTTTGTTTGCCTGATTCCTGTGACGATGCCCTTTCTTGTCTTCTATGCGTGTGGTATTGGGGAGAGACGGATCTGACGATGAGCAACAGCACTCTCATCCACGAGGCGACACATTTCCGTGATCTGCTAGACACCCGGGACTATGGGTATACGCCGGATGTGTGCAAGCAGTTTGCAAAAGAGGACCCGGTGAAGGCTGTAGGTAATGCGGAGTAAGTAATGCCCTGACTCAGGGAGAAGAGGGATGTGCTGACAGGCGTAGTAACCATGCGAACTTTGCTGTGGAGGTTTGAGGGGGCTAATGGGCTGAAGTACCTTAGGAGAGCGAAGCTTCTATACGTTATCACTGAATTTGGCCGAGGAATTCGTGATCAGCGCCTTCTTATTATCGAAAATCGTCAAAACAGAGCTCAGTGTCTACCACGCCAGCTCTTCGAGATAGCTTTCTATAGGGGTATCATCGAACACTACAACCGCTGACTTCCTCTTCAGCTCTTCTCGCTCCTCCCTAACACGACATTAACCACGGAATTAACCCTCGAGCTTGCCTTACTTCTCTTGCCCTTCTCAAAAATATCATCAATCTCCTCCAAACTTAACCCCCTCGTCTCGGGCATCCAAAGGAAGCACACCACGCTCGTCACAAAGCAGCAACCCCCAAACAAAAAGTACACCCCACAGCTCGACTTGGTCAGAAAAATCGGCGTCGTAAACGCCACAATCCAATTCACAACCCAATTTCCACTCCTCCCCAGGCTACTCGCCGCGGCGCGCGTCTTGATAGGCTGCACCTCGCTGGCGTAGATGCTGATGGTCACGGCCCAGGAGCCAGAGTACACGAAGGTGAATAGGAAGATGAAGACAACGACGACCCAGCGGGCGGCGCCACGGTCACTGTGCACAGCGTCGGCAGCGTAGAGAGAGCCGATGACGAGCATGACGGCGGTAAGGATGAAGCCGCCGAAGATGACTGAGGCGCGGCGCGACCAGCGGTCTGCAAGGAGCACGGCGGGAATGGTGGTTGCGAAGATGACGACACCGGAAAGGCCAGAGGCGAGGAAGGAGGACGACTCGCTGACAAGGCCGGCTTGTTGGAAGAGGAGGGGGGCGTACTGGGGCTCGTTAGTACAGTCCACCTGTGTCATCCGAAGGGAGTTCTGATGGATTGACTCACATATAAAACCCCGTCAATCCCACTCAGCTGCATCATTGACATCATGAACACGCCCAGCGCAGTCGGTTTCCTCGCGTCCTTGGCGAACACCCGCAGCAGCATATGTACCTCCTCCCTGACCGTCTGCCTTGTATGCGTCAGCCTCAACGCAAGCGGCTCCATATTTAGCCCCGCCTCCGTCTCGACCTCGCGCGCCTCTGCGTCTTCAAGGTCCTGCCCAGGCCGCACGCCCAGCGCCGCCCACGCGGCATCCACCTCATCCGTCCTCCCCTTCGCCTTCAGCCACCGTGGCGAATGTGGCAGGAGAAGCAGCGTGAGCGCACCCCAGGTGAACGCGCAGACAGCGTGGAACGCAAACGGCAACCTCCACGCGAGACTCGACGCGATGGTCACCGTCCCGTAGCAGAAGAAGTACCCGACAACCAGCGCAAACGTAATGAAGAACTGCGGCGCCGACGCAATAACCCCGCGCCCCTTCGCGGGCACAATCTCACAGATGTACACCACCGTTGTGCTCAGGAAAAGTCCCTCGCCGGCGCCAGTGACGAGGCGTCCGATGAAGAGCATAGCAATATGCACGGCGCCGGCTTCAAGTGCTGCACCTGTGCCAAACACCGCGGCGCCGATGGCCATACCTAAAGGCCGTCCGACGGCGTCAGCGAGATGGCCTGCCATGAAAGAGGAGAGGGCGCCGGTGATGAGGATGGAGGAGACGATGAGGCCGTGGATGGTGGGCGAGAGGGTGCCGAAAGAGGAGGAGAACTGCGACATGGCCGTGACAGGGCCTATGGTGCCGGTGTCGAGGCCGAAGAGGAAGCCGCCCAGGCCAGCGAGGATGGAGACGAGGACATAGCGAGGGGGGTGCAGCACACTGTGGAGGGCGTGGTGTCGTTTCATCGTGGGCTGTGGGGAGGTTTGTGTAGCCAGCGCCCGACTGCCTGGTGAGGAGGAGATATATACATCGTGGCCCGCATAGGATGACTAGTTGGTACCGTCTGCGGTTTTTAACGCGTCTATTAGTCTTCCCGTTGGGCTTCAGACGCGTCTAAACCCCTCTGCACGATGGTTTCTCATGTGTATACCTCAGGTGCCTGTGAAAACGCTTGCTGTTGGGCTGAAATGTGGATACACCGATAAGGGTTTGCATTTTTACCAGTGTTGGGGCGAATTGCGGTATGGCGGATGTATATGCAAGTGTATCTTCGGCAAAGTTTCCCTTTCACAGGAAGCCCGCGTAAGCGGAGCACTGTACGCCGATTGGGAGGAGGGTGAAGAAGCGGAGCTTTCTTCCCTGTACAGCTTGTCCAGCGGCAGTTGTTACTGCCTTGGTCTGACTCCAAAAGACCTGGATGTTTTTGTGGGCGCCCTGCAGACGGGAGGCCCACACCGTGTGGGTCACGGACGGCTTACTGCGCGCGGTTAGTGTGGACCCTTTTTTACGATAGATGCGTACATCACAACAGGTTGCAAAAGTATTCATGATAAATGTGATAGTTGATCCTAATCGTGACGCAAGGAGAGTATGATATACACCTAGTCTGCCCTATTCAGATAACAACGCCCACATGCCAAATTTATGCTAACTTCGAAACACATTGTGCCGTCAAGCGTCGGGCACCAGCATCTGTGAAGACGCCTAGAAAGTGCCCTGCCTATGGGCCTCAGCCAGGAGCTTGCCAACCTCGGGACCCATGATAGCGAAGACTTCAAAGGCCAAGACGTGGACAACAACGAAAGCAAGTGCCGCAATGCACATGAAGCCCTTGATGTAGAGCTTGATGAGCCTGCGGCGAGCCTCCCAGTTGAAGCTCCTCCAGGCATCCATGAAGCTGACGCAGCCGGTGCCGCCAAGAACCTTGGGCACAACCTTACCGCCAAAGGTGCGGTCGAAGGGCACGATAACATCCTGGTTCTCGGGCAGGATCGAGGCCTCAACGCGAATTTGGGTGACGACGGCGGGCATGCACAGGAAGAGGGTGCAGGCCACGGAGATGGCAAGGACGGCAACACAGCGGAGGATGAACGAGGCCCATTGCCCGCCGTTGAAGTTGGCGAAGTTGCTGTGGTTGGCGTCCTCAGCAATGCCGAACCATGAGACGAAGCCCAGGGAAAGGAAGAGCGAGACGTAGGGCATGGTGGCGGCAACGGCAGCGGGGAGGGCCAGGACCTTCCACTCCTTGCGGCTGGGAATACGGCTCCAGAAGCTCACGTCGCTGGGCGTGGAGATGACCTTGTGGGTCCATGCAGCGTGGAGGTTCGCGGTGGCGGCGCCAGAGATGGCGGCAATGAAGATGGAGCTGACGGGCGGGAAGCGCGGGAAGAAAGCCTCGAGCAGGCTGCTCGTCCAGCCAAGCGCAAGCGCGTACATCATCTGGTAGCGGAATCCCCTCCATCGCGAGAACTTGCCGGCCTCAGAGACGAGGTGGCGGATGGTGCCGCGAATCGACGATGTGATGGGCTTCTGGTGGACAAGCGTGATTTCGGTGCCGGTCTCGAGGAGGCCCTCCTTCTCGTCCTTGGAAGCGGGCTCATCATGGTTGGAAACGGTGATAGCGGCGGCGGGAGTCTCGACCATAGCAAGGATAGGGAGGACATCAGTGAGCGTGTATTGCACCTGGTCACTGTTAGCGACACTCTCGGGGCGCATGTGACCACCGGGAAACCACGTACCAGCGTGATAGCGATCATGGACGCAATGAACGTCCCGATCAAAAGAGCGCAGCCCCAGGGGGGCATCTCGAGCTTGGGCTCCTCCTGAGCGCGCTTGATGAACACCGGAACATGCTGCACCGCCCGACGGGTGATGTGTTGGATCATATTGGCGATAGAACAAAGGAAACCAGAGTCGAAGAATTATTAAAGGTCGTACGGGTGGTGTTGAGAAGTCGTGGGTTAAGGAGCGTGGGCGTCGGTGAGAGGGGCGACGACACGGCGTGCCTTAAAGGATGAGGAGGCGCAGTGGATACGGACCCGGACCAAAGCGCTTGACGCAACCTGCTGCCTAGCGCACGGATGCGCCTGCCGAGCCACAGAACATGATTGGCCACATTTCATAGCAAAGCGAAACCTCGTGAATGGGGCGTTCGCATGTAAACTGTGTAGGACGGCGCTCGGGCGGGTGCCGGTGATTGTGCTTGTGAAGAGTCGACACGGGACGAGTTTGCCGTTCTGTCCACGCTTCACGCCCGTCCGACATTTTGCAGTCTGTGAATCGTACCTTCCGATGCGCGATCTATTTATGGAACAATCCGGGGAGATTGTGTTCCTCATCTCGATGGCTGGCTTCCGTCATCAACCTGTCTTCTGTATCCTGTCCTTTGATGATAACAATGCGCAGCACGATCGCACGAGTATTGCCTCATTCTCATTCAAGCAGAGACGATTTGGATATCGTGATAGCGTCTACGACACAGTCCTACGACTTACTGCATCACTGCCCTACTTCTCCATCGGCCCACCCGTCCTCTCATGCCCGTCGTTTCCGTCGTTTCCTTATTGCACATATAACACACATACTCACAGCGCCTTTCCTTGTCCCAAGTTCTTTCCCATCTCTTCACTACTACCATGGACCGGCGTGTCTGTGGCTTTATTGAACTTCTCGCGGCACAACACCTCCCCGTAAGCTTATTTGCCCGTCTCCTCAGCTCAATACCGCGGCCTTCGTATTGGCCGCTCGCACACCACAACGAGCAATGCTAAGCGGGATTGTATCTTTCAACATGTGCGACGCGCCCTACTTCTCTTCCTTTTCGATAGCGAGTTGAGGGTTTAGCTGCTCTACACTATGTCCGATGTAAACGTTTGAAGGATTGCCTCCAACATCCCACCTTCCCAAACCGCGCACCCCGCATCGCGTGAGACGTTGGCATCGGTTCAAAACATCGTTGTGCCCCGCGTCACTCATATTGTCCGGGCTGGAACAAGTCGTCTATTGCGAGACGGGCGTACAACTCAATGTTTCCGCCGTCCCTCCCACACCCACCCCGCAACAAATGGCGACCACCCACCCTCCTCTACCGCCACGGTAGCATCCTCCTCATGCTCCTTGCCCAGTTCATCTCCGCGATTCTCGCTACCATCGGGCGCATACTACGAACCGGGCATGGCGGCGACTCCACCGATGGGATGGGCACATCTGAAGTACCACCACCCACCCGCACCCACCAATCTACGCACTGGCTGACAACCCCAACAGATTCTCCTCGCCATGATGATCACAACCGCCTTCCTCTCCTGGCCCACAGCCTACTTCCTCCAGCTCCCCTCCCTTCCCCTTGGTCCGCCCCCCGCGCGCCCACTCCTCTTCATCCGCGGCATTGCAGGCGCAATCGGCATATGGGGGTTCTACTACTCCCTGCGGAGTCTCGCGTTATCGGAAGCTAGTATTATAAACTTCCTTTCACCTACACTCGCTGCGCTGCTGTTATCCCTCCTCCCCTCCTCCTCTACCTCGAGCTCGGGGATCTCCCTCGCACAGCTCGCCGCAGGAGGGATCTCGATGGGCGGCGCAGTCTGCGTGCTGCAGCCCTGGATCACGCAACCCGAGGTGGGAGGTGGACACCGCGCGCTCGCCATCCTCGCAGCAGTGGTCGGCGTCGCGGGCGGCGCCGTATCCTACGTCGCGATGGCGCGGCTGGGGGACAGCGTGCACCCCGCCCACACGCTTGCCTACTTCTCCACCACCACCGCGGTGCTGAGCGCCCTGCTCATTCTCGTCCAGTGGCAGCCGCTGCACCTTCCGTCCGCCCCGATGCAATGGGGTTTGACTCTTCTGTTAGGCGTCCTAGGCTTCGCCATGCACTGGCTTATGACCGCCTCCCTAGCGCAGGCCGACGACGCAAAACGCCCGTTGAACTTCGTATATACGCAGATGGTGTTTGCAATGGTAGCAGATAGAGTGGTGTGGGGTGTCGGGTTCGACGTGTGGAAGTATCTGGGCGGAGCGCTGATTATTGCGAGCGCAGTGTTTGTTGCGTCGACGGCAGAGAAAATGAGCCACCAGTATGCGCTCGTGGATGGGCAGGGTGCGGCGGAAGAGGATGAGGTGGAGCTTGAGATGGGAAAAGAGCGGGCGGACGTGGCAGTAGCGAAAGACGTCGAGCCGTGACAAACAGAGAAGATGAAAAAAAAAACCCCGAATGTATACCTCCAAACCCCTGATTTCACGTGCCGATAGTATCTGGGATAAGAATCTCACCATCTCGTTAGCTTGCGAAGTCAGCGATCGCACCCAGTCACCAGACGAGCGAAGCTTTGAACAAAGCATGTATTGACGATCCCCAACACCTCGTTATAGAGTACCGTTCCTCCCACCCATGCCAACCATTTCACATGCCATCCATTCTTTATGCTCCGACCAGGAAACTCATACACTGAGACCCATGGGAAAGACGAAGAGAGAACAGATAGAAACGCTAAAAAGAGACGAACAAGAGCTTTTAAGAAAATACTGCATGGCCCTTCAAGCATGCTTGTGCACGCAAGTGCAATTTGCGGGGACTTCGTGAGAGGGGTTCCAGGCATCGACTTCGTAGCACTACTTCTTCTCAACGTCCACTAGCGTACATTCACGCTATTCACCACCCCAATCTTAGTCTGCGTTATGGATTGCTTAGAGGGCAGGCTCGGCAACAGGCTTAGGTGCGATAGGCTCCTTCGTGGTTACGGCCACGGGCTCGTCCTTCGGTGCAGCGGGGAAATCCTCACGCTTGACCTCCGGAGAAGACGAGCGGCCACGGTACTGGTTGATCGTCTCTTGTGCCTTGTTGGTGTATTGCTGAGTCATTCCCTTGATGGATGCAGTCGCGTTACCAGTGTGCTCGGCGGCTAGGTCACGAAGCTGGGTCGCCTGCTGGTTGGCAATGTGGTAGCCCTTCTCGAGCTGAGCGTCAATAACCTCCTTGTTCTGAATGTAGATGAGAGGACCGAGGAACGCGACGTTGGTGGCAATGAGGGCAAGACCCCAGAGCGGGACGAACTTGATCAGGAAGTAGGTAGTCAACGAAGCAAAAAAGGCCTGTAGAATGTTAGAAAAGTTCAAGGAAGCAGATGGGGATAGAGCCTGCTGAATACTTACAGCGATAGTGGTGTACACATTCTCGGCGAAGACGATGCGCTGGGACTCGATGACAAAGAAGTTGATGAACTGCTCGATGTCTTCGGTGAAACGCTCAAGCGAGGCCTTCTGGACGGTAAAGTACTGACGCGGGCGGAACTGGGACGTAAGGCCCTTGCCGATGGTGAGTTGTCCACCAACCTCCGCGGCAGCCGTGATACCCAGAGTCACCCACACAGCCTTAAGAATGTATCGGAAAACATTGAGGTAGCGGGCGGCGAAGATGAAGGCGACAACTGCGGCGAAGGTAAGGCCGGTCGCGCGAGGGTTCCTCCACTAAGCGGGGCAATCAGTATACAGTCCAGCTGTACTGTAGATAGGGTACTCACGCTGAGTAGGCGGTAGAACAGGCTGTGGTAGTGTGTCAAGGGCTGGCCGGTAGCGGCGGGCTGGCCGGGCGTCTGGCGTGAGTTTGCGAGATCTGCGAACTCGTTCTGTGTCGCTGATGCCTCAGCCTTCGCTTTCTGTGCCACAGGGCCTAGGATGGGTCAGCTTTGCACGAACGTAGGAAGTGCCTCGAGATTTGTCCACGTGGAGATGGCATGTTGGAGCCCGTGTTAACCTGCATGAGCAGCACAGGTGCAAATAATCAAATCTCGAGCTCTCAAGCTACGAGAAGCGGGAACCGTGAGGGGATTTTGGCACTGTGTCGCGAGACCACGTTAGTAACCGCGCGAGTTTTTGGCAATAGCGGCCTGACTTACCTCACCATTGGCAACTGTGTCCTTGAAGTTTTGGGTAGCGGGGTGGTTGTTAACGGCAGACATTGCTGAAGACGCTGCTGTGAGGCTGTTAGGGAGTGTTGCGGATTGCGTGCGTGGGCACAGTGCGATAAGACTGGTTTTGTTGGTTAGCTGCAGCTCGGCAAGCCCGGAGGGGTATCGAATTCCAAGATTCGGGCGCGTCACGTACCTTACAGTTCAATAGGCTGTTCTTTGCGTTGACAGCGTGTTCGGATACGGTCGGCCCGCTGGCACTTCCGTTGCCGTTTGGCTGCGCGACGTTACTGTTGCTGAAGTTGTTCCCCTCGTTCGTGAGCACGAGCGGGTCGGTGTTCAGGTTGTTCGGGGTCGTCATGATTCTGGCAGTACTCTGCGTGTTGGCGTGTGACTTGTTTATTATGGAAATGGTTCAGGGCAGTTACTGCGGGAATGGAGTGGTCTGCAGGCGTGAGGAGGCAGAAGGCAGCAGTTTTGTGTGCACAGGGAGCTCTTGCATTGCTCGTGTGAGCTCCTCAAGCTAGGGCCGCAATGACGCAGCAGCTCGTCAAGCACAAACATTTCGCTGGAACCTGCGAGACCACGCCAACCCCACTGAAATCCGATCACAATTATGTCATGACCAGCTTGCCAGACGGGCTCGAGAATGCGCTCAGCGGCGTAGGGCAGTGCGCGAAAGCAGTGCCTGTTTCTTCCTGTTCCCCACGGGCAGAGGTGTTTTGCCAGTTTCGCGCTCCGTGCACATCACTTTAGGGCGAAGCATGTGAATATGGCCAAGACGTCATCCGTTGCCTGGGTCACGCGAGCAGCCGTTCACATCATGACAATCACTCTATTACACGTGGTAATCCTGCGGGTTCACGATCGAAGTCGATAGAAGACGGCGTTGGGTACTTTCTGGTCGCGTGTATTGCGTGCGACAAAGAAAAGCTACACAAAGAGAGCTAAAAAGCAATGATCTGGTGGCAGACGCTTGACAGATCGCTCGTGACACAGCACAGATGCTTCTTCTTATTAATCAAAACTACATACGCCTCGGGGCGGCAATCGCTCATCCAAAGGAAGCCTGGAGAATCTGAGCTATCTCATCCTAACTTGTCGTGATGCGAACAAGACAAGATGCTTGCCTCTTCGACCAAACCGACCTGTCCTTCCAAGGGGGTCAACGTCATGAGTAGAGGTTGATAGAATGTTCTGTGTTAATCTCCTGCTTGGTGCAATCTTGCGCATGCCACTCGAGCGGATGTGCACGCAAAGGCAACTGTACCCGTGTCATGTGGCTTGGTAGTGAACGGCCAGAGCCGCGGGATCGAACCACCGGTTCACTCCACGTGCGAGCCATGTGCGTGGTCGTGAGCGGAGGCTCTTTGTGAACCATAATGTGACTTTGCCGTAATAGAGCTTGGGCCCTATCTGCTTGCAACGCCTATCCAAACGCTGTCTTAAGGACTGCAATCAACAGGGCATGCTCTGCAAATAGCTTTCATGTTCCACCAATAGATGAGATACGGGAGCCAGGTTATTGGTAGGCTCAACGCACAGCAGGAAGAAGCACATGATGAAACGTCTCTTCCGCATTGTCTACTGCCTATCGTGCTCTCTTCACCAAACGACGTTTGAAAGCCTTGCGGCTGAAGCAAACCGCGGGCGAACTGAATGGTCATGCACAGATCAGCAGCGTACGTACCGGGATTACGGTTGGGATCGCGGCCAGGAGAGGTTCATGACGCGGCACACGGCGACGGCATTCTCCTAGCTGTGTTCACAAAGGTGCGCAGATGCTTAAAGACTGCGAGGGATGCGGGAATGCAAATAGGACTGCGGCGTTGGCCGGGCTGGGAGGCGCAGGCATGTGAGATGCGTTATCAAAGGCAAAGGCGGGGCCTAGGATTAGCGAGTGATCCGGCCGAGTGGAATATCGTGGGGGCTCTGGCATTGCGAAATGGCGCAAATGCAAGTGCCTGCCTCTGCGCGCCTAGCCAAACACCCTGCCGGTCAGTCGCCTGGATGCGTGATAGCGCCGCCAGCTATCTGTGATCAGTTGCAGGCAGCGACGCCCTGGGATTCGCATTCGTGCCTGGCTAGACGGCGTGGTGCGTATCATGTGCGACCAGGCAAGCCGAGGGCTGGGGGAGCCGCCAGCTCTGCGAGAGTGCGCACTCGGTGAGGCGGTCTGGCGGTCAGGCGTCGAGGGCGAGAGCGCAGGACAAGACAGTCAAGACTAGGCGGCCACTCAGCTGCTGCGCGGGAGAGTGTTGGCACGCCTCCGCGCTCGTTGTCACAGAGTAAAGGACGCCATGGAACGAAGCGAGGTACATACAGTCATGCATCGCGCCCTGGTGACAAGGATGCCCGCTGGCGACCCGCGAATCCATCACACGCGGCGCTGTTCATATCAATAGCTCAGCCCACCGCCACGCCTTGTCAATAGTGCTCGTTGATACTGTGCGCCTTCACCAGCACCACTCTCACCGTTGCTTTGTTCTCGAGTCATTCAACGCGGAGGCACTTGCGCACCGGTGCCGACCCTGCTCTGGGCCACTAGGCCTTATCAACGCCACGCCCGACTGCTCGCAAATCGCGACCCGCTTCTTGCTCGCAGCTTGACCTCTAGAAGGAAGCGTCGTCCACTCCACACCCGCAGTCCTTCCGTCTTCGCTTGTGCATCTCCTCTCGCTGCCATCTTGCATCCACCATCCTCCAGGGTGCCTTCCGCCAACCGGGCCGCCAACTCTACCAGCTATATTGCACACCTGTGCACTGAAGTCATCGTCGCAAGCCACTCAATCCCGCGCCCTCGGTAGCAGACATGGTCAGAGCGCTCTCCGATCAGCACCTGCGTATTGCCGTCATAGCATCAACCCGGACATCCTACTGAGCGTTCTACTTTCGAGCAGCTCACCCTCTGCGGAGGCGGGAGTCTGTTTGGTCTTTCCTCCACAAACATGATACTGCCACGCTCGCTCTACAACGATGCGCCACCTGAGCGCCGCACACGTATCGCCAACAATCCCACGCTCCTATACAGCTGGTGGTGCACCATTTTCTCTCTTGTCATCATAGGAACCCGACTTGCTGGCCGATACATCCGGAATGACCGCCTCTTCCGCGAAGACAAGATTATGGCAGGAAGCATTGTTCCACTTCTAGCCCGCATGGCTCTCATCCACGTGGTTCTCATCTGGGGCACCAACAATGTCGACACCTCCAAACTTACAGATCCTCTCAAGATTCATCATCGTGAAATCGGTGCCAAACTAGTCATCGCAGCTAGGATCTTTTACACCATGTTGTACGTTGCATGTTCTTTCCTCGCTTAGCCACACTAATGTGAGTGCAGCATCTGGATGGCCAAGTTCACTGTCTCTGAGTTCTTGAAGCGAATGACCGAAAGATTCTGGAAGAAAGGCTATGAGCTTGGCTTGCGTGGCATTCGGGTATTTCTTGTCGCCACTTTCGTCGCCGTCCTGATCGCGACACTGTCAGAGTGCCGCCCTTTCACAGAAAACTGGCAGGTCGTTCCGGAAGCAAAACCTACCTGTCGCCAGGGTTACGGCCATCTTCTCACCATGGGCACTGCCGATATCGTCACCGACCTACTACTTATCCTATTTCCGATTCCAATCATCCTCAAGTCATCCATGTCCATCAAACGCAAATTACAGTTGGTCGCGCTCTTCTCCATGTCTATCGTTCTCGTCATCATCACTGCGGCCCGGATACCGTTGGTCATCGGGAAGAGCGGCTTGCAGCAATATCGGACTGTGTGGGCATCCTCGGAGATCCTTGCGGCAACGGGCGTCTCGAATGCCATCATTCTAGGGTCTTTCCTTCGCGACAGGGGGATCAAGAAAACAAAGTACAAGCCTGGATCAGCCACTGATAGCATGGACCGTCGTTCCTCAACGCGACGAACTTTGCAGGATTGTGAAAGCGATGAGGATCTTGCTCGATCGCTGGGCTATCGGACAAACCCTGAGCTGATGGACGAACGAACAAGCATCGCAAGGCCTGCTCAGGTGGTTGACATCAACCTGCTCAACCCCCGAGCCCCACGCGGACCACCACCTCCATTCTCAACCCCCAACTGGCAAGCCAGTAAAAATTCAGAGATATCTGAGTATAGCGGCGACTCCGATCTAAAAGGCCTAGACAGCGAAGACCCGATTCCTAGCCCACGTGCAATGGGCGGTCGACGGGTGTCTTTCTTTGATGTTGGAGGGCTTTTGGAATCCGGACCAGTCACAGCACCATCACCAACTGATTCCGTGGTTGCGCAAGACTTCGCGCCACAGCCGCGGCGGCCGTCAAGAAGCTCCCTTGCTCCAAGCGGACGATCCTACATACCCGGTCGACGAACATCGCGATTCTCTCAACACTCCGAGGAGTACGAGTTGGGCACACGTTCTGGTCCCCAGCTGCAAGACATAGAAAACATGTTAGCCGAAAAAGATGAGCTTGAAGCACAAACGGAAATCGCTTCACCATCGAATACCAGAGCTCCAACCGCACATTCAACTCAACCACTCCTAGCCCGAGACACTCCAACCCCTCTTCTCCGCAGCCCGACTGCGACCAGCTACGCCAGCGTACCGAGCCTACAGGACGCTGGGGGCCTTCTTTCCTAGCTTATGCCTGATACCCGTGGCTTCGACCAGCCACCTTCCTTGCGTTTTTCACTCCTCATTCAGCGCGAGATATCCCGGCATTCGTTCACGGCGTTGAGCGATTATGATTTATGCATCACGAACTCTTTCTATCATAATGAGAGGGTATACCTCTGCGGTCTTGACGGCTGCATCCCATAGGTCTACATTAGGTGTTGAAACGTTGGTACCGTGGGTGGCACACGACGCTCGATGCGCCCGGTTCTGGGAACACTGTACGATATAGCACCGCGCCGCGCATGACGTACGTCAAGCCGGCACTTGTAATGCAATCTATATTACCAACACATCTTTGACGTGCCCGTAAAGTGCAGCAGCTGCATTCGGAGAAATTTCGAGGTGGGCTGGCATGGACCCTGGTGGTGATCTAATATAGTGCTTCGCTTGAGGGGCCGTGCGGGCCGGTGGGCCCATGGTTGAGGCCGCAGCACTATACAGCAGGACGCTGTATCGCTGAAGCATGGCATTTCACATTTCGAGCTTGAATTCGATGTTCATGTAGACTTCTGTAGCCTACACTAATGTCACTTCTTTGTTCGGACGCGCTTACCTCATCGGCTCAACTCCACCCACGCCTGCATTCGCACCTGCAAGTGCAGCCACGCCAACGCCCTCACGTGCCCACACTCAACATCCACACGAAATGGCCTCCTCCTTGCAAGGGATATGCACATCAACCCGCGCCATCCTTACTTCCCCTTTCGAGGACTCCAACCTCCTCCCCGCCGGCCGCGCTATCCTCGCCCTCCTCCCCCGCGATCCACAGACATGTCTGCGCCTCGCATACCAGCAACTACACGCCGTCCCATACCGCGAGGTGAAGACCTGCTGGCGGAGATTGTATGTTGATGCTGCGCTGTGGGTGGTTGTCGGGATCGTTGAAGAAATCATTGGAGATGAGGAGAGCGGGGATGAGTGGGTCGGTAAGGTTGTCGAAACGCTAGATATGGCGTTGATATTGACGGGGGCGGTGGGTAGGGAGGAGGTAGTGGGGGCGTGGTTTGAGGTGTTGGAGGGGGTTGTGGGTGGATGCGCAGATGACGGAGTGAGGCCGAGCAAGAGGAGGAAAGTCGACGATGATAATGATGAGTTCCCCCGTACTTTTCCGGACACTATCACACACATGCCTCAACTCAAGCATCCGATTCCACGGTTGCAAGAGCTCAGCTTGTCCGCATTCGAAGCAAAGGTAGCGGACCCGGAGATGCAAATACCGCATATCATTGAGGGCGCGATACAGCACTGGCCTGCGTTCGAGGAGGCCCGCGCGTGGAAGAAGCCAGGTTATTTGATGCGCAAGACGCTGAGTGGGCGGCGGCTTGTTCCCGTCGAGATTGGGCGGAGTTACACGGATGCAGGATGGGGGCAGAAGATCCTGACGTTCCGGGGCTTCATGAGTGAGTACATGCTCGAGCCGGACTCACCCACAGCCGCAGAGCCTCGCACAAGTGGCCATTCAACAAGCGATGAGACACACACCGAAAATCCGTCGTCGGCAGCAAAGAAGGACCAGAAAGGCTACCTCGCCCAACACGACCTCTTCGCCCAAATCCCCTCCCTTAGATCCGACATCGCTATCCCAGACTACTGCTACACCTCTCCAGTCGCTCCGACCAGCAACCTTTCCAACGTCAAAGCCGTCAAAGAGCTCGACGAGCCACTGCTAAACGCATGGTTCGGTCCCGCAGGCACTATATCTCCACTCCATACCGACCCCTACCACAATATCCTCGCGCAGGTCGTAGGGTATAAGTATGTGCGGCTGTATGCGCCGGGCGAGACGGGGAAGATGTATCCGCGCGGGATGGAGGGCGATGGTATTGATATGAGTAATACGAGCTGTGTGGATCTGGACGTCGCTATGGGCGTTTGGAACGAAATTTCTTGCTGGGAGGAGGAAGACGAGGTGGGTGGTGGGCATGCAGATGGGCATGCAGATGGCGAAGAAGATGCAGATTTAGAAAAGCTGCATCCCGCCTTCCGCACTGCACGCTACATAGAAGGCGTGCTGGGCCCCGGAGAATGTTTGTATGTGCCAGTGGGGTGGTGGCATTATGTACGGAGCTTGACGCCGAGTTTTAGTGTGAGCTTTTGGTGGAATTGAAATCGAGGTTTTGGTCTATGCGACAGTACAGAGGGCAGGTTAGAGACAGATGACGCCACAATGGGAACGACGATGGGGGGTTTGGCTCGGGATGGGTGATGGGAACGGCTGGAATCGACAATGGGAGGTAAGGCATGGGGGGCGGGACGTACGTATCGTCGTAATCGAAATCATGACGATTCCCGTTGTAACGGAAATGTCGCGGCTTCAGATATGGCACGCACGATGCTACATATAAGCACTTTCTCTAGTGATTGTTAACGTCAAAATATATGAACCTTGAGAGAGGTAAATACACAGATGGAAGCTGATGCGAGAGCTGTATGCATTCTTGACCCCAGTCGAATGTCTGATATCCACAGTAGCTGCGCTCACATGTATCCTTCCATGTAAGAATTCTCCTAGAGGGGATCTTCACGAAACCGGTAAAGTCGACCTGAGGAATATGCTTCAAGTACGGGAAGGCACCGAGGGCGACAAAGTCTACTGTTGTTTTCATGCAGACCCAACAATCCCATGTTCTGTGAGTATTTGAAGTGTTTCGTTCTGCCTTCCCAGCAACACTTCAATGTTGCCTCGTATACCTGTTTTGAGACGTGCAGCATGGTGACGTTGGGAATGCTTGGTCGGTCTGAGGATTTAAGATGGCCAGTGGGATGATTGATTCCGGAGCCCCAACATGCACAGTGATTTCTCGGCCAAATATTGCAAAGTAGATAAAGAAAAGCATCGAGTGAACTCATATGCCAGACTACGAACTCTTCGCACACATGCATGCAAAAAGCAATAATTCGCTCGAAGAGTGTGCACATGCCAGCTGTGAAGCAAGCTGGACCACATACCTAGGTATCTAGACGAGGGTCTTGTATTGGAGAGACAACGTCCTGTGTTCAAACAGGCTGCGTAAATTCAAATTGATAGAGGCTAATTCATTGAGCTAAGTGGTTGCCGTCAGGCTATGCAAAGACCCCTTTCGAGAACACTCTGTGGTCGACACGGGTTGATAGTCCTACGCCCGTTGGAACAGCTTGATCGAGTTGAACTCAAAGTAAGTGTTTGCGAAATCGCTCGGATGGTTGCCGACCCAAGACTTGCAGTCATTTGTGGCGGTTCGTTTTGCGCACTGCCCAGCGTAGTTGGTGTTGTTGAAATCATCGCCAGCCCAGCTGCCACAGAAGGTGATGTTGATAATCTGAAATTGTTAGAACGACGGATGTGCAGAAACACCAATGGAAGAAAACAAGGGAGAGTTGTCTAAGAGGTGTTGGCTCAACTTACGATATGGAACCGCTGAAAAGCTTTATGGAAGTCACAGCTCTTGGGCGTAATGTGCACAGTCGGCGTTTTGGTCCATGCATCTGGATTTGGGTTCGCCGAATTTAGGTCAGCGGGCACCTCGTTCTTCTTGAAATGCCAGATTCTCATGCGCTCACTTTCAACTTGCAGTGCAATGACTTTGTACTGGTCATTGAAAGGTTGGTTGAAAGTTCCATCCTCTGCATTAAAACTACAGCCTTGAGAGGATGGGCCATTTGATTCCCAGTGACAATTTGTGCTCTTCTCGGGCACTAGATTGCCTTTCTGTATGTCGATAGTGCACTTCTCCGCAGTGTAGAAAGAGTGGGTATTGGCTGTGTGCACATTGACGTTTTCGAGGATGTCAATCTCGGAATAGGCCCCAGGCGTAATAGGTCGTTCGCCCTGGTAGACCCAACTAAGTTCTGTTAGCACATCCGTCTCAGCTCAACTCCACGTAGTCTAAGCAGTGATCGCTGCACATGTCTACACAGATAGAATAGGGAAGTCTCTTACAAAGCGGGCCACATGCCGCACCCTTGCACAGGAACATGGGCAAAGTCTGCGACAAGCAGACCGTTATCAAAATTACCCCAACTCTGGAGTCTTATGCTTTTGCGCCCTGAACTTGTAGCACTGTATGTATTCTTCGAGTCGACACCTAGCCGGACCTTGCCGTTATTAATCTTGGCTAGACCGGACGAAAGAGCCTCATCGATTCCCACATATTGAGCGAATCCACGAGTGAAGATGTCAGCGCTCTACGATAATTGCGACATGTATTAGCCAAGGAAATCTTAAATTCACTGCCCTAATCGAAAGAAGCAATCATCGTTGGTAAAATAACTTACATCGATGAAGTTGAAATTGTCCCAAAAATTGGACGCGTTGTAATTCCACACTGGCTGATAGGCTGCCAGGCTTGGTATGGCAAATGAAGCCAATGCAAGCACGGAAGATGTATACATCACGCTCTAATGAAACAATGACGACAGAAGAAGACAGGCGGTAGAATGACACTTTGTCGAGTGAAGACAACTCCTGATAAAGTGCAAGCAACGAGGAACTACCAGAGTTTATATACACTACATGTTGGAAAGGTAGAAGAATTGCCATTTCGTTCAGCGGCTCATGCGATGGAGGATCGTGGTCGCCCACGAAATGTGTCGTAATCTTTCGCCCGGTGCCTGATGGATGCGTCTGATTCCGGTCTGAGCCAGCGCCACCTAGACGTCGGGCGTAATGAATAGAAACAAGAACCCATGCCGATACAAGGTGGATATGATTAAGGAAGGCGTAACTTGGGGTGAACTCTGACAAATCGAAAGGAAAACACTGCTGACTGACCGCTGGTTAGGCGCGGACACCTTCAAAAGACCCTTTCCACTCAAGCGTCGGCTTTCCGACTAACACTGATATTGCCTCGCCTTTATAATGCAAATCCCTTACTGGGAGGTAGGTGCATGCATGTCGAGCGGGCTAAGAGTCGTATCTCAGACTATTTGGCTTCTTCCGCTTCTCGAAAATCGCTTCACGGTGCAAGATTTCGGATGTGCTCCTTTACATGTGTCTCTCAGGACCTGTTCTCGGTCTGGCCTCGCAAAAGCTGATTCCTTGGTCATGAACGTGCTTTGTCTAGACTCGTAGGGCAGAAGGTTGGCTCAGCCTTGGGGCTCGACATAATGCAAGAACGCACGGAACGGTCAGAAGCGTATGGTCGAATGCTTAGAGAAGCACGGAAGTGTCAGATTGAATTCTTTCCCCAGTCTTGGTTGCATGTTCGGATCCTTGAATGGAGCAATCAAGTGCTGAGAGACCCCGGAAGTAAGCAAAGGCGCAGCTCAGGGGCTTTCAGCCCTACAGGTTTTTCTAGCCGGACATATCCCTGCAGATACCTTGCCGAAGGGCCATGAGACCTGCAACATCGGTCCTTGTGCGGAATAAATATTGGAAATCCCTGCACGTGGCCCGTCTCATGGTCAGTCGCAGCAAGTGTTGTTGGCCGCGTTCGCGCGAGTGCCTGTTTGATTTCCGTTGGAAAGAATTCACCGTTTCGTAGAACGTAAAATTGAGGAATCTTTATGTAATTGCACCGCCTGAACCTTTCCGAAGCCTGGGATAAGCTTATCATCCCTAGGAGTAGCTTTCAGTTCCTGTGGGTTCGCGTGTTTCTATCGCACGGCATCGCATAATCGAGCCACTGTCAGATCGCCTTCCTTTCATGCTACGCTTTCTTAGACGATGTAACATCTTGTAAGTTGAACGGTGGAGTTCATTGTAACCATTAGGTATCGTGTGCAGAAATCTCTGATGCAATTTCGAACTCGCTATCCACATCAGTATATTACAGAACTCCTTACCAACACCGATCATGCCCTTTCTCAGCGACAGAAACCGAATATCAAAGTCTATTACCACTACCACCATCAAATCACCATGGGCCCTCGCCTTCGCGCTGTCTCTTGTAGCATCATACTTTATCATCGTCTGCTACGCCGGCAACATAGAGACCTCCCGGACGCGTCAGTCTTCATAACAGAGCCGCAGCCGCACCGATCGCAACAGGCAATGCCATGACAGCATGAGGGAACAGGCTGTTAGCGGCACCGGGGAACTCTGCTGCCCCAGTTGGGGTCGGGGTTGACTGTGTTCCGGTAGCAGCGCCCGTGGTGGCAGCACCAGAGGTGGAAGTAGGAACAGCAATCATGGTCTGGAGCAGCGCAGGTGTCTTGGTATACGTCTCCTGGTCGCCCTGGAATGCGATACTGCTGAAGGGTAGCTCAGAAATCGGGACTGCGGCTGCACTGGGAAAGGCGATGCGTTCGGATGCGGGGGCGGACGGCTTCAATGAGGCGCGGTCGAAATCTCCGGGATTCAGCACGCTGAAAAATGTCAGTAAAAAACTGCGTTAGCTTCAAGTGTGCCACTTACGCGTCAATCTCATGGGCAATACCATTGTACAGAATGGCATTGGCGAACGTGATCTTTGCGTTGTTGACCCAAGCCGAACCGTCTGGCAGAACAGTGAAAGTCAAGTTGTCACCCTGAAGCGAGGGAATCGTGACGTTTCCGAGCGATGGTGAGAAGATAACGTTATTGGGGATGATGTGATATTTCAGCACCTGTTGCAAGGTGTTCTTGTCTGCGGTTTCGAGTACCGAGCCGATGGAAGAAAGGGCATCATTCTTGGGAATGAAGATGGTGAAGTCAGAAATATTCAGACCCTTCTCATCTGCTCCGGTCAGGCCAATATCGATGCCGAGATCTGCAGCCTCGAGCGCAGCGTTCATAGCTAAGTAGCCAGCTCGGTAGGTATAGAGTTGGAGGGGTGGGCCAAAGGACAGGACTGTGTCGATCTTGTGGATTGTGATACCGTCGCCCAATTTGATGTCCTGCTCGCTCAGTCAGTACGCCCCGAATGATTGAAAAACTCAGCGAGGAACTAGACCACTCACAGCTTGAGTAACGGTAGAAATGGTTTGCTCTCCAGATAGAATGCACACATCGTCTCCGTTCTTCACAAGCCCATTATATTGACCTCCAGTAAAATTCGAGAAAGGCTGTCGGGGAATGATATATGAGCTGTTGAGCAATGTCTGCGCAAAAGTAGGAACATCGGTGATGATATCCGAAGGGTAGACTCCTTTGAAGACGTGGTTCGCGAGCAAAGCTCCAATAGCAATAGAGTCGTTCTTCTGTTCGATTGCCTCGCCTTCTGGAACATTCCTCGGTACTGCGTCGAAAGCTGCGTTCGTCGGTGCTACGATGGTGATGTTCGAAGCAGCGGCGAGTGTGTCCGCAAGTCCAGGCACGAGGCTGACCAGCTCGAGCAACGTGCTAAGGTCTTCTTGGGAAGAGAGAAGTCCGGCGAGATCACCTTGAGCCAGGCAGGAGCCGGCGGCCATCAAGGCATAGGACCAAATAGAAGTTCGCATTATTGATAATTTCTGAGCTCTTGAGAGGAACTTGGATGGGGAGAGCGATGAGGAAATTTGAAGCGGATAGCGGACGAAGCTGGTGTCGTGTTGATGCTTCTCGTCGTGGAGGTCTTGCCATGGTCTTTATACATTGCAAGACAATTTCAGCCTCAAGAGTCTCTCCGCGGAGTCAGCCAAGCATCCGTTTCCTCTCATTCATGTCGTTCAACATCGCAGCTCATGATCGATGGTACACCAACTGATCGTGCATGCACGACCAAAACCTGTTCCTCCGCCATGGGTACCGGTGAATGGGATCCATACGATCACGCTGCGCTTAGACGAAACATACAACATTAGGAAAGCGCTCACTACTTTTTGAGCTTGCCCCCAGCATACTTTGGTTGACTATGACCCAAAACACAATGTGTAGTGCTCGGATCATTTACATTACTGTGCACAGCCATTGCCTAGCCTCGTGAAAGGCATCAACGCCAATCAGCTGCGCACATTACTACGCGCGAGCAACGGTGAAATCTGGCCGACCCCACTCTACTTTACGCCCGACTCGGGAACGGCGAAAACTGACCGACGAATTGTACACCTGCCCTCATGTTTAGCTGCAAAAGAGAATTTGGGAGGTCACTGTGCAATGATTGATGCATGGCGTTACGGAGTATTGGTGCACGCAATGTTATTTAGCTTGTCATTTCCTGTTTTCCAGGTATGCTAATTTTCCAATGCAATACCGTCGCCTCTGGTTAGACACTAACTCGCAAGGTTTGCTTCATACCGCCGAAGAATGGCAGTGTAGTCGTTGTACCACTGCTCGAGCCAATTTGTCGCGTCCATCATACGGGTCGTATAGCAACTGAACGTAGGATCCAAGGCTTTCATCGAAGCTGACAAATGCCGGAGCTTCAAGCCACACGCCTCGATACGGAAGCTCTCCCTCGCAACATATTGTCCGTACGTATTGGCTGGATCATTGGCTGATACCATGACCGTGACCAGCACGTAGAGCGAATACAGCACCAAGGGTGTGAATGAGAACGTTGAGATGTTGACCAGCACCGAGGGATCCATTTCTGTGACGGTGTCAATCACACCATGACAATTGCTTACGAGGCCTTCGAGCGCCAACTTCAGAGGGATTGTGATGTTGGTGGGTTTTGGGAAGTCGTTGATGGGAATACGTCCTGGAATGAACGGTGCGACAAATGCGGCCTTATTCGTAGGCGTGTGGAGTACAGGCTCGAATACGAAGATCATGGCTACATGGTACCATACTTTGAGCGTCTGTGAAGATGCGAGGCCGGGTGGGATCTGGGCTGCCCATGCATCTACTCTGTTCTTCAGAGTGCTCATTGCGGCGTAAGTCGCGAATTCGCTGCTGTCTACAAAGGCAGCTATTTGGGAAAGGAAAAGCTGATCGTGGATATCTTGGATCAACTGCTGGATGCGGACGAGCTGGCAAAGAAAGATGTCAGACGGTTCTCCTATGCTCTCCAGGGCTGAGACGCACTCTTCATGATGGGCATTCCACGGAACCGTAATGGGCCGGCGCAAACTGGAGGCAGATGATGCAAGGGCTACAAAACAGGCTAGCCAGGTACGACGTGCTTCAGGTGATGTAGGATCCTCATGCTGATTAAAAGTACGCCACAGGAGATGGTTGTAGCGAGGGTCCAGCGATACCGATATCGATTGCCATATCGGTAGCCAATTGTATGAGCTGATAGCAGCTTCCCTGTTCCCCTTTCCGAGTCGATTTGTTCCAGAATGCAGCGACCAGTAACGCCTGGACGAGCTCAAGGGATCTCTGCCCTCTGCCAATGACTTCCTCACCAAGAATGTGTACGGTGTGTCGCACGAGCTCATCGTGCACCTCGAGCTGGGTCCCTTGAACATTGTGAGTGACAGTATACACCAGTATCGAGAGCAGCAGAATCGGTGATCTCTCGCGTATGTAGTTTAGGTCCGTAATAACGCGAATCACCGGCCACACTGCCCCTGCCTGCTGTGGGAAGAGATGGAGCAAATCTTGTTGTCTTCCTAGCGGAATGCGAACGTCCAAAAAGGATAGAATGTATGCATTGTGGTCTTCCAGTTGGCTCGCGGGTGACTGGCTTGGCGTGCTGCTGTTGCTCTGTTCCCGCAGCGTCCTCTTAAGTTCTTCGACCTGGGCTTCAAGTTCACTGATGCGATCCCGTTGCAGACGTGGCGTCGACGGCACGCATTCCAGGTTGTTGCGGCTGCACCGCTCGCATGCCGTTCCTGCAGGGGAGGTGCTTAAATCGCATTTGATTTTTAACCGATGACATTCTTCACAAGCACGAGACCGCTTCTTCATCCTGTAGACTTCGCAGGTAGGAAAAGATTCTGTGTTGAACTGTTGTCTACACAATGCCTCTTTGAAGTTGGGCTAAAGAGGGCTGTGGCGACGTCAAGACATGCTGGTTAGGGAAACAAGTGCGCTGGTTAGGGACACGAATGAGGCTGTGCGGTACCATGTCTGTAATGCATGGGGCGATCCTTCGGAGACTTGGCACATGTACGAAGTGAAAGCGTGCTAGCTGTGAGCAAGTTATCGTCTCGTGTTTTTGGCGGCATTCAACCGTGGGCGGATGCCAACGGCTATATGGAGACTGCTCCGTAGTAGGACACGGCCCCTCATCCTTGGCATTGTAGGGAGCAGGATTGGCTCGACTCCAACCAAAATCATACCTACCGGGAAGCACGAAACCATCAGTGTAAGCGCGACCATAGTGACCAGTTTGGAACTTGTTATTCAATATTTAACCGAATAATTCTTCCAGTCTACACTTTTGAAGCACTGGATATATCCCCTGATTAGCCCATGCAAACTAGGACTCAATAATCGGGCATCGTGAGCGGAATTGGCGTATGGAGGGATGAGTCAGTAGCATTTATTCGCCCTTCATTGACATTCAGATCTTTGCTGACGGTATTTAGAGAACTGATACCGACAAATTTATCCACACTGACTGTCGAACTGTCCTTGGAATCGGGGACGGCCGTCTGCCATATCTTATCCCCGTGATCAAATTACCACGGACGCGTACTGTACTTTTCCGTAAGAAATATCATAAAAATAATGGCATCGCACGACCCCAAAAACGCCCTCGACCACCTCATCCTGTTCCTCCCCGCCGACCCGGACACCAACTTGCCCAAAATCCCTTCCTTTATCAGCGACAACTTCACGCTCACACCCGGCGGCGTTCACGCGGATGGCCTGACATCGAGTACGTCCAATCCTTCCAATCATCATCTCCGAATCCACCACCAAAATCCATTGAAGCACTTTCACTCTTGCGTTCTACTTGATGGCACCACATCGTCTTCGTATCGACAAATTCGTTCATTTTCAAGCCTCAGTATCCTATATCCTCCAAGGCTTGAGCCTTACACAGCCTCTCCCCATAAAAGAACTGCGACTGACACCACCAGACACACTCATCCTCCTCGCAGACGGCTGCTACCTCGAGCTAATCTCCTTCCTCCCCTCCGCACCCTCAGATAAAGTCTCCGCCCACTGGTGGTCTCACTACGCTACTTCTCCCGGCTGGGCCGACTGGTGTCTGACCAACGACCTCACCCCAGAAGCCAACCACGCCTCTATCGAGGCCTCCCACAAAACCCCTGTCCACGGCGGCCGCCAGCGCCCCGACGGCGTCGACGTAAAATGGGCCGTTACCTTCCCTCAAGGGGAGAGAGGGCTGACGCCGTTTTTTTGTCATGATACGACGCCGAGAGAGATCAGGGTGCCGCTGTCGGATGAAAAAATGAAACATCCGTCGGGTGTGCTGGGGGTGCAGAGTTTGACGGTTATGGTGGACTCAACCGCGTCGCTTGATGCCACGCGCGCCACGTACAAGACGCTGCTCACCGACCTCGCCCATGCCGACACGTCACACTCCTGCTTCGGCACGGACCGCTTCGTGTCCATTCCTGAGTTGCCTAGCGGCGCGAAGGTCAAATTGGTGCTACCCAGAGACGAGGAGGATGGGGCCAAAGTGCGCCCCGGAGGATTTTGGTATGGGGACGTTGTGCTGGCGGCTCTGGCAAGAGAGGGGAAGCCCAAGGGGATGAAGGAGCGGCTTGATGGCGGTGGGGATGATCTTCGAGGACTGTGGGTGCAGTATGTTTGATTTCAATGTAGGAGGTGGGGTTCAGAGGGTGTGTGGTACGAAAAATCATGGATGAGGCGGGCAGTCCAACAGATCAACTAGCTTTTTCAGCGAAGCTTTGCTTTATGTTCTATCTGCGTAATTTCCCAGACCCACCGCGATATCAGTGTGCCATTTTCCTGTCCAGTGTGTGCATAATCCAGGGGGAAAGTGCTAACAAGACAAAGCAAACAGTCTTACCTTTGATTTGTGCTGGTGAAGCTGGGGTATGTGAAAATACGTGGGTATAAAGCGCCGTTCCTATAGCGGAGGCGCAAGCTTAGTGGTGACAGCTCTGAGCGGAGGTTGAGCGTGAAAGCCATACCGATGCAATTCCATAACGCCGACATGCAAAATCGTAATGAGCCGACAGTGTGCATTCCGTCAGAGTGCGGGCGAAGTGTGCAGGACCCTGGAAACGGTCAGCATACGTCTAGCAGCATAGGCTGATACGGACCGCCTCAGTAACCGGATCTTTTTGAGTGAGCGGGCCATCCGCCCGAGGGCCTCTCTGAGCGGAAACCCCTCGCGTCTGGGCCGGATGCCTAATCCTGCTCTCGGTCCGCATCTGCTGCAGCCTTATTATCGTATCGGACACGCTTAGAAGTCTCGGTCATGCCGCTGCCAGATCCTGTGAAGCCAACTGCCATATGTTAGCCACGTCCAACGGACCTCTTGATTTCGGAACTCACCCCGGCTGTTCACGTTGGTTCCGGTGCGGAACATGGAGTCCTTCTGCGAAATCTTCTTCCCGACGCCCTTGCTGTTCCAATTTTTCCAGTTATTCACTTTCTGCTCGAGCTGTTTCTTATTCGGGATCTTGCGCTTCTTGGGCTCGGCATCGTCGCCTGGCGTATCTGCCTTCGCCTGCTGCGTCTTCGGATTGACACTGGCGGGACCGGAGATGACGTGCGGCGTGGACGTGACCGGAGCAGGAGCGGCAGCCGGCGCTGAAGTGGTAGTAGGCTCAAGTTCCCGCTTGCGCTTGTTTTGGATGGGGCGAATAGCATCGCGGTCGACGGTTGCGTCCTCGTTGTACTCGACATAGTTAATTTTATACTTGGGCGCAGAAGAAGAGCCGAGGATGGTCATAATCTTAGCTTTGTACCAGAGGCCATCGAAGAAGCGCGCCTCAATTATGTCGCCTGTATTGTACACGGCAGCCTTTGCTGGCTCGGCCTTCTCGAGCGTCTTTTTGAGCAGCGGGTGCTGCTCGGGATCGTACTTGCGCTCTGGGGCAGCATTGCCCTTGGGGAGCTGAGCCTCCAGTGCCTTTAGCTGCTCGCGGAGGGGCCCCAGCTTGGCTTCCTCTTGCGACATGGCCTCCTTGATCTCTGCGACCATAGCGGCAACATCTTCGTTGTTGGGATCCGCCTCGAGGATCTTTTGGACCTGATCATACTGTGGCAGTGTCAGCAAGAGCAGAACAGCGGCATGTGCGTGCTTTTGGCTGCAAAGACAGGCACCAATTGGTACGCTACGTACCTGCGCTGCCCACTCGGCATGGCTTGCTTCCTGCTTTTCGAGAGCCTGCTTGGCGTACCAGATGTCGTTCTTGAGTTTCTGCAAGTCTTGGGCCATGGTGAAGTGATCCCTGCGGTGCGACAGGCCGAGCGGGGGGAGAGTCGAGCGTCGGGCGCGTGCAGACGTTATAGCGTATCTCTCGACTCGACAGGCAATGACGCCCGCGTGGAGGCGGCAAGGGCAGGAGCGAGCCGCGCTAGTACGGTCACGTGTCTGTATAGCACCAGGTGCCGACTCCACCCTCGAGGTGTTGAACTATGGTTCACGACTGCAACATGGAACGTCTTCCGCACCGATATGGATCAAATGTTCCGAGGACTGTCTGGACGCCAAGGGGCCATCAACACAAGTCTCCATTGGCGTCCAGCTGCGCACTTTCCTTGCTGCCGTGCTTCCAGAGTCTACCGTGAAGTGCAAGCATGAGAACGAGCATCCAACATCGTGTTGTCTTCGTGCCGCTGAGACACCGTGTTCTGGGTTGTGTCGATGCATAAGCACCAATTGGCGTCTGGCCTCTGATCACCTCGCTGAGGCTCTGCCATCCCACGTCCCCGCGGTGGGCCGCCGCCGTTGAGCGGCATGGCCTTGGAATGCCGCGCTGCCCGCCAGGCGACGGGGACAAGATCCGGTGCCTGGTGAAATTCTGGGCAGTGCCTGATCGTCAAACATGGGTTTCTACGCGATTCTTACGGGTGCTCTCTCCCACTCCATTCGCGTCTTACTACCCCGCCATGCCTCTTTCGGGCAGCCCGCCGCTTTTGCATGTTGATTGATAAGCCATGCAGAGAAAGAGTCACTGTGACACTCCGCCTCTTGCGCGCGCGTTTTGCCCCTCATCCTGCTGCTCGCCTACTGGAACAGCCTATCACTGCCCTGCCGCTCCGCCCTTTTTCCGGCCGCTGCTTTTGCCTTGTCCGCGCACCCCGGCCTTGACGCCTTCGTCTGTCCCAGATCCGCAGGTCACCTGTTAGTCCGGATACCCAAGCAGGCTACGTATGGGCATTTTGCACGCCCTCTGATCGTGCCTCCTACAACTGCCTGCCTGACTCCGGTAACCCTTTGTGTCTACGTCAGAGAAGAGTCGAGAATTGTCCGCTCCGCGCACGCGGTCTCGCTTGCTCGTAGCACCAGGTACGCTCAGCCCTACACCGCACCAGACCGCCTGCTCGTCCGCTTTGATCCGACTCGACACAAGTTGCGCCTCGCTTTCTCTTTTGCTGTTGCGCGCCCCGTTCTATGCACCGCATCATTCGATCCCTGCTGTATGCGCTCCAACTCCACCGGCAGGTGGCGAAGTCGGCGGCTGGCAGTCAGATTGCCGTCTGCTAATCGCTCTTCCAGACCTTCCTCGCCCCCCGCACTCCCACCAAGACCGCTCCGGCCCTGACATCGTTCACTAGGCGGCCGTTGACAAGCTTATCCGCCGCATCTCCCCACTGACCGCAACCGCCGCATTATTCTTTGTCCTTGGACGTTGACCCCGCCTCGACAGCGCCATGGCTGGGACGTCGAGGAACGACTTCCAGAGTGCGGGCCAGTTCTACCTGGACCCCAATCAACAAGATCTGCTTCTGGCTGCACTTGCTTCAAATACCCAGAACCACAACGACATCTTCGCGACTGGCTTGGACGCAAAGCAGACTATGAACAGCCTACCCAACGGCCAGCAGTTCAACTTCCCCGTCGACAATATCGACCAGAGCTTCTTCACCTCCCCCCAGCAGAGCACGCCGGCATCTGCCTTCAACAACATTGGCAGCATCGAAGAGAGCCCCTTCGGCGACTACCTTGACGGCGATACCAACTTTGACTTCGACAATGCCGACAACAGTGATCTCATGATTGGCGCGCTTCCCGGCGATAGCCCCACCAGGGAAGGAGAGGCTTCAGAGAAGCGCAAGAGCCCCGGCGACGACGGTGAAGACGCAGAGGGTGGCGGCAAGAGGAGAGAAGGAGAAGCCAAAGAGGCAAAGAAGCCTGGTAGAAAGCCACTGACATCAGAGCCGACTACAGTACGTGCCACCAGATTCGACAGCAGTACGATTACTGACCAACGCAACAGAAGCGCAAGGCACAAAACCGAGCAGCACAGCGGGCTTTCCGAGAGCGAAAGGAGAAGCACCTGAAGGACCTCGAGACCAAGGTCGCCGAGCTCGAGAAAGCGTCTGATTCCGCGAACCATGAGAACGGCCTTCTCCGCGCTCAGGTCCAGCGTTTGCAGATGGAGCTACGCGAATACAGGAAGCGCTTGTCGCTTAATAGCAGCGGCGTCAGCAATCGCTCCCCACCTATCATGGGTGGATTCAGCTCGATGCTGAACAACGGTGGTTCCACGAACGGCAGTTTCCAATTCGAATTTCCTCGCTTTGGCGGACTTCCTGGAGCGCATATACTGGATAACGGACCTCTTTCCAAGAATAAGACCTCTTCAGTCTCCTCGGTTGCTGGAGGTCGTCAAGACGGCACAGTACGCAGTGTCAGCCCAAAGACATCAAATGGGGATGCGGCCACGCCCGACAACAATGGTGCCAGCCCCACAACAACCACAAACTCTCGCACTGGAAGCCTCAACGGCATGTTTGGCTTGAACAACGGCTCAAATGCTACTGATGTCTCTAACCCGTCCACTCGCGTGTTCCAGTTCAACAGCAATTCGTCTACACATTCAGACTCACCTTCAGCCTCATCAACCTCGGCCATTGGGCAGAATTCGTCTTGCGACACGTCGCCTGAGCCGAGCCACAACTCGCCCAAGAACTTGGATACGATCGCTGATGGATATGTGTGTCATGGAAATTCGGAAGGTGAGGTTACCTTCTGCGAGAAGCTCAATATGGCCTGTGGCAATCCTCGCAATCCTATCCCCCGCGCCAAATCACAATCTGACGCGAGACCCCCTGCAGGTGCGACACAGAGCCCTGCCACCGCTCCCAACGCCGTCGGCTTCGATTTCTTCGCCAATCAGAACGGCGGCAACTTCGACCCAACGCTCTTTGGAGACTACCGAGAATCCCAAAGTGCCATCGTTGGCGACGGGGACTTCACCAATGGCTTCTTCAACGACGCATTCCCGCTTGCCGACTACGGCAACAGCCCGTTCCACTTTGGAGATACTCCCGCCGTGCAGAAGTCGAATCCGCTTGAGGAGATTGAGCGCATACAAGATGGTGATGACGAGGTTGTGCCTGGTGACGACCCGGCACAGCTGCTCAACTGCCACAAGATCTGGTTAGCATGCCCTTCAATCACCGTCAATGCACCACTAACCTTTAATAGGGACAAATTGTCAAGTCGTTCCGATTTCAAAGACGGTACCATCGACATCGACAATCTCTGCTCAGAGCTCCGCGCCAAGGCGCGCTGTTCAGAAAGTGGCGTTGTCGTGGATCATAAGGACGTCGAAGCCGCACTCAAGCGGCTACCGAAAGAGCAGCGGGCGTAGTAACGAACCGAGACCTGACTGTATGAAATGCATAGATAGCGGGCACGGCGTACCGGACGGAGACCCCTCTGCTTGGCGCGCACTTTCCCTTCTCTCGCAGCGTCGAGCGCACATCGCGTTCCGCCTCCCATCACTCGCTCGCCTCTGGCAGTTTACCGACAGTATGATGCGGCTTGATCTCGTTTGATATGTGCGAATTTACGGAGTTTAGGGGAGGGGAATGGAGAAATGGATACCTACCAAGGTGAATCAACCAAGTCGCCACACTCTCAAATAGGTGGGGGCGAACAATGGACACGAATGAGTGAATGTCTTTTAATTCGATAGCTGCCTTCAATGTCATGTTGCATGTTGTTTGGTACCAACAAGTCTACTCCTATCTTCGGCTGACACAGCAAGTGACTCTCCGTGTACTAAATTCTGCAACTGTCTGCTCAAGGAAGTCGATTCATTTGGTGACAGGAAATGTGCCCCAGAGCTGAGATTGCACATGCACTTATCCCTACAAGCACCGTCCCCCTTCGTCGCACCTTATTCCCCTTTCCCTTTCATCCCCACTCCCACCAGCTCCCTCAAAATCTCCTCTGCATGCCGCACCGGCACACCAAAATGCGTCGCCCCCTCCAACACCTTCAACTCCGCCCCCTCTATCCTTTCCGCCATCCATCGCGTCGTCCGTACAGGCACGTTTACGTCCGCGCCCCCGTTCCACATCTTCACCTTCCCCTTGACCTCCCGAAGCTCAAACCCCCAGTTTCCAAGCACGCGCTTCGCATCTTCCGCGGGTCCCCTGCCTCCCTGTCGGAACGCCTCGCGGTAGCACGCCAGCAGCGCTGCTTTCTCTTTCTCATGTCGGGGGTCGGTGTAGTACTCCTGCTCTTCTCGGGACAGTGTGGGCATGAGGTGCTCGGCGTGGAGAGCCCAGGCGGCGTCGGGCCCGCGCGCGGCGTTGCCGGCTGCGAGGTCGAGCACTTTCTCCATGGCCCCAACGGGCACCCAGCGGTTGACGAGGACGGTGAAGCGCCGGTCCAGCGCCATGCCGCGCGTCCCAGCTCCCGGCGGCGCGACGCCCCCCACGATCCCCGTGCCGAGCAGCTCGGACGGAGGCAGCGAGTGCGCGCAGGCGAGCGCATAGGGTCCGCCGCCGCTGGCGCCGACGACGTAGAATCCCTGGCACCTCCCGTCCTCGTTGCTACCGAGAAGTCTGAGGTGCTCTGCTAAGGCGCGCACGTCGCCGGGCCAGTCGAGCACCCTCGTCCCAGGCCGCGGAGACGAAAGACCATGGCCCCACCGATCGATGGCGACGAGGCGAGTCGATGTGGCGAGGGCGGCGGATGCCCATTCGGAACCTTCGAGGCGGGACGAGGGCGAGCCGTGGAAGAAGAAGATTGGAGGGTGGGGGGAGGTGGGAGCGCCGTACGTGGCATAACCCAGGAGAAGGCCGGAGGGGAGTGTGAGTGTTGAGCTGAGTGCTGAGTTCGAGGAATAGGGTGGTGGCGGTGTTTGTGTTTGTATTTGCGTTTGTGGTTGTGGTCGTGGCGGGGATGGAGATAAGGAGGGAAATAGAGAGGTGGTGCGTTGGGATTGTGGTTGTGGTGGTGAGGCGCCTGGAGATGATGCTGGAGGTGAAGCTGGAGGCAAAGATGAAGTGAGTGCGCGCGTCATGTGCGGGACGGAGCGACGGAGGGTCGAAGACATGTTGCAGTGCGCTTGAATTATTAATACCCGATATGGCGATGGTCCGGTACATGTAGGTTGTCTTGTGGTTGCCTGATTGAGCACTGACTTGTCCTTACGCACGTACGTTATACGGAGGCGCCGAGCTACTTCTTTGGTGTTTTGAGAATAACATAAACGGCTTTCCTAAAGGGGGCGAATTTCGCAAAATCGAACTTATGAATGCAGAAGCCGTCCACGGAGGATGGATATGTAATTAACATATAAACGAACTCTGCTGTTGCAATGGATGGTGGATATGAAATACAGTGTCTTGCCATCCGCGATTGCTGTGCTCACGGATGTGTTTGTGATGGACGCTCCCTATTCAAGATAAGCATTTGAATTGTTGTAGTATCTAAGGTGCCGCAGTTTTGTATCATCATTACCTAAACAACGCCGTGATAGCTCTCGAGAAAAGGCCTCTGTCGCTAAATTTCAGTCGCCATGGGAAGTATCTTCAGCTCTATCGTCCCGAGATACGCTCATGCGCTATGCTGCCGCCTCGATGACCGCGTTGTCGGCTCCCGCAGCTGCATCAGGCGTCTCCTTCAGTTCGCCAATGAGACTACTCAGTATCTCAGGCAATATCTGAGCCGCATCGCCCTGGAAGAACCAATCGCCCTTGGCTAGTCCGCTCGCAGGTACGTCGTTCTTGTCCATGTTGATGATGGCGACCCGGGCGCCCTTTGCCCTTGCACGGTCGACGAACCCGGCCGCGGGATACACCTTTGCGCTTGTCCCAATGACCATGATCAGATCAATCGGGTCCTTCTTTTGTATCCATTCTTCAATGTCATCCAGCACCTTCTCGGGCAGCATCTCGCCGAACCATACCACGCCCGGGCGCAGCAGGCCGCGCTTGCATTTCGGACATTTGGGGAGGTGCTTGTAGCTCAGCTCGGGGATAGGCACGTTCTCATCAGCAATGTCGAGCTCGCGCGACGCGAGGGCGGATGTGGTGGTGGGATCTTCCTCTGACGTGGGAATGGCGAGCGCGGGCACTATCGGGTCTGTGTAATTGTTCTTCTCGAGGTAGTTGCAGAAGAAATCAGAGCACTTGACGTCGAACAGCGACCCGTGGAGCAGCTTCAGCGACTCCTCGGGGTGGTTTGCACGCGGGGAGAGGCCTGTTGCGCGACCAGGTCAGCGGTCATTGCGGGGCAAAGGTGGGGGTGTTGGGTTACCGTCTACGTTCTGGGAAAGCGTGAGGAAGCTCTCCTTCTTCCTGGACAGCTCGGCGAGGGCGTAGTGCGCGGGATTTGGCTTCGCCTTGAGGGCCATATGTCGGCGGTAGCTGTAGAATTGCCATACCAGACCCGGGTCCGCTGAGAAGGCCTCTGGAGTGGCCAATTGTGTAGCATCATGGGTCCTCCACAGTCCTCCGGCGCCTCTGAATGTGGGGAGGCCTGAAGAGGCAGACAATCCGGCGCCGAGGAGCGCGAGAATGCGTGTGGACTTGTTCAAGTGCTCTTGGAACGACTCGAGGTCTTGTTGCGGGACTACGCCGGGTCGGGAGGCCGAGGAAGCCATTCTGTGCAAGATGCGATTCAATGATAGAGAGCTGGAACGGTGGATGGATGTGTGAAGTTTGCAAGAGTATGGATATATGCGTGTTTGCCAGGCAGACATCATTTGCTGAGGCAGCTGCAGTGTAACGGATCCGCAGGTGCCTCAGAACACCACTCTTGGTCTAAGAACACTGCAGGGCCAATCAACTACGGTCCACATGTGATATGGCAAAGACTCTGACATGACCTTACGGTAGCTCAACGAGAGGAATCAGCGCGTGCATCAAGTGCGGTCACAGCAAGTGATGGCCACAGCGCGTAGTGGTGCCACTTGCGCTATCGATAACAATCAACGAAGCCGCGGATCATCTTCGCGCGCATTGGCTGGAGCTCTTCCTTGTCGCTTTCGTCGCATGCCTTGAGATGAACTGCTCGGTCCGGATACTGCGGCCTGTAGCACGGTCAAGATGGCGCGGCGCATCTCTGAGGAGGCCATTGAGCGTGTCGGCCGCCGAGTTGCGCTTCGGGCAGCCGCTTCATGAGACGCACCCGCACCTGCTGAAGCCTGGGGAAAGTACGACCGCTGCGCCCTTTCTGTGTGAATCAGGTCTAACAGGCATGCAGTCACCCCCGGTATCACCGCGCAAGAGTACTACGACCGGCGGGCCAGGCTTGCGAAGGCGCTCCCAAAGGGCTCCATTGCCGTGCTCGCCGCCTCCGACGTCAAGTACCGCTCGGGCGCTGTCTTCTACAAGTTCCACCAAGATCCTGATTTCCTGTACTTGACAGGCTTCAACGAACCGGACGCCCTTGCCATTATCGAAAAGATCGACGACGACGAGCACAACTTCCACCTCTACGTCCGTCCCAAGGACCCCAAACTCGAGCAATGGGAGGGGTCACGATCCGGCATACAAGCCGCCGAAGACGTCTTCAACGCCGACACCACGGGCGACATCAACAACCTGCCCAAGATCCTGCCCGAGGTGCTGAAGCGCGCGGAGCAGGTATACACAGACCTGCCCAACAACCGGATAAACAGAAACCTGCTATCGAGATACTTGTCTGGTGCAGAGCCCTCGCGGACGGGCGGCATCGTGACTGTGTTCCGAGAATCAGAGAAGAAGATCAAGCCGCTTAGGGCATACTTGAACGAGCTGCGGGTCATCAAGAGCGAGGCCGAGCTCAAGAACATGCGGAAAGCGGGACAGCATTCTGGGCGCGCCATCACAGACGCGATGCGGCAGACGTGGACTGCGGAGAAAGACCTTGATGCCTTTTTGGACTACTGGTTCAAGCAGGACGGCTGTGATGGCCCAGCGTACGTCCCCGTGGTCGCGGGTGGCATCAACGCCAACACGATACACTACGTCACCAACGATATGCCGCTCAAACCCGACGAGCTTGTGCTCGTGGACGCTGGTGCCGAGTATGGAGGTTACATCACGGACATATCACGGACGTGGCCTGTCAGTGGAAAGTTCAACCCCGCGCAAAAGGATCTCTACCAGGTGCTCTTGAATGTGCAGAGAAGCTGCGTGTCGCTATGCACCGTCTCTTCTCAGCTCACGCTAGACCGCCTCCACAGGATCGCATCGCGGACGCTGGCAGACGGACTCACGGACCTCGGCTTCGACATGTCCAACGACGCCATCGAGAAATTGTTCCCGCATCATGTGGGCCACTATGTTGGTTTGGATGTGCATGACAGCCCGGGCTTGACAAGGGGAAAGGCCTTTGAGAAAGGCATGTGCGTGACAGTCGAGCCTGGCATCTACGTACCAGATGACGAGCGATGGCCAGCTTGGGCGCGGGGCATAGGCATGAGGATTGAAGACAGCGTGTGCGTGGATGACGATTCTCCTTACATATTGACCACGGAAGCGGTCAAGGAGATCGACGACATTGAAGCGCTGAAGGGGACCGAAAGCCGGTTGAACTGAGTCTCGACACTTGTATCTATTATGTACTTTAGCTGTGTTATGTACAGTCCTGCGCTACTCTTCACAGAGGGTAGAGCCTTCGCAGTCGTACTATCAGACGCTGTCATTTGCCATGTCGATTCTGTGGAGAGTGTGCGCGCTGGCGGAGCTTTGTCTGCCCCGCCAATCAAGCGCGACCCGCTCCGCGTGTTTGAGCTCCGGCAGCATCCCGCATCCACCAACACCACCCCACGCGCGACGAGCCATGACGCGTTTGGGCGAGGCATGCTGGAGTCGCGCAGTGCGAATAGAGAGCCGGTGAACGCGCTGTCACCATGGAGGCCGATTGGGACGAGGTGAGCGCCTGCAACTCTCCCGGAGCCTTGGCTGGCTTGCATCCGTCTCGACGACATGCAGCAGCGGCTAACATTCAGCAGCTCGCCATCGTCCAGCTGCCTCCACACGGCCCGCACCAGCCTGCGACGCCCGTAGCTACCTTCGCCTTCGATACGGTGACCCTCCCATGACAGCGCATCGCTAGGACCATGCTTATTGAACGCGGCGCAGTTGCAAGAGCTGCTCTGGACCGGGAACAACTACGTGAGCTGCCTGCCCAGCACCACCAACGCGTTGGCTGATGTATGAAAGGGCCGCATTACCTCCTTCTTCGGAGCCACCCTCGAACGCTACACTTCGTACCGCGGCCATGCGCCCGCCGAAGGCACCGTCGGTGCCGTCAAGCAATTGCTCTTTACCGACAAAGGCGTCCTCTCCGTCTCAGAGCATAGCGTGCACTATGCCACCCGGCGCGGCCTCACGCAATGGCATTTGACGTACGTCGGGACTGGCTGCTTTTAGCAGGACGGGTCGCTAACGATATGCTGCCAGAAACGCCGACTTCACGGAGCTCCGATGCATGAACTTCACCTCCAAGGGCACGAGGGAGATACTGGTAGCGGGATGCCAGGAGAAGATGTTCAAGGTGGACGTGGAGAAGGGCACCATTGTCGACACGGTAAACCTCTTGCTCCAGCGTCTTGGAATCCTGCTGACAGTCGCAGCTCGTCGCCGACGCCCAATACACCATCATGAAACGCGCAGGCGGATACATATGCGCTGCCACCAACAACGGCGGCATACACATCCTAGACTCTGGCTCGCTCTCTGTCGTCAAGATCTTCGATGGACACACCGGCAGCATCAGCGACATGGACGCTAAGGGCGACTTTCTCGCTACATGCGGCTGGTCACCGAGACAGCAGTTTGGCTTCATGCTAGATCCTTTCACTCATGTCTTTTCTCTCAAGACGCTCAAGCAGCTTCCCCCCATTCCATTCCACACCGGCGCCGCTTTCGTGCGCATGCACCCGCGCATGTCGACCACCGCCATCATTGCTTCGCAAGCCGGCCAGATGCAGGTTATCGACCTCATGAACCCGGACTCGGCCAACTTGCGCCAGCTCAACATGTACGACGCGTACCTCACAGGGTTGGAGATGGCGCCGTCGAGCGAGGCCTTTGTACTTTCCGACTCCAATGCTCACCTTCATCTGTGGGGATCGCCCTCCAAGGTCCATTTTCCAGAGTACAGTAATCCCACCGAGTTTGCGGATGCAGTTGTACCGCCACCGGCCATGGATTGGTCTTTAGAAACGTAGGTACCAACGCACTTGGCGCCGACCCAGCTGACCATGACAGGCCCCTGAATACGGTCGGCATGCCGTACTACAAGGAACACCTTCTTTCTGGCTGGCCAAGTCATATGCTCTTCGAGGTCGGCGCGCCGCCGCCTAAAATTGATCCGGCGATTCTCAGCAGCATGACACGGACAGACATGGGCTTCTTCGCAAAGAACCCCAAAACGAAGCGGCGGTATCAAGTCGAGGATACCCGGCAGTCAGACAGAGGGCCAGAGTCTCTGACGGCACCTAAATTTCTGAGTGAAAAAGCGCGTGCGGCCCAGTCGTTGGGTGAAATGGAGGCGAAGACAGTAGAGACCATGGAGACGCTGACCGATATGCATCTTGACGATGTGACGCGGAAGGATGTGCCAGCAATGTACGGCAACGTGGAGATCAAGTACAGCAGATTCGGTGTCGACGATTTCGACTTTGCGTCAGTAAGCCATCGCCTGCACATCGACTTTGCTAATCCCATCCCCAGATACTATAACCAAACCCCTTATTCTGGTCTAGAGACCCACATCACAAACTCGTATGCTAATCCCCTGCTGCAATTATTACGATTCACCCCATTAGTCCGCAATCTGGCTCTCCGCCATACTGCTTCGCCTTGTCTGTACGAGTCATGTCTGCTTTGCGAGCTGGGCTTCCTTATTGATATGCTCGAGAAGGCCGCGGGGCTGAATTGCCAGGCATCCAACTTTCTCAAAACATTCAGCGGGCTGTCAAACGCAGTGTCGCTGAATCTACTGGAGGAGTTTGCTCCGAACGTCGCACTCACCAGCATGATCCAGGCCTTCAACCGCTTTATCCTGGACAAGATCTCCGAGGAATTTCGCCAGATGCTCGGAGGTGCTGGTGGATCATCGCTCATGGACCAGGTGCTAGAAACGCAGGCACGTGCAAGTATGAGATGCGCGCAATGCAGCAATGAGACCATTAGAGGTGGTAGGACCTTTGTCAATGAGCTCGTGTATCCGGCAAAACATGTCATGAAGAACGCTCGAGGCCCACGGCCTACCTTCTCCCAGATTTTGAAGAGTAGCGTGGAGCGTCAGGACCAGATGAAGGGATGGTGCACAAAGTGCAACCGTTATCAGCAGATGGTGCAGCGAAAAACCATCCAGTCGATACCCGGCGTGCTTATGCTCAACGCGGCCATCCAAAGCCACGAAGCTAAGCTCCTCTGGTCGATACCCAACTGGCTTCCGCAGGAAATCGGGATCATAGTAGATCAAGGCCAATTCTACTGCTTCGAGGGCCAGGATTTGAAATTGCACCTCCAGCGCGGCGTCTTCGATATCCTCGTGTACGAGCTCGTCGGTGTGGTTGCAGACATCAACAGCGGGGAGCACCAGAAGCCCCATCTTGTAGCAACCATCAATACGACGCCCTCCAACCGCGAGGCCACCGAAGCCACAGAAGACAAGTGGCACCTCTTCAACGACTTCCTCGTGCGTCCAATCCCAAAGGAAGAAGCCCTTCGCTTCGAACCCAGCTGGAAACTCCCCAGCGTCCTCACATACCAGCTCAAGACAGCCCGCGGCAAGATCGATGACGGCTGGAAAGATATCCTCGACACCTCGATCCTCTACCGTTGGTGGTCCGCGAACCCGGCTCCTCCCTCAACCTCGTTCAAGCTCCTCGACCCCGCCAGCGAAACCCCCCGCCCCTCCTTCCCCGTCGCCATCGACGCCGAATTTATCCGCCTCCAGTCCGAAGAGATCGAAATGAAAGCCGACGGCACACGCGAAACTATCCGGCCCGACCGCAAAGGGCTGGCGCGCGTCTCCGTGTGTCGTGGCGAAGGGGAAAACGCAGGCCTCCCCTTCATCGACGACTACATCGCCGTCTCCGAGCCTGTGGTCGACTATCTTACCGCGTGGAGCGGGATTTCGCCAGGCGATCTGAACCGCGAGACCAGCCCGCACGCCCTCGTCTCCCTCAAGCACGCCTACAAAAAACTCTGGATCCTGCTCAACGCCGGCTGCACCTTCATCGGGCACTCCCTCGCCAATGATTTCCGCACCATCAACATTCATGTGCCCCGCGCCCAGGTTGTGGACACCGTCGATCTCTTCTTCAAGCCGCAGCTACACCGAAAGCTCAACCTCAAGTTCCTCGCGTGGTGTGTCCTTAGAGAGGACATCCAGGGCGGTATGCATGATAGTGTAGAGGATGCGGTGACGGCGCTGAAGCTGTGGAGGAAGTATGAGGAGTTTGTGGATGCGGGGGTTTTGGAGGGCATGTTGAATGATATTTACTCAACCGGGAGGGAGGTTGGGTTTAGGGCGCCGGGGGGCGCGCAGGCGACGTATGGGCATGGGAAGAAGGGGAGTGAGAGTGCAGGGGTTAGTGGGGGCGCGATAAGTGGGGAGGAGGTAGCGGGTGGCTTGACGACGCCGAAGAAGCAGGGTGCGTTTGGGAGGGTGGGGTTCAGGAGTCCAATGCGTGGGCCAGGCAGCTAGGATGCGAGGCCGTGGGGCGGGTAGCGTAGTCAGTCAGGCAAGGAATCCTATTCATATACTCTGAGCGAGGTGACAGTGGTGACGAGCATCGTCTTGCCAGCGTAACGGGTGGCTGCGGAAGAGCTGCGCTATGAAAACAGCCGCTTTCGCCCTCTACGCTTTCTCTTCACACTTCTTCGAGCTTGTTCGACTAACCTGTGGCTTTAAAAACAACAGTTCCAGTAAATCATGTGAGACCGTCGGCGGCCTCAAAATCAATCCACGATAGCGCCACGGGAGACTCCTCGTGTCCAAAACCACATCGCCTACTTTCCACGGCAGTTTTGTGTTATGTGACTTGCTCATTATTGGAGATGTTCCTCGGACGCATAATGGTGGTGAGGTGTATCGTCAATGGGCTGTGAAGTTCTGGGGCACTATGGAAGAAGAGAGGCATACATGCTTCAATGAAGGCGTACATCTAGTTCTGCACACTTCTTTAAGCTTGCTTGATTGTGGAGCAATCCAGGACCCCGACATGGGCTTGTCCTCCTCCTAAAAAGTTAACGAACCTAAAGGCATGTGGACTACCCGCCTGCTTAGGATCGCTATCGATGGGAGACTGCCTGTGTCTAATAGGATGCCATGCCGACCGTGTGAACGCGTTCTGATCTGATGCGATTGGTATGGCATTGACCGTGATGATCAGTACCATTTGTAATATGATGTTGGACGAGGAGGGATATGAAAACGACAGATTTTGCCGTCCACAGTTTCGGCACAAGCTCTCAACTTTGTCAACTAAAAGATCCTTAGGCACCTGCTTATGGGCGTTTTCTTTTATCTAAACGTGGATGTACAGGGAAGTCATGGGCTTGTCCCCTGATCTCAAGTTTCCCTCTCGGATCACGGAGATCTGCTTTGCTGTTTAAAGTGTAGGGTTGCTAAATCATGGAGACTGCCTGACTACTTGTGTCCAATAAGACAAAACGACCTTCGGCAGTTTGACAGCGGAGGCTTGCTCCCTTATCATCTGACATCGTATCAACCTCGTGTGTGGAAGAAGGTGCCGAGGATCGTTGCATGGCCGTAACATGATAGTGCGCTAGAAGGGATGAGAGGTATGAATGGACCTCCCTCACGCTTTCTACCTTCTCGTCACAGTGCTCTCGATCTTGCTCGCCCCAAAATGACGGAAGGCTCAAAGACAAGTGCACTCTCGTGTATGGTGGGCTTGCCCTGCCGGCCCAGAGTAACGCCATTTCAAGTCGCGGAGACAGGCATATGTATGCACATCACCGCGATGAGCATCGTCGCCATCAATCCATGCACCAACGTCTATTGGTCTTCACACTACTTCGAGGTTACTCGACAAGAAAGTTCCACGGCTCGTCTTGACGTGCTTCTGGTGTTCAAAGACAGCAGCGCGTCTGTTTCGTGGGGCGGATCGGTTCCGGCCGACCAAAATCGTCATCAAAAGACTTCCTTAGACGGGTGCATGTGCGATATTATGGTGAGCACCATCACCAACAACGTCCCTGATGCAGGCTCGGAATACTATTAGATATGGCTCCCACCATCTCTGTTGTCCTGAACGCTTCCTTCGAGCTCGCTCGACTAAAAGACGCGAATAAGGGTCGCATGTGCTTCCCTTCCTGGGAATCTGGGAGTTCGTGCGTAGATGCCCTACGGCTGCTTCTGTGCGGCGTATCTTGCATCCATTTCCATCGCAACTTACGGCTATGCGAGCTCGCGATATGGTGAGCATCGTCGTTGTCATCCATCCTGAAACACCCCTTCGGATGGAGGGCACGCATGAAGACAGCCTCACCTGCCACATTCTGCTCTTCACACACCTCCTGAGTTCGCTCGACTAAAACCCGCATGGCCAAAGGCCATGTGCCAGTTCCTGGGTGTATAGAAGAGCTGGTACTCTGCGGCCATGTCCGCCTCCGTGCCCTGCAGTTCCAACCTAGTCACCACATCCTTTCGTGGCCGCGTGGGCCCTCATTTTCATGACGATGCTTGCCGCCATCACTGCGCTGAGATCCTGCCTATGATAGAGGCGGGGTATAAATACTGCCTCATCTACCTGCTTTCTGTTCTTCACAGTACCTTGGTGTGTCCCAACTGAACACCTACAGCTGATGATTGTATGCCTTCCTTGTCTGGGTGTCCAAACCTCGTCGGGGAAGGACTTGATGGGTGGGGTGGGGCTTTGTATCTAATATTCAACATCCACATGTCCCATGACAGGATCTGTCTGCTCTTACTTTCCCGTGGAAGAATGGAACGCCTTGTCTGGTCTGATGACGATCGGCTTGAGGTCTCAGGCAGCGGTGTATAAATTGCACTCTCATTCTTGCGCCATACTCTCCCCGCTGTACCTGCGATCTTCGACCAAAACTGAGTTTCGAAGCCTATCTGTGTTGGCTGGGGTGATTCTAAAATGCACTACGCATGGTCTCTATGGGGGTGTCACTTTGCTTGAGGAAGGTGCCTATGTACCACCATCATCATTATCATCACCGTCTATCCCTTCTCTCTTCACCCCTCCATCAATGCTTTCCCCCCACCCTTCCCGCCCCCCTAAACACTACAACCACAATCCCCAACGCACACAACCCCATCCCAAAATCAAACCACGCCACACTCCTTATTCCCGTCTTCAACGCCGCATCCCCCTTCCCACCGCCAACCTCACCTCTCCCAATTTGATCCACATCCACACCGCGCTCCTTCGCCATAACACCCGTCTGCAACGCCGTCGCAATCGCGAGCCCAAACGCTCTCCCAAACTGCCCCACCATATTCACCAACCCGCCGCCGAGCGCTTGGTCCTCCGCGGGGAGCGACTTTGCGACGAAGAGGGTCAGAGTCGGGAAGAGTGTGTCTGCGCCGAAGACGGAAAGGATCATCGCGGGGAACCCGTAGGCCCAATAGGTTGTTGTGGTGGGGAGGGGCAGCGCGAAGAGGAGCGAGGCGAGGGAGATGCATATGGTGCCGAAGGAGAGGATTAGGGAGCCTGGGAGGCGGGAGAGGAGTTGGGATGTTACGATTGCTACGAGTACTGTTTATCGTCAGCGTTTGTTCTGGCTAGATGCAGGAAGGAAGAAAGAAAGAAGAAAGAGAAAGAGGAGGCGGGGACGTACCGCCAGTCACACCCATGGGCACGAAGCGCAGCGTCGTCTGGATGATGGACAAGCCCTGGTAGTCCTGGAACCAGTACGTCGCGTAGATAAGGAAGTTATTGAACGACGTGAAGAACATCAGCATAATCATGTTCGCCGCAGCGAACCGCGTGTTCTTGAAGATGGAGATCTTCATCAGCGGTCTGCGGTCCGTCTTCGTCTCGAGATAGTGCTGCCAGAAGCCGAACGCGACGAGTAGGAGGATGGATACTCCGATGAGCGTGCCCACCCACGGCGTGGACCAGCCTACTACGTTACCTTCGGACAGCGCGAAGAGCAGGATGATCAGCCCGATGGTGACGATGGTGCCGCCGATCCAGTCTACCATCTTGGAGAGCTGGGGCTCGCGCTTCACAGGCGGCGGCGGGATGACGAAGATAGCAGCCACAGTAACAATAGCAGTGAGGATCCCAAAGATCCAAAACACCCATTTCCACTCCAGATACTGGCCCAGCACGCCGCCAAAGATGTTTCCAAAGACACCACCGAGCGGCGCGCCGCCCCCGTAGCATGAGAAGGCGTAGTTCTTCGCCTTCCCAGGCGGGAAGGTCGTCCCCAGGATGCCGATTGCAGTGGGAACCATAGCAGCGGCGCCGAGGCCCTGCAACCCGCGGAAGATGTCGAAGCCGATTTCGTTGGGAATGACAGGGACGAGGAGAGACGTCAGCGTCACCCATATGGAGCCCCATACGAAGATAATCTTCTTGCCGTAGACATCTGCGAGGCGGCCCCAGAGCAACTAGACCAGTCTTGTTAGAATACGTCGTGCTCAAGTATGCATGGAAGGGAGGCTAATCTACCAGAAAACAACTAAACGTCAGACTATACGCCGATACAATCCACTGCTGTCGCGAATCCGGGATGTTGAGCGCTTTGCCGATGGTCGGCAGAATGATAACCGAGCTCTGCACGCCCAAAGTCTGTACTTGTCAGCGTCCCAGCTCACAATTCGCCCTCCAAACTCACATTCAGAAACGAAGCAGCTGTTACCGTAATAACAAGCGCAATCGCCCTCGCCTTTGAGAACGGCAGCTCCTGCTTCACTTCCTGGTCCTGCGCCTCCTTAACGATCTCCGCATCTTTTTCGTCCAGCGCGCTGGACGGCTGCTGTGCCTCTACAATCTCCGCGACATGATCTATCGCCGACGGATGGTTTTTCTTTGGATCAATGGCGTATCCATCGTGGGATGCCATTGCAGTGCGGATACCACCAACCTGGATCGCAGCCAAGAGCGCACAGCGGTCGATATCCGGGGCGGCGGAGCGCGCATTTTGACCTGGGGGTAGACGTGGGGTCTAGCTGCATTTGTGATGTTCATTGTGTGGGGCAGGAGATCGCCGCGCCGCGGAGACGGCAGGACGGGAGGGAAACTAGCGGTTGGTAAGCGGGATCGGAAAAGGTACATCTGTTGCGACGCGGTAATTGAGGCGGTGAAATGATGCTTTTCCGGAGCGTATTTCGTTAGTAGGGGGGCTGACTGCACGAAGCTAGCGGAGATGAACATCAGCGGCCTGCTTTCGGCCCATCTGGACGGGCTTAAGTGGTGTTATAGTGATGACTACTTCCAATAGCATGTAGCAGCCGTACCGTGTGACGCAAGTATATCCAAGGTCAAGAAAGTGGCAGTATTATGCGAGAGGACCAGGACCAACATGGCCTTGTTCCATCGATGATGAATGCAGGCCACAAGTACAAACTCAGATGACAACGTACTTGGTCGGATATTTCAACCACCGCCCAACAGCCATACAGCACCCACCCAAGAGCATGACCACTCCCGACACCGTTAATGCAACCGAGCCATTGCCTAGGTTTTCTATCAGCAGCCCGACGACACTGATGCCCCCAAAGGCGACGATACCCAGACCATCCGGAAAGAGCCTCATATTCGTCCAGTATTTACATATCAGGTCGAAAACCTTCCTGTGCAGGGCGAGGAGAGGACCTAGACATAGGCCATATAAAACGCCGATGATGCCCCAAACCCAGAAGTTGACTACCCAGGCGGTAATGATCAGCAAAGACCCCGCAAAGATGGCTGCTGCAGTGAAGGTGTTGACGACTCCTAATGCCCGGCGTGGCCATGGACGGGCAAAAAACGCTGCAGTGAGAGCGCCGGCCCCAAATGTGCCCATCAGCCAGTATGCTGCGAAGTCGGGAAATTCGTACAGAGGTCGACTGGATAGGAGGAGCGGAAAGGCGATCGGCCATACGGCCATATACGCGAAGACGAGGAACAAGCCCGCAATTAGCAGGCAATCGCCGATGATGTCGAGACCGAAATTTCTCTGTACGTCAAACTTGCCGGGCAATGACTGTATCGCCTTCGTCGACTTCCTGTGCATAAGTCTGGGGATCTGGCGGTCGTGTTTTGAGGCATCGTGTTCAGTGCTCTCCGGTTCTCTGGCCGGGAACAGGCATGCGAGAGTGGGCGCAAGCGTGAACAAGACGATGTAGAATTGAGCCCATGCCAACCCTTTGTAGTTGTCTATACGAAGGAATGCCCATGCCACAAGTGAGTGCACGAGAGCGCCGAGAAGAGCAGCAGCGCCACTTTGCGTTGAAACCTCTGCAGCATTGCCGTTGTAGTGCGATGCAAGGCATCCCAGGGTCATGCTGCGTAGGAAGCCCAGGCAGAGGCCGGTGAGAGCGTGCATACCCAGTGAGAGGCCCCACGGCTTTGCACCTCGCGCTATAACTACATGACAAAGCACGAGCACGAGGCTCGCGGCCAAGTAGATCCATCGCCAGTGCTTCCACGTATAGGCACACCCTGCCAAAGATTCTAGCGCGAATATTCCAAGCCACTGTATGCCAACAATCAGAGACAATTGACTGAGCGGCGTAGTGAGGAGCAACGAGTTGTAGTAGTACTCGAGCATTAATCCAGCCGACAACGGGATCCCAAAGGTATGGAACGTAACAATAGCATGTGCGTAGTATGCGAGAACTCGGCGTATTTGATCCTTGTTGGATTGCTCATCTCGAGCAGCTGCCGTGCCTGTTTGCCTTCTGATGACCTCCGTAGAAGCTCTCGGACGCTGAACCTGGGAGTTTGAATTGGTGGGGCCTGCACTGGATCGGGTATGTTTTCGATGCGTGCCGTAAGAGCCTGACCTGGGCATGCTGGACGTGGTGCTCTCCGCGCCAGGGAAATGGGATGTTGGAAGATCGGGGGCCGGCAAAAGCGGAAGTGGTATCGTGCAGAAGTGAGGCAGGTCGACGCAGAAATAATTTCAAAATCAGGTTGTCGACAACGCTTGTGCTAGCCTACGATTGCATTGGTAGTGTGAACAGCCCGGAGGAGATGGCCATTCAATGGGCCAAAGTGAAGGTTCTGGATATATGCTAAGTCAGTTACGTAGCAAATTATGCCGCATACTGTGTGCGGATGCCGCCATGCGAACAGAGGCTCTGAGATGCGAGGGCCTGAGAAGCGCGTTGTGATGCTTCTTGGAGCAGTCGAGGAAGTTGCGATCGTACGACAATGCATGAGTCGCTGCGCTGCGAGCGATCGAGTCCGCGAGCAGAGACATAAAGAAAAGGCCTTTGAGTCACTAGGGGAAATGCGAAGGAGTGAGTGTAGGAGCGGAGCTTGAGTCGGTCTTGGGGGAGGTGGTCTGCGTCTGGAAGCTGAACTCTTGCACTGGGGAAGGAGTGTGGAACCTGGGGAAGGCGCAACGTGCACTCGCATCAGGTAAACCATATCAAGACCATAACAAACCACGAAGCCAGACGGTGAGGTGAAGGGAAGAAAAAGAAATCATTCTGACGAGTCTGATCATCCTTGGCTGAGCCTAGCCTTCCCTGATACCATCCATCAAAGGAAAATCCCATCCTGAACGCCAGTACACTCGAAGGGGTAACATGAGCCCAATGCCAACAAAAACAGTCGCACCCGCACTCTCAGAAAATGCTGTTCACAATGTTGCTTCCAATTGTCGCACCTGCAAAAACTTAGAATATACCGTTCACAATCTTGCTTCCGATTGTCGCACCTGCTCCAAAGACGGCGGCGTTGCCCAGCTTCTTGCCAAACTTCTTGCCGCCCTGCTCAAACTTGCTCGGCTCCGCGGGCGTGCTCTGAGCGACGGCGCCGTTCGAGCCGTTGGACACATCCAGCGGCATGTTGCCATAGTTGCTCGGCTGCACAGCAGCGGGCACAACGGCCTTCTCCTCGCGGCGCACGTAGCTGGCAGGGAAGATGCCCTCCTGACCAGTGCGCTCGTTGCGTCCCTTCCACCACTCGTTGTTCATGTACTCTGTTACGACAATCTTGTCGTTGGGCATGAGAGCGAGGTCACCGGCGTCCTGTGCGTTGTACTGGTACATGGCAGTCGCGTGGCAGAGAGCGGGCGGGCCAACGGGAGCAGCGGGTGGGGTTGGGTATGCGGGCGGAGGTGCGTTCGAGACGTTGTTCGAGTAGTAGCCAACGCCGTTGGTGCTCTTCTTCTCGGGCTCGGGCGCGTTGATAGAGAGGGAGGACAGTTGTGCAGCAGGAGCGGCAGGTGTGGCGCGCGCAGCGTTGGCGCTCGCGGGGAGCTGGTTGATCATGGTGTCGTACTGCGACTGGCTGATGACATTGGAGTCAACGAGGAACTCGAGCTCCTGCCGTGCTGATTAGTGCGCGCGCGTTCGCTCCTTCTGCGGGTCGCTTACAGTCTTGATCGCCCGCAGCGAGCGGTTGATCATGGCATTGTTGAAGCCGTCGGCCATCTTGGAGAGCCTTGCGAGATTATGAAAGCAGGTGCGGAGAAGGGTATATGCGCGCGACAACGATAGCACGGCCAAGGTAGAGCCGGCGAAGGCGAAGTGTCGTTCGTGTGGGGATAGCGAGCGGCGTGGTTGGGTGTCGAGGACAGGTTGGGGTGATGCTTCGCTGTTGCGGACTTTCGTATTGAGAGCAGGGGCGCAGCTGCTGGTGGCCCGCTCCACTTCCAAAGGCGTTGGGGCTATGCTACGGCCCTGGCACCCGACCCGATGGACCTTGCGCGCCGTCTTCCCGACTTACGCGCAACACCAACCACAGTCTTGCCCTTGTCAAACACGTGGCTTGCTTTAGACTGAGGTGCCGGCTCTACTTCCCTCATGTCGTGCCTGCCTGTACACCCGAGTATATCCACGCTGGCTGACCACAGCCCATCCAACTCGCATCGGTCCTATCAACCACAACAGCTTTCATCACTTGCGAGCAAGTCGGGAGAACGAGCTTGAGGAATTGGTACCTCGGTATCATCCAAGGCTTCATCATCTGATAACGCTAGGTAGATTCCCCACCGCGTCTCTGCTTTCACAGATCACCACTCAGTGGCCCCCCTCCTTCACCTGCTTCGTCATAAACGCAAAAACCTCCTGCCTTTTGCCCTCAAAGTTCTCAAATACCTTTTCAACAAATCCGACCGGAACCTGCTCATCCCCTTTAACCAGCTTCGCCCACGAATCCTCCGTGAACTCCTTCAGCGGCATCCCCATCTGCCGCCCATTCTTGATATCCGGCTGGTGCTTCTCGTCGTGCAACTCCGTCTGCACCGCCGGCGGGAAGATCTCCACCACCTTGATCTGCCCAGGCCCGTCCTTGAGCTGCTCGCGAAGCGACAGCACAAAGTGGTGCAGCGCCGCCTTGGTGGCCGAGTAGTTGGGCCGCGAGATCAATGGGACGAGAGCGAGGCCGGAGGACATGAAGGCTAGTGCGGTCTCTTTGTCTTGTTTCTGCAGAAAGGGGAGGAATGCTTTGGTGAGGTGGATGTAGGAAATGTAGTTTGTGGTGAATTCGAGCTGGAGCACTCCCAGGTCGACTGTTTCGGGCTTTGCGAAGTTGAAGCCGCGCTGGATGCCAGAGTTGATGATGACGCAGTCTAGGTCAGGGTGCGCTTCTGTTACGTCGTCCGCGAACTTCGGAATGGATGAGAGGTCGGTAATGTCGAAGACGATGGGGAAAGCTTTGTCGCTGCCGTGCTTGGAGACGAACTCATCGAGGTTTTCCTTTCGTCTGCCGACGATGATGGCTTGTTTACCATCTTCAATCACTTTCTCGGCGTAGGCGAGGCCGATGCCTGACGTGGCGCCGATGATGAGGACTTTGTTGTACCGGAGAGACATTGTGGATTGCTCGGGCGTAGCCTTGAGGTGTGATCCTGAGGGCGAGAATCTTTCAGTTCTTATACACGTATCCTAGACCTGTGGCGCCATCATCACGAAATACGACATAAATGCGAGGTAGCTACCTTTCGTACGCTAATCTTGATATTATGCAACGAATGAGACATCAGCACGAATACAACGAATTTCTTCGCGCCATCACCTTTCCGCTCCTCATACCTAGTTTTCACGCAGCTCCGGCGATGAAAGTGTCGACAGCTCCGGCGTTGCTTCCAATGTGGGTTTACAATGACGTGTACGGTTTAAGCCCCGGCAATTGTGTTCGGAGATGCGTCAGCCTCTAACCCCGGGGGTTCTGCTGTCCCGCCAGACGTCTTTGTTTTCCTGCCGTCATTCTGTGTGATTATAACAGGCTGCTAGGCTTTCCTACTGGTTAGCCCTACGTGCTGGAATAAAGACCACGTGCCCGTGCGAAGACTATTTATAGTAAAAGTGTAGTGCTATGGACCAAGCTAATAGACGACCTCTGTGCGCCCAACAGCCTCTAAATTAGATACGATCATTATAGACTATAATTGTCGCCACAACTTTGCTTACATGATATATATTCGTAGATACTTACAAGCGCATGTCTTTGAATCTGTTAAATAACTCCATGTCTGCCTGCTCTCCTTCCCATTGCTCTAGGACTAGCAGGGAAGACAAGTAATGCGGGTGACTAGCTCCTAGCACTTGTTCACGCCGTTGTACACACTGCTGCATCAGATATATAGCTTTTACAGTCCGGCCGAGTGATTTCCATGTAAAAGCTAGGTTGTTCATGCTGGTCAGCGTGGAAGGATGGTCTGCTCCGAGCTTCGTCTTGC